>NW_004443958.1:23180290-23204754 GCF_000243295.1 Trichechus manatus latirostris | reverse complement strand
GATGCAATCCACCAATTCCCAATTCTTCCCACTCAGAAACTGGAAACCCTTAATCACATGGGGCTTGCGGAGCTATCCCTCCAAGGTGATGCTGATATTCTCGTTGGTGTTCCAATGCCTTCTGCGTGCACAATATCAGAAGATCTGGTTTCCCAAGGCTGTTTCTACCTGGGGTACATTGTCTTTCTCCATCAAAAACTGCCAACTTGTTGTTATGTGTATTAATTTATTCAATATTTAAAAAAGAATTTTGCCTATCCCAGTTACACTTCGCCTCAGGGGTAGGTTATCTTTAGCTGTCCCTACAGCCCTCATATCTCCTTAGAGAATCCAGCAAGAGAGGTGGGGTTCAGGAGGTTCATCCCATAGATTTTCTGTGAAAAGACTATTTTCCAGATTAGGTCTGAGCTTAAAATGGACAGGAATATGAATGTTAATTTGCTCTTTATGCTACTGTGATATGCGTTCAGTTTATCTCAGGGATTTTATTGTAGAACAATTCACATCCTCAGATACATGGGCCAGATAATTAAGTACCGTATTGATCAAGCAATGTGCTCTGGAATCAGACTGTTTGGGCTCAAATTTTTGCAGTTACCTTTTACTCTTTTGATATTGGTCGAATTGTTTAACCCCTCTAAGCCTTATATTCTTCTTTTGTAATGAAGATGGGGATACTAGAAACATTTACAGAGTAATAATGGTGTGAGAAATAATAAAATAAGCCATTAACATGCACCGTTCCCAGTGTATAGAATTTTCCACTACATGGCATCTAAATATTATTCCTACTATTACTATTACCACTGATGATGATGATGACATTTCTCTGGTGTTTGCTATGTGCGGTCATACTGCTTTAAGTATGTTACAAACATTGCCTCTTAGAATCCTCCCAGTAACCCAGAGGAGGTATTATGATGATCCCCACTTCATAGTTGAGAAGATTGAAGCAGAGAAGTTAAGTAACTTGTCCAAAGTCATCAGTTAGTTTCCATCAGACTGGCTTTTAATAAACTGTACTGTATATCATTTGGCATTATTACTATATGTATTGTATTAGCAATATAAAACAAACAAAAAACTGTTGACGTAGAGTTGATTCCAACTCATAGGAGCCCTATAGGACAGAATAAAACTGCCCTATAGGGTTTCCAAGAGTGGCTGGTGGATTTGAACTGCCGACCTTTTGGTTAGCAGCCAAGCTCTTAACCACTACACCACCAGGGCTCCATTAGCAATACAGTACTGTTTGTAGGTTTATCTGTGAGTGTATCAACAATAATGCCAGTGCAGCCGAGTGGGAAACAATCCCATTGGAAGTCAACTATAATAAATAGACACCATGCCAACCAACTCAATTGCACTATAAACTGTGTTGCCCAGAGGTAGAGGAAATTTTACAGACTAGGAATCTGGGAATTCCAGAAGTTTTCATATAGAAGGGTGGAGTTAGTTTTTGAAGGATGAGCAGATTGTTGATAGACAAAATAAGAGGAGAGCAACATTCAGGCAAAGAGAAAACATGGTCAAAGAGAACCAAGTATAGAAAGTGGCCTGATATGACTAGAGTTTTGACAGTGAAGACTGTGAATACTAAAGCTATAACGTTATACTTAATCCTAAAATCAACGTGCACTAATTAGGTTTTCTTAAAAACCACATGCTAGATGTGTGTCTTACAAAGTTACCGTAACAGGGAACACATTTCAAGAAATGAACCTGGAGGCAGGTTGATCAGTCAAGAAGCTGTTACAATGATCTAGTGTAAAAATGTCAAGAACCTGAAATAGATGAGGGGCTATGGGAAAAGATACAAAACACAAAATTTGAAGAAGAATTTGGGGGTAATAATATTAATACTTGCTATTATTAAGTATTAATATGTTTGTGGTATTATATACATGCTCTAATTTAATCCCCAGCATCATTCTCTGAAGAGGGCACTCTTTTATAACAGTTTTAAATTTAACAAAATTAAAAAAAAAGAGAGATAAAATAATTTCCCTAAACCACATACTCTTTACATGACAGATATTGAAGTGGAAGCCAGGCTAACCCCCAAACCAATCACAATATACCACACAGACCAGAAAACAGAGGAAAAGGAGAAACATGTTGACTTTTACAGCAGTAAATATGATTAGAAACCGAGCAATGAAAAGCTGTGTTCTTTTTGATGATGATTGTGGATCCAAGTAAAATGAAATCCTTGACAACGTCAATCTTTTCTCCATTTATTATGATGTTTCTTATTGGTCCAGTTATCATGATTTTTGTTTTCTTTATATTGAGGTGCAATCCATATTGAAGGCTGTAGTCTTTGATCTTCATCAGTAAGTGCTTCAAGTCCTCTTCACTTTCAGCAAACAAGGTTGTGTCATCTGCATAACGCAGGTTGGTAATAAGTCTTGCTCCAATCCTCATGCCACATTCTTCTACATGTAGTCCAGATTCTTGGATTATTTCCTCAGCATACAGATTGAATAAGTATACTGAAAGGATACAACCCTGAAGTACAACTTTCCTGATTTTAAACCATAGAGTATCTCCTTGGTCTGTTTGAACAACTGCCTCTTGGTCTATGCACAGGTTCCACATGAGCAAAATTAAGTGTCCTGGGATTTCCATTCTTTGTAATGTTATCCATAATTTGTTATGATCCACACAGGCAAATGCCTTTGCAGAGTCGATAAAGCACAGGTAAACATCTTTCTGGTATTCTCTGCTTTCAGCCAAGATCCATCCAACATCAGTAATGATATCCTTCATTCCACGTCCTATTTGGAATCCAGCTTGACTTTCTTGCAGTTCTCTGTTGATGTACTGCTGCGACCAGTTTTGAATTATCTTAAGCAAAATTTTATTTTCATGTGATATTAATAATATTGTTTGATAATTTCTGCATTCTGTTCGATCACTTTTCTTTGGAATGGGCACAAATATGGATCTCTTCCAGTTGGCTGACCAAGTAGCTGTCTTTGAAATTTCTTGGCATAGATGGGTGAGCACCTACAGTGCTGCATCCGTTTGTTGAAACATTTCAATTGGTATCAATTCCTGAAGGCTTGTTTTTTACCAATGTGTTCGGTGCAGCTTGGACTTCTTCCTTCAGTACATCAATTCTCCATCATATGCTACCTCCTGAAATGGATGAATGTCTATGAATTATTTTTGGTACACTGGCTCTGTGTATTCCTTCCACCTTCTTTTGATGCTTTCTGCATCATTCAATATTTTATAGCTGGTGGATTCAAACTGCGGACCTTCTGGTTAGCAGCCAAATGCCTAACCACTGCACTACCAGGGCTCCTTTTGTCCATAGAATTCTTCAATATTACAACTCAAGTTTTGAATTTTTTCTTCAGTTCTTTCAGCTTGAGAAATGTCCAGTGTGTTCTTCTCTTTCGCTTTTCTAACTCTAAGTCTTTGCACACTTCATTATAGTACTTTACTTTGTCTTTTGGCGTGCCCTATGAAGTCTTCTGTTCAGCTCTTTTACTTCATCATTTCCTCCGTTTGTTTTAGTTACTCTACATTCACGAGTATGTTTCAGAGTCTCTTCTGACATCTATTTTGATCTTTTCTTTCTTTTTAATGACTTTTTGCTTTCTTCGTGTATGATGTCCTTGATGTCATCCCACGACTCGTCTTGTCTTTGGTCATTAGTGTTCAGTGTGTCAAATCTATTCTTTTAATGGTCTGTAAATTTAGTTGGAATATACTCAAGGTCCTGGTTCAGCTCTCATGGACTTGTTTGAATTTTATTCAGCTTCAGCTTGAACTTTCATATGAGCAATTAATGGTCTGTTCTGCAGTCGGCCCCTGGCCTTGTTCTGATTGATGATATTGAACTTTTCCATTCTCTCTTCCACAGATGTAGTCAATTTGATTCTGTGTATTCCATCTGGCACATCCACATGTATAGGTGTCATTTATGTTGTTGAAAAAAGGTATTTGCAATGAGTAAGTCACTGGTCTTGCAAAATTCTATCATGTGATTTCTGGTGTCATTTCTATTACGAAGGCCGCATTTTCCAACTATCAACCTTTCTTCTTTGATTCCAACTTTCACATTCCAGTCACTAGTAATTATCAGTGCAATTGATTGCATGTTTGGATATGATTCTATGACTGGAAATATTGTACTTCAGGGTAGCTCTTGAATTGTTATTTTTGCCAGTGAATGTGACACCATTCCTCTTCAATTTGTCATTCCCGGTATAGTAGACCATATGATTGTCGGATTCAGCATGGCCAAACGCCAATCCATTTCAGCTCACTAATTTCTAGGATATTTATCTCTATCCATTGCATTCCATTTTTGACTACATCCAATTCCTAGATTCATACTTCATGCTTTCCATGTTCCAATTATTCATAGATGTTTGCAGCTGTTTCTTCTCATTTTGAGTTATGCCACATCAGCAAATGATGGTCCTGAAGGCTTGACTCCAGCCACATCATTAAGGTCGACTCTATTTTGAGGAGGCAGCTCTTTCCTAGTCATATTTTGAGTGCCTTCCAACCTGAAGAACTCATCTTCCAGCACTATATCAGACAACGTTCTAATGTTCTGCTGCTATTCATAAGGTTTTCACTGGTCAAGTTTGTTTCCCCTCCGCTGCCCAAGTAAATCGCCAGGTCCTTCTTCCTAGTCTGTCTTACTCTAGAAGCTCCATTGAAACCTATCCACCATGGGTGACCCTGCTGGTGTTTGAAATACTGATGGCATAGCTCCCAACATCACAGCAACAGTATGAAAAACTGAAAGGTAAGTGGTGGTTAGTAAAGGAAAGAATCATAGAATTAGAGTTGTACTATATCTTCGCGATCGTATAGTCCAACTACCTCTCTGGATAAAATGAAGGCCAAGAGATTCAGATGCACACATCTAACAGTAACTGGGCCCTTGGATATTTGAAGGCCTTCAGTAAATTGAAGTTATCTATATTTCCATCCTAGCTTCACTACTCACTATCTGTATAGTCCTGGGCAGGTTATACACATTCCTTTACCTCAGATTATTTGTCTATAAAATAGGGAAATACAGTAATTTCTCATAAACCAAACCAAACCCTTGCCTTCAAGTGGATTCTGACTCATGGTGATCCCATGTGTTACAGAGTAGAGCTGTGCTCCATAGAATTTTCTTGGCTATAATCTTTATGGACTCAGATTGCCAGCCTTTTCTTCTGTGAAGCCCCTGGGTGGGTTTGAACCAACAACCTTTAGGTTAATTGTTCAGTGCAAACTATTGGTGCCACCCAGGAGTTCATCGGGCTGTTGTAATGAGGAAATTATTGAATAAATATAAAACACTTACAATAGGACTTGGCAATACTTGTGTTTATTTTAGTTAGTAGTAGTTGTAGTAGTAGTACTAGTATTACTAGCACTACAATTTATACTACTATAACTACAGTGACTACTCCGTGTGCCATTACAATTTTCAAGTGTAAGGCACCCTCATTTATTCAAATACTTATTTTCTGAAAGTCTCGTCTGTGTCAGGCTAAGATATATAGCCCGTTGTCTTCTGGATCTTATTGCCTGCTGGTGAGATGGAAACAAAATAAAACCCAGCTTTCTACACAACGCATAATGCTACGATGAAGGTATTCACAGAGTGGGAGAAGAGTAGAGAGATATAATCCAATCTTGGGGAAAGGAGAACCAGAGAAGTTTATTCAAAAGAGATTCATGTTCAGCATGGTCAAGCTTAGAGTCATGTTACGTAGCAAGCTGCGATGTGAGCACAGGAAGGCTAATTTCAGGACTTTTTCTCGTGACTACTATAACCCATTGCCAATATGTGTTGAAATGACCTGATTTGAACTGAAGACTGAGTACATAACAACAAGCACAGGGATGGGGGTCAGAAATCAACTCACCTTAAAGTGTCTCTTCATTAAAACCAGCACTTAGTCCCCACTGAAGAAAACGTTTTTTATCAGCCTTATGCTGTATCACTCTGAATTGGATTACAGCTCATGGAATGCAGACTCATTTAAAGTGGCTTCATTAACAAATTTTTTGGCAAATGTGAAGGGAAGGCATAGGCACTTAAACCTCCTTAATCAGTCTTTGAGAATGTGTCATCATAAGCCTTATGCAAGTTAAGCAGATAAAAGTAAGTGAGAAAAGTGGAGAGACAGGTTTTACGCCTCCTGGTCATTTATATTTATATATAACTTCCATTCCTTTACAAACTACTCTAAGTCAGAACTAGCCCTCCCAATGAGCTAAGGAAGTACATAGTATTGTCCTCATTTTACTGGTGGAGCAAATCGGTTCAGAGGAGTTAGTAATTTGTGTAAAATCACCAAAACAAATAAACCTCTGTTGTGGAGTCCATTCATGGCGACCCTAAAGGTCAGAGTAGAACTGCCTCATAGGGTTTCCTAGGCCGTAATCTTTATGGAAGCAGACTACCACATCTTTCTCCCGTGGAGCAGCTGGTGGGTTTGAACTGCCGACCTTTTGGTTAGCAGCTGAGTGCTTAACCATTGCGCTAGATGACCCTGGATCAAAACCAGGAATATATGATTCCAAATTCATGATCGTTATTCTATTCCACTTAAAAGTTTTTGGTATTGAATAACTGGAATATATATTGATAGAAAAAGTAGCTTGAATGACTATAATTTGATTTAGTAGAACAGGGAGCTAGAAGCTACACTCTCTATAGTTCACACTGCTTTCTGGCTTGGTTGATTCTGGAAGTCTTGTGCTTGTTTACTTATTATATCTGCAGTGAAAAGAGTACTGGTCTAGGAAGCAAGGTATTTTGATTTCTGAACAGACCATCTTTAAATTTAGATTCAGCTAGCTCATATTTATTATTATATACTGGGTGATAAGAATACTAGAGAATTTTCCATACAGGGCTTTATTCCGATCATGTAACAACTCTGAATGGTATTGATGGTATTGATTCTGCTTGTTGTCTAGTGTTCTGGCTATGAGGGAAGCTTACTCTCTCTCTCTTCCTGTATTTATTGTTACTTTTTTAAATAAAACTGATTTTTGAAGTCTACTCCCAGGACCCACCTTAACATGAAGCCAACCCAGAAGAAATCATAGGAAGAGATGGAAAAAGAAGGAAGTTAAATCCTGATGATTTTACTTGAACTGCTGTACTCAGCTGTCTACTCCTGGAAGTCTCCGAGTAACCCTGGCCTTGGATTTCTGCCCTTTCTTTCTAAGTGTTAGACTACAACAGGAGTTCCCCTGTCCTACTGGCCTACCACAGTTTGCATCCCAATTCCATCTGGAACCCAGGAAACACTTCAGCCACATGGATAATGAATGGCAGGTTGGATTTGTTCTGAGGGGGATATAGTTGGTCAGATGTCAGAGGAAAATCTGGGAGGATTTATAGGAGCTTGATCCCATTGCCTCTAATTTCTGCTCCCTCTTCCCCCACGCACAAATATGAGTAGCACTTGCTCAGCCTTGGGTATATCTTCACCTTGCCCCTTCTTTAAAGACCTAGCCATATCTTAGAGGTTCTGATTTTTCTAGTCATATTTGGAATTTGCAAGAGTCAGTAGAACTCTGAGCTGTTGAATGTAGTGTTCTGCTTCTTATGTTCTTATAACAAAAGAGAGTCAGTGAACCCCCGAGACTATGCCCACTGGACACCTTGCTAACTCAGAACTGAAGGCACTGCTGAAGTCCCTTTCAGTTAAAGATTAGACAGCCTATAAAACAAAATGATAATACATGTGAGGAATGTGCTTCTCAGTTCAGCCAAGTGTAGGAGACAAAATGGGCAACACTTGCACAAAAGCAAAGATGAAAAGGCAGGAAAGGACAGGAAAACAGGATGGATAGACATGGGGAACCCAGGGTAGAAAGGGAGAGAGAGCTGACACATTTTGGGGATTGCAACCAATGTCACAAAACAGTTCGTAAGTAATTTTTTGAACGAGAAACTAATTTGCGCAGTAAATGTTCACCTACAATACAATAAAATTAAAAAAAAAAAAGAGAGCAAACCATTGCTTCTACAGGCAGAGGAGTGGGAGACTAGAAAAAAATAATAGCTCTGGACCCTGCTCCCAGAATTTGGCCATAAATCTCCATTTAGCCTAAGTTATAGATTAAATTTTCTCTGTTTAGGTAAGTTTAGTATGTATTGTTTTGTGAATTTGCTGGAGTGGTGACAACTCTCTCAAAAAATCACTATTTTTTTTTTTGCATTCATTTGTTTGTTTGTTTTTCTTTATTTCCTGTCTGCCTTCATCCCTGGGATATTAGTTCAAAAGGAGCATGGAAATTTCTGTTCTGTTTATCACTCTCAAATGCAGAGAGCTGAACACGGGCCTTAATAGTTATTAACAAGTATTTGTCAATTAACAGTATATTATTTTATTTTAAATAATAAAAATAGGTGAAGTCCTTTCTACTACTGCATATCTATAATGTTTTACTCATATTTCTTGGTAAGAATCATCAACTCTTTTCAATTGTTTTATATTTGCAGAACTATCCTGACAGAGTAGGCTTTTAGCTGCCCTGCAGCTCCAGAGGAACCCTGGCAGCACAGTGGTTAAGAGCTCAGCTGCTAACCCAAAGGTCAGCAGTTGGAATCCATCAGCCAGCTGCTCCTTGGAAACCCTATGGGACAGTTCTACTCTGTCCTATAAGGTCGCTCTGAGTCAGCTCCAGAAAACTCAGTGCAGGACTTTCCTTGCAATTTGATTAATTTATTCCAGGGATAGAACATGGCACTCATGCCTGACTTATCCCTGTGCCCAGAGACTACGATAGACTAGGCTGCTTCCTTTGAAAGATGTCCTGGCAAGGAAGATCATCACAAAATGACTTCAAGAGTGTGACACCTTGAAAGAGGACTCTCGGAGGCCTGTGGCATTTGTAATGAGATGACATGGTTGTCAAAAGACCTACAAACTACACTGGTAAGTCCTGACACCAGTGTGTGTCATTCAGGTGATGCTGCCTGTCACCACCTCTGGCAGGTGCATAATAAGAACAAAAGGTTCCTTGCACCAGAGGGGTGTCGTCAGCAGCTGACAGCCTTCTCCATGGTGGGGAGGCTTGGTGCTGCCGTGGGCATGGCGTTCAGTAACCAAGTTTTCTTCATGTCAGCTTTCTGCCAGACCTCATGCTAAGTGACCTGTCAGGATGACCCTTAGCAGTGCAAAGGGTACGGTTGATCAAATGCTGTGAATCCCTTCTCAGTGGAAGAAAAGGCACCTGGCTCAGAAAGGGAGGATACAGATAAAGCCAACCACTCAGATGACCGCTCTAAGGGTCAATAAATAGCCAGGCTTTGACAAATTTCTGGCAGCATAGACAGTCATTCGCAAAGGACTTTGACATACATGATCCTGCTTTTTGTCCCCTCAACTAACCCGGTGTGATACAAACACGGACGATTGTTACCATTTTAAAATAAGCCCATGGAGATTGAGAGAGACCTAAGAGCTTGCCCAAGCCTGAATAGCTAGCCATTAATTAATGGTGTCTTCAACATGGTCTTCTTGTCTTCATGTCCACAGTGGGGTAGATTTGCCAAAGACAGGATCATCAAAAGCACTGAATGAAAGAGGTTTACTGAAATCAAGCTTCAAATGCTATCAGGTGTTGTCTTAGCTAGTTAGTGCTGCTGTAACAAAAGTATCACAAGTGGGTAGTTTTAAAGAACAGAAATTTATTTTCTCACAGTTTAGGAGACTAAGAGTCTGAATTCAGGGCACGGGCTCTAGGGCAATGCTGTCTCTCTCTTTCTCTCTCTGTCGTCTCTGGGAAAAATCACTTTCAGTTTCTGTAGACTTGGCATTCCTTGATTCCTTGGTGATCTGCAAGTGGTATGTATCTTCCCCTCTGTTTATATTTGTTTCTCTCTCTGCCTAATCTGCTCTTTTGATATCTCAGAAACTATAAGGCTTAAGACACACGCTACACTGGTACGACCTTGTTAACATCATAAAGAAAACCCTAGTTCCAAATGGGAATACTTCCACAGATACAGGTGTTAGGATCCCAGCACATATTTTGGGGGGGACACAATTCAATTCATAACAGATGTTATATCCTGCTTCCCTGTCTTCTGTCAGTGTTTTTAGATGTCAATGCTCAGAATCCATCTAATCTCTCAATTGATTATACTCACACTCATCACAGACAATGTACACAGCCCTCTGCTTGACGATTATGCGTATTACCTATTTTTATCCAATCTTCAGTACAACCCGGTGAATTAGCTCCTATTATCCATATTTACCAAATGAGGTGATTAAAATTCAGAGAAGTCTGATGAGATGCTGAAGGTCACATACTGGGAAGGGTAGAACTAGGCATTAAACTCTGGCACCAACTTTGTCCAGTGTGATTTTTCTCTAGGCCAATAGTCCTGAAACTTGAGTATGCAAATATATTTTCAGAGTATCAGAAGTTCTCATTTTCATTTTTTTTTGGGGGGGAGTAATTTTGATAATAATCTAAAATAAATTAGTAGGACAATACTCGGGTCACTTGGATAATTCGCCTTATACATGAATGTTGCCACATGCTTTGGGGACCGACTTTTGAGTCTGTGTTTCCTGTGTTGTAGGAAATCAAGATTATCTAATGTGACTAATTACTGTATTTTTTATGCAAATAACACGCATGTTATATATTTTTTGCCAACTGAGCCCTCTCTCTATGTGGTATTTTTGAAAGCACTGGAGGAAGGCACAGCTGGCAAAAAAATGTATAAAATGCGTATTATTTGCATAAAAATATGATTCTTTAGTGCAACATTTCTTAAACTGGGAATTTGTGAGCTATCAAGTAGTACTCTATCTGCCCTACTAAATTCAATCCATGTCAATTCAATCTGAATCACCCAACTATGCTTTATAGCACTTGATGCAAGGTTTGGGGCTAAGTACGTGGAAAAGAAGAAATGAGTCAGACTTGGTTCCTGAACTCAGGGACCATCTCCATATTGTGTGGGTGTAGAAGAACCGTAAAACAGGATAAGGGTCCCAGGAAGACTCCTACTTTCATAGGAGAATGTCAAATCTGTCTGTTATCAAGTGTCATCTGATGAATTTGACACTCATTAAAATCAGTGGCATAGGTAACATATAAAACTTCTACTATAATTATTGCCACGCAGTAAGCCAGAAAAACAAAAATGACTACATACTCTATGACCCCATTTATATAAAATTCTAGAAAAGGGAAACTTAATCTACAGTGACAGAAAGCAGATAAATGGTTATCTGGGTCTGAGGGGCTGCAAGGAGGAGTTGGAGAGGGAGAACACAAAGAGGCCCCAAGGAACATTTGGGAGGGATGAGATTGTTCACAATCTTGATCATGGTAATGGGTTCACAAGTATATACTTATATTTATAAAATTGTGCAGTTTTAACATAAAATACAAGGTTCATTGTATGTCAACTATACCTCAATGAAACTGTTTAAAAAATTAAATTACTGCTGATCCTTTTTAAACTTAATTGATTAAAAATTTTAGTCAATTATATTTGGATGATATGGATCAGAGAAGAATGAGCAAATGATATGTCCCTCAGCTGGCCATTGATTTCCAGGTTATAATCCTTGCAGACCTATTTACCAGAGCTTACTAACTCGTTTCTGTTTCTGAGTTCTGCTAGACCAAGTCTTAGCTGACTTCTGCTGAACGAAGTCTTCTGCTTCAGAATTTCTTTTAACTTGAGTATAAGATCTTTCCCCCAAAGTTATTTTTCTCCAACTTAAATGGCAAACATTTCTTATATTCATGTACATATTTATATACTCCTATCTATAATTTATCTTTAATATATTTACATACCATTGCATAATCATGTACATATATGCTTATTTATAAGATTCTTTATTCATGTACGCATATACTTATTTATAATATTAAATATTACTTTGATCAACAAGAAAATGTGTTTATGAAAAACTAATCAAATCCCATTGTAAAGACTATTTTAAGAGACATGAGTGATTCAAATCATCCCTTCAAGCCTTCAAAATTCAAAAAAGACAAAGTAATTGCTAATTAAACATTTAATTAATAGTAAAATGGTGAAGATAACTTCAATATACAAGGCGGAAATAATACAGCAAATTATGGCACACAAACTTGATGGACTTTTATGTAGCCATTAAAATGATAATTAAATGAAGACTATAAAGCAAAAGGAAAGGATCATAATAAAATATTGAGTGACAAAGGCAGAATGCAAAATCCTATCTCTGCTTTAATGAGGTTTCCAACAACAGATATTTATGGAGTTCTCATCACAGGGGTCAGGCTTTGTCCTAGGTCCTGGAGCGACAGAGATGAATAAAGGATCACCCACAGCGTTAGGAAGCTCAGTCTAGCTGGGGAGACTGACATGAAGCGAATGAGTACAATAACCTGTAAGACCTGCTATAATCATTATATACAGAGTCTTGAAGTAGGTCATAGGAAGGATTAATAAAACCCATACAGTGAGCAAGGAAAACATCTCAGAGAAACAGTCCATGGACCAAAGAGCTGAAGCAGCTGACGCTAAATTCTATTGATACTTCTGAGAGATGCTAAGAAGTTCAGCAGATTCTCATTAGCAACATCCACCACTGGGCACTGCCCTGATGGCCCAATGCTCTCTCTTCTACTCCAACTCTCGCTTGTCCGCAGCTCCTGCTTGCAAAGCTGCTGGGAGAAGCCTCTTCTCTGACTCTGTCTGTCATGAGAAGGTCATGGGCTATGTCAATGTCCTCCTAAAGACTCCTGATGCTGCCAAATGACTAGGTCCTTAAGGGCCACTTCTCTGAGTCTCTGCAGTAATTTATTATTCCAGGATTCCAAAATATCTTCACTTGCTCACAAAATCCTTCCTTGGCAATACTGTCGACGTCGGCTCCTAGCTCTGGTGACCACCCATCTCATTCCACCCAGGCTATTACAGTTGAGAAAATAGGAGTATGCTTCAGAGAGTGGTGAGAGCAAGGGTCAGCAAACTACAACCCAAGGGCCGAAGTTAGTCGGTTGATGATTTGGGTGCAGTTTGCAAACTAAGAATGTTTTTCACATTTTTAAATGGTTGGAAAAAAACAAAACAAAACAAAATAATAGTATTTTATGAGACATAATAATTATGTAAAATTCAAATTTCGATGTCCAGAAATGAAGTTCTTTTTGGAACACAGTCACAACCATTGATTTGCATATTATCTATGGCTACTTTCGTGCTACAATGGCAGCACTGAGTAGCTGTAACAGAGACTATAGTTCACAAAGCCTGAAATATTTACTGCATGACCCTTTATAGGAAAACTTGGCTGATCCCTGAACATATTGCTATAGTGGTTTGGACAATAATTGTATATAGAAATACAGTAAAACCTGCGAAAACTGGACTTGTGCAAGGCGGAAACCTGCCAGCGAAGGAAAACGCAAATATTTTCCACCAAAACAAGTGATAGGAAAGTGGTAAGACTCCATCTGGTCAAAGGCGAAAACTTGCAAGACCTGGAAAAATAAGGCGGTCCTGTAAAATTCTGTCTTTTACAGCTTTCACTGTATTTATTTATTTTGTTTTGGGGAACACTTTTGTTTAACTTTAATAAATCTTTTCAACAGCAATGAGATAAAAGTTTAATGAAAAAAAGCAAGCACTAAATTTCTGTTTCTCAGTGAAATTGATGATAAATCTGAAACTTGGACCCACTACGATGGGTGTAATGGAAATATCACTTCTATCCCATGAAAACTAGAAAATATGAATCTGCATCAGCGTCTACATACAACATTATTAGTCATTTTAACACAAATCTGTGCCTGCAGATGGCAATTTTACCTATACGGTTGTTTTTACTAATCATACTTCATAGCAGGTCTTTTCATGTTGATTAAACCCCTATTGTTCTGAATTAAGTTATTATTGTTATTTTTTTAATCCCATGATTTTTGTGCAGTACGAAGAGTAAAAACTAACTGTGAATGTGTTGGCTCCATTAGCAGAGGAGAAGTTTGCAGACAGTTAAATGCTGTTGGTTTTAAATCAATGTCATTAGATGTCGCAAAAATGAAATCTGTCCGTTCCAGTGCTGGTTCTATTTTTTTTCCCATCCAATTCATGGGTGTGAAAAGGAGGCTAAAGCTGCCAACTTCACAGAATTGTGAAGAGAGCATTTTGTACAAAGTCCCTGGATTCTGATGGACTCTCAATACATTTTAATTTCCTTGCTTTTCTGATGGACTCTCAATACATTTTAATCTCCTTGCTTTCCTTTCTCTTCACAAAATAGTTTCTATGAAAATCATCACAAAATAGTTTTTTTAATTTATTTTATTTTCTATTATCTTTATTATAATCCCCATTATTTGTGTGTGTGTGTGTGTGTGTGTGTGTGTATGTTGTTGTGTGCTGTTGAGTCAATCCCACTCCTAATGACCTTATGAGACAGAAAAGAAGAAACAAATCTGTCTTGGAAGAAGGACAACCAGAATGGTCCTTAGAAGCAAAGATGTCAAGACTTTGTCTCACATACTTTGGACATGTTATCAGGAGGGATCAGTCCCTGGAGAAGGACATCACGCTTGGTAAAGCAGAGGGTCAGTGAAAAAGAGTTGAGATGGATTGGTCCAGGAAGCTGCAACAATGGGCTCAAGCATAACAACGATCGTGACGATGGCGCAGGACTGAGCAGCGTTTCCTTCTGTTTTATCTAGTGTTGCTATGAGTGCGAATCGACTAGACAGCACCTAACAACAACAACGTGTTGTTGTGAGCCACTGTGTCAATTCCCACTCCTAGCGACCCTATAGGACAGAGTAGAAGAGCCTCATAGGGTTTCCGAGGCTGTAATCTTTATAGAAATAGATTGCCAGGTCTTTCTCCTGCAGAGCCACTGAGTGGGTTAGAACAGCCCACCTTTCTGTTAGCAGCCGAGAGCTTAACTGTTGTGCCACCAGGATTCTCTCTTTCTCTCTACATATACATGTATCTATAGATATATTTTTTCCATTACATTTGGGATCAAGGCTCACCAAAATTAGAATTATCTAAATTGCAGAAGATTTTAATTTCTTATTTATCTGAATTCACTTTTTATTTTTGGTCACGCCGTTAAAAAAATGATGAATTTTTTTGCGTGGATGTCTCACAGTGACCCCATCTGAACTCCTTTCACCCTCACTGCCAGCTGGCTGTTTTCACTGTTTTGACATAAAACACACACATCTATACTGAGATATTTTAAATTAAAACTCCAGTTGCACAAGAGAACACTCTTCACACTTTGGTTTCTAAATAATGATTCTGTAAGGAGACTGAAAAAGGAAAAAAAAAAAAAAGACAAGAAAGGCATCATCATTTTGTCAGTCGGAAGAAAAACATAGTAAAATCTTCACAATTTTAATAGGATCCCAGGGCAGAAGGCTACAAGCTTTACTTCACCGTAAAGATGATAATACGAGAATTATGCTTCTTGATCAGAAAGAGGGTAGAAACTGTGGGATTGGTGGTTAAATAAGAACTTTTCCTTGAAGAGAACTTTCCAGTCACTTTATAGCAAAGACTCTTGCAAAGAGAAAAACTGAAAGAAGATAGAAGTAGTTTTAAGATCTGTGGAAACATGCAGGGTACTAAGAACCAAAAACTCTCTCTTTCTGTCTCACGCATGTTCCTCGTTTGTTTTTAGTAACTGTGTAAGTGATCTGGAACGTATTCTGTAAAGGGACATAACAACTGCTTCTCACGTTCAACTTATTGTCCTGCTTTATCTGTCTTATCAGTTTTGATTATTTCTTACCTTGAGGTGGGAGTGAATGGCAGAAGAGTTAATCAGAATTATAAGTAATTGAAACGTACATGTTTGTGTATCTTCTCACTAAATTATAAGATATTCAAGGGCAAGGACTTTCTACGCTTATTAAAACAGGGTAGTTCCATGCCTTGCGAATACAAGTTGCAATGAAACGTTTATTATTATGAACGATGAATGGCCAAATGTTAAACTTGTTTGTTTTCTAAAACATGAAAAAGCCAGAAAGGTGTGACATCAACTATGCTCATTTTTAGTCAATAAATATGAATACGTGCAACTATAAATCCATTACAATAAATTATGGAGAAAAATAAGCGCAACAGCTACAATCCTTTATTCATTCATTCGTTTTGGCTGTTTCTGTGTGCCAGGCACTGAGTTCAGAACTTTAGATTTGGATTGCCAAATAAAATACAGAACACCTAGTTAAATTTGAATTTCAGATCAGTGATAAATAAGTTTTTAGTCCCGTGCACTATTTGGGACATGCTTACGTTAAAAACATCCACTTTTTATCTAAAATTCAAATTAAGCTGGGCATCTTGTGGTTTTATTTTCTAAATCTTCAAACCTGCTTTAGATGAATTATCTCATTTACGTAATCCTCTCCAAAACCGTGAAAGCTACCTATTATTTTCTCTGCTTTACCTGAACAAACTAAACTTTAGAGTGTTTTGAAATGGCCTAATAGCTAAGCAGTCAATAAACATCTGAGTCAGAATTCAAATGTGGGATGTTGTCATTCATAATCTAGCACTGAATTAATATGTTATATTGCCTTTACAATGTCATGGGTGAAATTTATAATATGCCATGAAGAGAAAAGAAAATGTAGGAAACCGAACTATCCATACAGTGCTATTCCAGTTTGGGGCGCGAGAGGGCAGAAGGAGAGAGAAGAGGGAAGGGGAGGAGAGAGAGACAACGTGAAAATGTTGGAGGGCATAGAGAGCAGAAAACAACCCAACCCAGGCAGTGGCATCACTAGGGGGGTGCGGGACAAGGGGGGGTGTGGGGGGAGGAGGGCGCAGACCACACTGGGTGATACTGTCAGAGGGGGTGACACCACAGGGTCCAGAGATGGGTCCGAGACCTTCAGGACTTGAGCTGCACCAGAAAGCCCGCTCTGACTTCAGCCATGTTTCCAGCTGCTCTCTGCTGCTGTGGCTCCTGCCGTCAGCTGGGAGGAGTCATACATCTGGAGGCACCGCTGTGCGGCCTCCATGGCCAGGGTGCCCCCAGCCCACCTGTCAGACTGCCCGCTGCCCAGAATGCAGTTGGCGAGAAACTGTGCACTGGCCACGGGTGTGCCAGGCTTCTCTTCCAGCCTTACGCTAACTCCCTTAAGGCCCCTCCAAGTGGCTTTCATGCAGGGATCACGCGGCCCCTGCCCCCTCTGTATGGTCTAGTAAGGGAGGAGGTCCATGTTGGTTGGGGGGGGTGACACCACCCCTAGTGACACCACTGAATGCAGGCTGTTACTGAATGCAAGAAGGGGCAATGCCTATACTGAACCTCACAATACCAGCAGTAATTGGCTCAGGGAGTGGAAAGAGCCTTTGAGTATACGCTGAAGCAAATGAATGCACATGAGTATGCCAAATTCAGAGAGTTTCGAGATACCCAATGTGTGTATAAGGAGCTCTGACGGCCCAGAGGTTAAAGCACTCGACTGCTAATGGAAGCCTCAACAGTTCAAACCCACTGGCCACTCTGAGGAGAAAGATGTGGCAGTCTGCTTCTGTAAAGACTACAGCCTTAGAAAACCTATGGGGCAGTTCTGCTCTGTCCTGTAGGGTCACTATGAGTTGGAACTGACTTGACTGCAATGGGTTTAACATGAGTATAGAAGAGGACACAATGCCATAGGAAGATATTAGCTTCATCATCATCATCACTGTTACCATCACTTCTTTGGCAACCTGACATTCAAGTCTAGATTTCTAACAATGCCTACATCAGCTCTAAACTAAACATGTGGACTGTATATATCTCAAGGCCAGCTCCGTCTAAATTTGTTGCTGCTCGTTCCTTTCTTCTTTATTGAGAGGGTAGTATGAGAATGTTCTGGATGTCCATTTCAACACTAATATGGGTTGATCTACAAAAACGTAAATAATCCTGAAAACAACCACAGGCAGTGACAAATAGCTCCTCAGACTTGTAATGAACCTGTCGATAACCTCGACCGTAAAAACACTCCAGTTCGGATGCAGTGGAAAATATCCTGTTGATTTAATGCCGTGCTGTGAGACAATTTTTCAACTGTTCTCAATTTCTACAAAAAGTTGATGTTCAGCAGTTTTGGAGATACATATGCACTAAGCAATCATATTGCTTTTAAATCTTTAGCTGAAAAACAACTCCAAGAAATCCGAACTGATTTTACTCAAAGTATTATGGAAAGTGATTCAGGTTTCAGATTGAAACCAACCCCTACACAGTGTAGTGCAACAGAGGGAGTTATTATCAGGGAGCAAAGAGTAGGTAAAAATAGAATTAACATGAAATCTGCCAGCAGACAGACCTAAAACAGAGTGTTCTGGCAAATACTCTCATGTAGAACATGTATCGCTTTTTTGATAGACGTATTTACAGCAACGACAAAAAGAAAACAAGAATAACTACTGAGGCTGCTTACGTACAACCAAAATCCATGAAGATCCATGGGAGTCTGTTTCTTGGTTTGGAGGCTTAGTGTCATGGTTTCACGGGATATCCTAGTTAATTGTCTGAATAACATGTTTAATGCTTCTGTTCTACCTCCTCCTTCATTGCCTAGTGCCTGGAGTCTTTCAAGTTGGCAAGGGGCCATCCAAAACACAACAATTGGTCTGTATTCACCTGGAGTAAAAGAGGAAGAAGGAGCATCAGGAATAGAAGGAAGATATGGAATATGTGGCTAATTGCCTATATGAACAACTGCCTTCTTTGCCATGAGACCAGAAGAACAGGATGGTGTTCATCTACCATTATTGAACAGGGTGATCAAAGATTCTGTAGAAGAATCCTGATCAAAAGAGGGAAAATACAGAACAGAATTTCAAATTCTCATGGACTCCAGACTTCCTGGAGCCATGAGGGTTGGATTGCCCTGAGATATTCTTTAAACCAAAAATAACCCCCGAAGTCTTCTTAAAACCAAATAGTAGTTTAGCTTTCCCCCCAAAAAAACCAAACCCATTGCCTGTGAGTCAGTTTGGACTTACAGCAACCCTGCAGGATAGAGTAGAATTTCCCCATAGGTTTCCAAGCCTGCAGTGTTTACAGAAGCAGACTGCCATGTCTGTTCTCCTGCAGAGCAGCTGTTCGGTTCGAACTGCTGACCTTTCGGTTCACAGCCGAGTGCTTAACCACTTCACCACTGTGGCTCCTTAGTTTAGCTTAACTAATAAAAAAAAGTCTGCCTTGAGAATTATGCTCTTGTAAGAACTGTCTGCAAGGGATCAAACTGACAACAGCAACTTGAAAGATTAGATAGCACCCTTAGAGGATAGTGAGTTGATGTTAATGGGGGAGGAACAACTCAGAAAAGAAGGGTGAGAAAGGTTACACAACTCAAAGAATGTGGTCAATGTCACTAAATGGTACATGTAGAAACTGTTGGATTGGTGCATGTTTGCCGTGTATATTCTCAACAATGACAACAAAATAAGAAAAAATTAAAATTAAAGAAAACAAAAGGTATTCACAGAATGGTGCACACAACAGGATAGCTATCCCTTGAGCACAATTAGACCAAAACCTATGTTGATTCAACACAAAGCATAGTGTAGTTTTTTATATTTGTCTCAATATCGAATGAGGCATTTCTTAAAGAAATAGACCCTAACAATACTATTTAAGGAGATACGTAAGAATTAAATGATTGTATATTTGTAGAATATCTAATAGAAGCTTATAGTTAACTGCAGAAGATTCAGTAGAAGCAACTTCACCATTACTGAATGTGAAACCTTTCCCACAATGTAGATTTAATTTACATTTTTCTTAATATTAGCAAGAAAAAAAAAAACTTCACGTTCAATGGCAACCTTATTTATTGTTGAATGAACTTTCTGTCCATATAGTGCCTATTTTTTATCTGATTATTGGTCTTTTCTACATATTAACAAGGCAATCCAAAATTTATCAACTTTATTTTTTTCTTTTTACTTGTTTCAGGAGTTTGAGTCATAGTTAGGAACGTAGGAAACATAAATTAAATGAGTGAGTGCAGAAAGAAAGAAGAGAAAGCGAGAGAGAGTGAGGGAGGGGAGGAGGGAGAAAGGAAAGAAGAGAAGGAGGAAGGAGGATGGAAGGAAGGAAGCAAGGGAGCAAGGAATAAAGCAAGGAAGGAAGGAACGAAGGGAGTGAGAAGAAAGAGAGGATGTCCAGTGCATCATATATACATCAATAAAGTTATCTTAGAAAGTTTCATGGGAAAGTTAGTAGACTAAAGTTAGTAGACACTTAAAGTTGTGTTGTCATTGTTAGGTGCCATAGAGTCAGTTCCGACTAATAGCAACCATATGTACAACAGAAAAAAACACTGCCCAGTCCTGCACAATCCTCACAATCATTGTTGTGCTTGAGCCCATTGTTGCAGCCACTGTGTCAATCCATCGCTTTGAGGGGTCTTCCTCTTTTTCTCTTACCCTCTACTTTACCAAGCATGACGTCCTTCTCCAGGAACTGATACCTCCTAATAACATGTCCAAAATATGTGAGACATAGTCTTGCCATCCTCACTTCTAAGGAGCATTCTGGCTGTTCTTCCAAGGTAGATTTGTTCGTTCTTTTGGCAGCCCATGATATATTTAATATTCTTCACCAACACCATAATTCAAAGGCGTCAATTCTTCTTTGATCTTCCTTATTCATTGTCCAGCTTTTGCATGCAAATGAGGTAATTGAAAGTACCATGGCTTGGGTCAAGCGCACCTTAGTCTTTAAAGTGACACCTTTGCTTTTTAACACTAGAAAGAGGTTTTCTTGCAGCAGATTTGCCCAGTGCAATGCTTCCTTTGATTTCTTGACTGCTGCTTCCATGAGTGTTGATTGTGGCTCCAAGTAAAATGAAATTCTTGACAACGTCAATCTTTTCTCCATTTATCATGATGTTGTTTATTGGTCCAGTTGTGAGGATTTTTATTTTCTCCTTTGTTGAGGGGTAGTCCGTACTGAAGGCTGTGGTCTTTGATCTTCATCAGTAAGTGCTTCAAGTCCTAAAAAACCCATTGCCGTCAAGTTGATTCCAACTCATAGCGGCCCTATAAATTAAAAACAATCGATTACTGAACTGGAATTCTGGCGTTCTGGCAAAATTTAATGACATCACTATGTCCCAGACTTGATGCCATAGTGGTAAATAAAAATTGAGGCATTAACTATCTGCTTGGCCATGTATACACTACCTAACTTTGTTTTTTATATGTTTGCATCTTATTTCCTAATTTTTTAGATTGGGGATGTTAGGGAGAAAATCTAATTAATGTCCAAAATAGCAAGTCCATAATATCAAAAAAAAATACACTTAACAATAAGTCACCAGCTGAGACGGCCTTTTCTTCTAGATTTGTTTTCATCATTATGCTTTCATCATTTCTAATGAGCTGTCAATTACCTATGCAAATTAAGTGAAGCAGACATTGGAAGATTTCTATATTGGTATCATAACAACACTGTTATGATTTTTGAGATGGATGCTATTCACGCAAATTATTAACAAGGGTTCCATACTGGGGGCTGTTCTTTATCAACTATGCATGTTTGCTTTCAAGGGAAATGCATGAATAGAATTTTAAGTCTTATATTGAAATTGGGAGACTTCCTGATTTTGTGTTTTATAAGGCCACACAACTGCTGCCCCAATGAGGTGGCTAAACATCCTAAAAATGTGGTGTCTCGATACTAGTCTTAAGCTGAATATTGAACATTTTCCCTCTACTTTTTTCTACCTATCATGCTACCCATTTCTAATATGTCAACCCACAGTGCTAGACCTTTTTGACTACAACCTTTATTACCTCTTTCTGTCTATGACTAGACCTCCACACTGATAAAGTCATTTGCCAGCCACTCTTCTCCATTAGCTTGCCCTGCCCCAAGCCAGCTAACCCACACCTTAGATGACATTCTCAGCCCACTCCAGACCTGCAGAAAGGTCCATCTATTTCTGCCCATTTACTTCATTTTACAGGTAGAGATTTGGGATTGCTTTTGTGAATGGAATACTTTGAGATCAACCAACTAATGTGGGACTTGATTCCAGCTGTCTTGCCTTATAATATAAATACTTATATGGTATAGAAATTTGACTTGGTTTCATTTGATTTGATTACAAAAGATATACTCTAGATTCTAAGCTAATTCACATCCTCATGGAGTTTAGAACCGGACCAAAAAAAATGAGACACACAGAAAAATAACCAATAAAATGTAGAATGTTTAAATTACTTAAGACAATGGTTTCTACCTATGAGCAACACTATGGTGTTAACTACCAAATAGTGTGGTTAATTGTGAATAAGAGCATTATCAGTACCGAAAGATAATATGATACTTAGGTAGTAATCCCATTGTAAATATTGATCACCTGATTTCCTTTTCAGAAATGCTTCCAAAATTTGTAATATCTTGAAGTGTGTCACAAACTTCTGGGATCCCTTGGCATATGATATGATTTATAGGCTTACTTCTGAAAAAATAAGGAATAATTACACCTGTGAGTTGGTTATTAAAGGTGAGGATCGTGAGGGCATGCAGATATGGTGTGGAATGGAATTGTAAATAGAAGGATGGGTTAGCATTAACCAAGTAGACATGGATGGATCAAAGCAAGAGACTATAAAACATAAAACATCAGGCGCAGACGATGGAGAGCCATCAATATGATGCCTTACTTAGGAGTTTGGACTTTGGGAGAATTGCTGATGGTAAAGGAAATCCTCCGAGATTTAGAACAGATGAGTCAGTTGACAAGATATAAGTTTTAGAATCATCACAATAGTTGTTGTTGTTACTTGCTGCTCTATTGGTTCCTTATGTATAACGGAGTGAAACAGTGTGCGGCCCTATACCACCCTCACAATGTTCAGTGTTTGAGCCCATTGTTTCAGCCACCATGTCAATCCATCTTACAGAAATACTCCATTGACCCTCTACCTTACCACATGATGTCCTTTTCGAGTGATTCATCTTTCTTAATGATGTGTCCAAAGTGAGCAAGACAGTCTCACCATCCTCACTTCTAAGGAGCATTCCGGCTGAACTTCCTCTGAGACTGATTTGTGTCTTCCTTGAGCAGTCCACAGTATATTCAGTACTCTTCACCAACTCCACAATTGAAATGCGAACCATCACAATGGTAGTGTTAGGGAAAATGTAATGAGTAGGTGAAAATGGAGGCCTTGCGAATCAGTTTCAGTAGACTTACTGTGATAGTATTGGGGTTAGAACAGATGAAGTATCAAAATGAAAGGACTAAAGGGTTATTTAGAGGGATAAGTAAACAAACAAACAAACAAACAAAAACAATAAACACTTAAATGTACGTACAGGGAGAGAAACAGTGAAGGATAACCCCAAAGATTCTTCCCTTGTTTCTTGGTTAGATTTTGAGGCTATTAACTAAGAAACTAGGATAACATTTCAGGGGGTAGCGTATGATCAAGAACCAATAGTACTGAAGGAAGAAGTCCAAGCTGCACTGAAGGCATTGGCATAAAACAAGGCTCCAGGAATTAATGGAATACCAACTGAGAGTTTTAACAAAAGGATGAAATGCTAGAAGCACTCACTTATCTATGCCAAGAAATTTGGGACACAGCTACCTGGCCAACTGACTGGAAAAGATCCAAATATGTGCCCATTCCAAAGAAAGATGATCCAACAGAATGCAGAAATTATCGACAAATTTCATACGCAAGTAAAATTTTGCTGAAGAGAAGATGATTAAAAAGGTTGCAGCAGTACATTGACAGGGAACTACCAGAAATTGAAGCCAGATTCAGAAGAGGACATGGAACAAGGGATATCATTCCTAATGTCAGATGGATCTTGGCTGAAAGCAGAGAATACCAGAAAGATGTTTATCTATGTTTTATTGTCTATGCAAAGGCATTTGACTGTGTGGGTCATAACAAATTATGGATAATATTGTAAAGAATAGGAATTTCAGAACACTTAGTTGTGCTCATATGGAACCTGTACATAGACCAAGAGGCAGTAGTTCAAAAAGAACAAGGGGATACTGCATGGTTTAAAATCAGGGAAGGTGTGTGTCAAGGTTGTATTCTTTCACCATACTTATTCAATCTATATGCTGAGCAAAGAATCCGAGAAGCTAGACTATACGAAGAAGAATGTGACATCAAGACTGCAGGAAGACTCATTAACAACCTGCGATATGCAGATGACACAATTTTGCTTGCTGAAAGTGAAGAGAACTTAAAGCACTCGCTGAAGAAGATCAAAGATTACTGCCTTAGTATGGGTTACACCTCAATATAAAGAAAACAAAAATCTTTACAACCGTATCGTGATAAACAGAGAAAATATTGAAGTTGTCAAGGATTTTGTTTTACTTGTATCCGAAATCAACACCCATGGAAGCAGCAGTTGAGAAATCAAACGATGCATTGCATTGGGCAAATCTGCTGCAAAAGACATCTTTTTTTTTTTTTT
>NW_004443958.1:23151188-23179951 GCF_000243295.1 Trichechus manatus latirostris | reverse complement strand
TCGAAGGTAACTTTACCACTGAGCTAAAAGGGTGTCTGGGGGCCATACTCTCGGGGTTTCTCCAGTCTCCTTTAGGCCAGTAAATCTGGTCTTGCAAAAGACATCTTTAAAATGTTGAAAAGCAAAGATGTCACTTTGAGGACTAAAGTGTGCCTGAATCAAGTCATGGTATTTTCAATTCCATCAAATGCATGGGAAAGCTGGACAATGAATAAGGAAGACCTAAGAAGAATCCATGCCTTTGAATTATGGTGATGATGGAGAATACTGAATATATCATGGACTTCAGAAGAACCAACAAATCTGTCTTGGAAGAAGTACAGCCAGAATGCTTATTAGAAGCAAGGATGGAAAGACTTTGTCTCACTTACTTTGGACATATTCTTAGAAGAGACCAGTCTCTGGAGAAGTCCATCATCTTGGTAAAGTAGAGAGTAAACAAAAGAGGAATACCCTCATAGAGATGGATTGTCACGGTGGCTGTAACAATGGGTTCAAACATAGCAGTGATTGTGAGAATGGCACAGGACAGGGCAGCATTTCGTGCTGTTCTACATTGGGTCACTATGAGTTGGAACCAACTCGAAGGCACCTTATGACAACAACAACTAAGAAAATAGTAATCTGCTTATCTTTTTGGGAGGGTTGGGGGGTATTGGACAGGATTAGTTAGGAAAGACAATGAGTTTGGTTTTGGATATACTGATTGATGATATCTTCTCTATATAATGGAGTAGTCTAGCATTGTGCTGATTTTGTGAATTTGAAGTTCAACAGTGTGTTTGTGGCTAAAGATAGGAGTTTCAGAGTCTTGCCAACAGGAAAAGAATAACTATAATTTTTCCCAGTCTTGCCAGGAGAAAAATTAGAAAACAAAAAGGACTTGCCAATAGGTTAAAATTTATGGAATCATTATAACCTATTTGCTCTATCTAAACAAGGTTCAGTAGACTATCTCTTGGTTCCTTTGCAAGAGTCTAAACCTACATGGAAATATGTCTCCTAAGTAATCTTTTATAGGAAATAAAAGCAACCATACTTTATGATTCACAGAAATGTTCACTTTCTTAGTATGGTATTAAGCGCTTTTTGCCAGGGAAATAGGAGTGGGAATGATGAATCAGGAAAACTGGCAATTTACCTAAGACAGGTACATTTTGTTCTAAACATTGTCACATAAATGATACACTTGTTTCATACATAGTGTCCTAATTGTCAAAAAAAGACAGCAGGAGACACAAGGCAAGGTGATTAGACCATGATGAAAGCAAGAAAATAAAAGACACATTAGAAACACTCCAAAAGAACAAACCAATCTGATAATTAGAAACCTGGGCTACTAACTCAAAGAAACAAACAAGAAAGAAGCCGTTCAACAAAACAACAATCAAATATTTTTTGTAAATTATAATAATAACCTAAGAGTAACCTGCTTCTCTGAACAAAGGGAGTGATTTCTCCTTGTGCATGACAAACAACACTGAAACAGAAACAGCTAGTTCTCTTCAGAATTGTGTTTGGGATTTAGAGATGGAGAATAAAAGAGGAAGTAAAATATATTAAATAATTGGTGTCCGCTTGTCTGTGTAATTGAGGAAAGAGGAGAATGGACGTGGGCCCCCATAAAAGATTGCCTAGGATGGCTGAGAGAAGACATATGAAGCAGAGAAATCCAACAGGCGATAGGTAGAGACTTTGGAGGACATGATATAAAGGTCTAATTTGAATTAGGGAATAAATTTGCCATTTCTTAAATTGTCAGCTAAGGCATGAATTAGGTCAAATTTATCCTGTTCAGTTAAAGCACTTTTGGATGCAACTGCTGTGCTGAAGATCAAGCAAAGTGTGTGATACCAGAGACCTCGCCCTAATAAACTGCAATTTGGGCTGTGACCTTGGAAAACATTGCAAATGTGCATCTTGCTGCACACATTGTTTCACTTATTTTTATCCTTATTTTTTTTCTTCCTTTCTAATTTTTGGTAAATATAAACCAAGATAAGTCTTCCTCATAGATTAGTCATTGGATCCACTCCAAAACAGTTTTCTAAAAGGTCCACAAAGGGGAAGAAAATAAAAGCCACTTTCTAAATTAATAAAATAGTAGACTTTCCTAAAATATAGACGAACCTAAAAAACTAGCTCAGAGCAATTGGTGTTTATGAAGCTTAGGAAAGGAAGTGATAAGTCTTATAAACGAAGAGCAAAGCAGACTCTGATGGGGAAGGGGATTGTAAAAAGTACATCAAAAGAACAGGCTATGATAACTGGGAAGGATAATGCCTATTTTGAATCTATGGAAGAGCAAGAAGGAAGATTTGTTGGCTTCACACCATGAAAACCACTTAGCAGACCAAGGTAGGCGATATGGTCCGTTGAGATCAACTACCCAAGGCGCAGAGCAGAGCAGAGAAGTACCAAGGATGGATCTGTGGGTGGAATACGAAAAATCAGCTCAGAAAGACAGTCTGAAAATCTATGCTAGAGGTCATAGTGGAATGGGCTACAGGTAGTACTGTTGGAAGAGGTTAAAATTCATTAGATTCGGAACGTATTTCTAAGAGAGCGCTAATGAAATTTGTTGACAGACTGTATATGTACAGAAGGAAAAGAGAAGAAATAGAGGAAATATGATGGAAGAGCAGGATTAGGGGAGAAAGTCTGATTTGGACATGTTAACTTTGAGATACTGTTGGCCGTTAAAGAGAAGGGGCCAAGTGGGCAGCTGGGTATAAATCTAGAGTTCAGAGCAGAGTCCTAGCCTGGAGATATAATTTTAAAAAGTAACATTATTATTAAATAACGCTTAGCTGATCCAAGGTATTCAATAACACAGACTTTCTATTTCAATAGGTCCCCATAGAAAGGGTAGGAGGGTTTATGTCTATCCATCGCCTCTCTCTGTCACCTGGGACACAGTGCAAAATGGAGAAGATTCTAAAGGGCATAAAACCCCACAACTGTAAAATATGCAGTCGATAGAATGGACATTGCAATAGATAAAGTTCTGAATTTAAAGCAACCACAGGGAACTCTATTTCTTCTCTATGAAGCTGGGTTTATGTATCATCCGGAGAATTCTCTGTAGCTTTGACAATACCTCACTGAGCGTATAATTGCCAGAAATGTGGGAAGGAATTAAGCACAGTGAGTAGTGTCCTTTGTAATGTCTCATAGAGAAAGGTTAAGGAAGTTTCACTTGCTATGAGGAGATGGAAATAAATTAGTTGAAGTCACCGTGGAAAATCAGGCAGGCGGGAACAGAGGGTGATAAGAACCAAAGGCAGAAATATGAGATTTTTTTAAAAACAGACATTTTAATTCACAGAATAATAAATGGGAGGACAAGTTTAAAGAGGAGAACTAATGTAAGAAGCATCAAGACTTTCCAGCTTAAGTGTGAAAGGATTGGATGCATTCATAAGACAAATCAGTAGCTATAAGTTTTCAAAAAATATATATGTATTTATATATTTTAATGGACAAGAAATGAGGCAGACCTTGGACCTAGAGTATTAAGTTTCACCCAAAGGGGTCTGTGGGTTTCTCAGTCTATCAGATGCAGCGCAAGAAAGTGAGTTTCATGCAGGAAGACCAGAAAACAAGTCGAATTTCCAATTCACAGGTCCTAAGGAGGATGCTATAGCATGCCTCGACACAGGACCACACGGGGGCTGCGCATGGGGACGGGGGAGCAACTACCTGGAACTGTAGGAGGGGGCTTATGTATGGCATGCAAGGTCAGGTATTGGGATTAGCGTGGGCTGAAGTTTTATTGGTCAGTTTAAAGTTTCTAGTGCATTATTTGGGAGAACGGAGAAGTTTTAATTACGGGCACCCATGGGGCATGGCCGAGGAGGGCAAGGAGGAGCTAACCACAGCCATTGGGAGACTGGGTAAGAAGACAGTAATGGCTTCCTATCACGGGAAACTGTATGGGGCATGCCAGGGAGGGCCGGTTAGAGACCACAACCATTGAGAGGCTGTGTGTTAAAGGAGGAACCACCATGTCTGAGACTGGGCGAAAGGACAAGGAGGAATTAACAGATGCCCAGGCAGCAAGCTATGTAGGTGTAAACTGTCCTCATGATACCTAGAAATATCTTTAATGTTTTCAGGAGACTGAGCATAAAGAAGAAAACTTATGGTTTGAAATGGAACTAACGGAAGTCCTTTTCAGAATTTGACTCTTTTATTGGTCACGGTGGTTGTGGAAACATTTCCTCTAAGACACATCCATTTTATGCTCTGCCTTTGCCTTTTTTGCTTTGGCTTCTTATTACCTGCTGCCATCAGGTCGATTCCGACTCATAGTGACCCTATAGGACAGTGTAGAACTACCTCAGAGAGTTTCCAAGGAGCACCTGGTGGATTCGAACCGCCAACCTTCTGGTTAGCAGCCTGAGCGCTTAGCTATTAATTTAGTATTATGTTAATTAGATATAAACTTGACATGTTATTAATAGACCGAATAACACTTTATGTGTTGGAAGAAAGTAGTTAGGGAATATGGATGTCAAAGCAGAAGCAGGTTTTTGCAGTCAGCCTGGGGGTGGGGGTGGGGATAAATGAAGTTGAAGTCAGGAAGCCTCCTGCATTAGAACTGCGGACCTGCATCTGTTTCAGAGATAAATCCAAGACTTAAGAGGAAGGATGGGTAAGGTCACACATTCCCTGATCTGGATCTATATGGATATGGACTGCTCACGTATGCCCTGGTATGGAGTTGTGGATTGGGGATGGGGATGGTGTTGGTGGCAGAACCCCTGAGTGCATATGGCATTGGCACTTGACTCCACTAACCCCATTTTCCCAATTTTTATGTACACATGTTACTTTCTATATCAGTTAGGACAAATTTGGGTGCAAGTAACAGCACAGCTCAAACTGGTTTAAACAATAAAAATTAGTGACTGGATTCACTGACTGTTTATGGTAAATTCCAGAACTGGAGTATACTTTGGGTTAAGACTGATACAGCGTTGCCTTTACTGCCTTCCAGGTTGTTGCTATTTGCTGTGAAGTAGGCTCTGACTCATTGTGACCTTATATACGAGAGACCAGAATGTTGCCTGGTTCTGACCCATTTTTATGATCATTGGTATATTTGAAGCTCGTTGTTGTGGCTTTTGTGTTAATCCATCTGATTAAGGGTTTCCCTCGCTTTTGCTGACCCTCTCCTCTACCAAACGTGATGTCTTTTCTTCGGGATTGAACTTCCCTGATGGAATGTCCAGAGTAAGCAAAATGGATTCTCGCCATCCTCGCTTCTACGGAGCATGCTGGTTTTATTTCTTCTAAGATGGATCTGTTCATTCTTCTGGCACCCCAGGGTACATTTGATATTCTTCACCAACACCAGCCTTGTCCTTAGCCTAGCTCTCCACTGTAGTCAACAGATAGTTGGCAACCACGCACTAAAGCCTGGGGATGCAAGTGATCCCATAACCCAACCACACTGCTGCGACTCACTGGGGTGGATTCCTCGGAGGAAGATCAGTGCACATTTGACAGAGGAAAGGAGAGGTGGACCCTGGGAGACAACGCACACATCCCGAGGCTATGGTCAGAACACAAAGGCGGGATTTGTAAAAGTTCCAATTGCTGGAAAGCTTTAGAACAGAGGCCACCCATTCTCAAAGTGCACTTAATCCCATCATGCCACTTAACATATATTTTTTAAAAATTATTTATGAATGAAATTACTCATTTGGCTTCCCTTCTTACCCTTATTCTCAACTATAAACTGAGTTCTACATTTTACTTTTCTTCCTTTGCTTGATGTCAAGCAAATACAGCGCAGCAGCATAATAATAGATACCTAGCACATACTATGGTGCCCTAGTGGTGCGGTGGTTAAGCGCTTGGCTGCTAACCAAGAGGCCAGCAGTTCGAATCCACCAGCTGCTCCTTGGAAACACTATGGGGCAGTTCTACTCTGTCCTGTGGGGTTGCTACAAGTCGGAATTGACTCAGTGACAACTGGTTTCGTTTGGTTTTAGCGCATACTGTAGGGGGCCATTGATGATTCGTTGGTAGAATTCTCACCTTCCAGGCCGGAGACATGGGTTTAATTCCCAGCCAATGCACCTCATGTACATCCAGCACCTGCCTGTCAGTGGAGGTTTGCATGTCACTGTAATGCTGAACAGTTTTCAATGGAGCTTCCAGACTAAGAAAAACTAGGAAGAAAGGCCTGACAATCTAATTCTGAAAATCAGCTAATGAAAATCCTATGGATCACAATGGTCTAGTCCCCAACTGATCGTCGGGATGATGCAAGACTAGGCAGCATTTCATTCCATTGTGCATGGGGCCACCATGAGTCCAGGGCTGTCTCAGTGGCAGCTAACAACGACAACAGCAAGGGAACGCATACTGCACTAGTTAGCCACACCCCAACAATAATGTGTAATCAATCACCCCCCGACTCAGCTGTAAGTGCTTATTACTATGTGCACATTTTTGTAGGCCGTTGAGTGAATCCCTGCCTTTGGCTGCAGGGTTATGGGCCAGGCTGTGTGTCTCTGTTCCATAGTCATTGACCGTTCTGGGTCCAGAAGGTGACCCAGGGCTGGTTCTTCTCATGGCTATGGTAGAACTGCAGGAGGACAAGCCCATTGTGTAGAACTTTTAAGTCCTTGCCAACATCACCTTGCTAACAGCTCATTTGCCAAAGATGATCATATAGCTGAGCCCCAAATCAAGAGAGAGAGAAGTGCGCTTCTCTAGCCATGAGGACCGTGTAAGTACCAGGCCAAACCCACCATGAGCAGGGCAGGGACTAATATTCTCCTCCTGCAGAGGTGGGTGTGGACGAAGTGGTCATTTGCTGAACAACCTCTATTTTACCACTGATACATAATTTCTGTTCCAAACCTACTTTGAGACTGAGGCAAGTAAACTTTAGAGAACTTTACCCCTTGTTTGAGAACCCACAGTTAGTGGGTGACGGAATAGGATCTTGAAACAAAAACTTCCTGGTTCAAGTCCTTTGTTCTTTTTATTGTGTATTATAACCTTTCCTGCCCCCTTTCCAATAGGATCCAGAATAGTAATACCTGTCCAATAATGGAACAGTATATAGTTGTGGGATGAATAACTGCATCCCTTGCCCTCCAATTAGAGTCAAGCTGGGAAAAAGTGAAGCAATGTTTGATGAAAATAGGATAGCTGAATTAAAGGAGCCTGCAGTGCGTCTATAGGAGCCTGGTGACTCAGTGGTTAAGAGCTCGGCTGTTAACCAAAAAGTCAGCAGTTTGAATCTACCAGCCACTCCTTGGCAACCCTCTGGAGTAGTTCTACTTTGTCCTATAGTGTTGCTGTGAATCAGAATCGACTTGACAGCACTGGGCAGTGTGTCTATGGAGCCCTGGTGGCCCAGTGGTTAAAGCGTTTGGGTGCTAACCAAAAGGTCTAGCGGTTCGGACCCACCAGCCGCTCTGGGGGTTAAAGATGTGACAGTCTGCTTCCGTAAAGATTTACAGCCTTCTACTCTGCCCTATAGGGTCGTGATGAGTCAGAATTGACTCGACGGCAATGGGTTTGGTTTTAGTGGGTTTTGAAGTGTGTCTAGGGAAGAAATCCTAGATTTAGCCTTGATTCCACCAGTTCTAAGCAGCATAAGAATAGCATATACTTCAGAATATTGTGTGGAGTACATGAGATGATGCATGGGGAAAAAATGAGCACAACCAATATTTATAATACTAAAAAGATGACAGTTATTATTGTTTTGTTGTAATGAGTATACTGGGGTCAGAGCAAGTGAAATTCCTTGAGTCAGAGAAGCTTCTTCCCTGGGTGGTTGCATGAACCCTACCCTTTATTTTTAAGACTTATTAGTCAAATCTTGGTAACTTCGGAATCATGGTGTATGCGTGTGTATGTGTTGGTGACCTTGAATATCTCTGCTTGATCTGTTACAAATTAAATTCCCAGTTTAACTCTTGGGGACAAGCTGATTTCCAAGGGTTTTGAGGTCAGTTTGAGGTCAGCTCCCCTCAAGGCTCCCCGTCCTGAACTGTGCTGCCTTTTTAAGTAGTTACAGCTGATCCCTTGCCAACCACCTTCACACACATATGAACACAAACATACCAACACACACCTACATACATAGACCCTAGCACGCATACAACCATCAGCACCAACACACTCACCTACACGTGCCAACGAACACACATACACAAATATATCCTAAAACACACACAAACACACCCCAGCACACACACCTGACAAACACATACAAACACACGTAATCTGACAAACATACATCAACACACTCACAAACACATACCAACACCCACACACCAACACATACACCCACACACCTGAAAAACACACTCCAACACAAACTCATAGACACACTTCATAGACCCATGAACACACACACAACTTGACAAACACACACTGACACACTCTCATACATGTACCAATACACAGGCAAACATGCAGATACAGTCGGCTGAAACATACATACACACAGCTGACACACACCTTACAAACACACACATGCTCTCACACACACACACACACACACACACGCGCGCGCGCTCTTTTCTTCTTTTTTTCCTACTTTTAGTCACCAGGTCCTTTGGAAGATTTCTGTAACCCGCATTACCAATTTGTGTTTACTATTTCACTTTTCATACATTTTTGAATGTGAGCTTGTCTTTTTTTTGCCATAGCCTAAAGGCAGATACTTGATTCTCAAAATTGTGACTTTTTAACTATCATTTTCTTTGGACCTGGTAAACTGTACTATTTATTATCAGCAGTACATAATAGACCTACATTAAATACTTTTATTTTAAAATTAATAAACAAGCGCATTATCGAATTTCATATGGGATATTCTATTTTTAAGGATTTATATAATAAAACATTTGAACTCTTGATTGCAGAAGTAATAGGCATTTATCACAGAGATTTAAATAATACTAATGAGTGTAAAAATGTTTAAAAATCGTGTCTGAAATCACATTTAGAGTCAGTCTCCGTTAATATTTAATGACTTCCTTCATAGTAATTTATAATTTTACATTATACAGAGCTGAGATCACACTGCATATTTTATGTTCTCCTATTTTCAATTAATATTATACGGTGAATATTTTCTATCATTAAAAATTTGTCAAATATGTTTATGCCTGCATGCGTAAATCAATAATAAAATGATGTAGGTACATTAATGGAATTATGCAATGATAGGACAAAAGTGAATACATTAACAGAATCTTTCCTCCCATATGGATACCTCCTGTAAGCCAAAGCTGTTTATTACCAATATTGCTATGTGCTCTGTTAGTAAGCTGAAGTTAGAGACCCACAGAGGCTAATACCTTCATCACAGAGATTAATGAGGTGAGATACTTAATACCCCCACACGATACTGGGCAGCTGATATATGATATGTGACATAAATCCCATCCTGTAAGATTTAAGCTCCTGCAATATTCACATCATGTTAATAGACTCTATGGATAAGAACAAAAAGTTATCATGAGACAAGGTTTCTGCCCCTGGGATATGGACGTCGATTTGAAGAGCCAGCCATGTACGTATGAAACAATTAAGGAACCACCCCAGAGAACGAGAATAAGAATGTGGGATGGAGGTGGTGAGCGGCTGGTGAGTGGCTGTGGAACATAGGAGTGGGAGTTCAAGGTGGGTGGATACAACGGAAGAAAGCTTCCCGGGAAAGCTCTGCTTAGCTCTGGTTCCTGAAGAATGAGATGTGGCAGTGGGATCGTATTTACTGAATGTCTGTTACAAACCTGATAAATTACAGCCCTCCTCTCAGGTCACCTCCAAGCATCCCTGTGGAGCCAGCAGTGACTTTGCCTTTTGACAGATGAGACTCAGCTTCTGACTTCAAGTCTACACTCTTTAAATGGATCTGCTAATGGGACAACCAGCAAGGAGAGGAGGACACGGAGGAAGGCAACGAAGTAGGCAAAGGTCCAGAACAACACGGTCTCTAGTCTTGGGGAAGGGCAGTGCACAAGTAGGCATGGCCGAGAAGGAGCGGGGTGGGGCACTGTGGGTTGACAGCACAGCCTAGAGGAGGCTGGATAGACACAGTAGCATCTTACAGTGGGAGACTTTGAATAACACGGAGATACCACCCATGAGGATGCCAGTAACACTGAAATCCCAGCTATGGTTCCATTAGCCAAATGATGACAAATTTTGTGTGTGGTTGACTGAAAACTGCTTAGAAAAGTCACCTCAATTACTTTTGAAATACTTTTACCATTTGTTTTTGTTTTTTGCTGAGCTCCGAAAAGCCTATCTTCTCCACTGTGGTGGAAATAGGATTGATGGATTTTTCACTGCCAGTGAACTGGGGGCTCCTTTTAAACACACTGGTATTTATAGTCAAAATGAATTCTTTTTATATTTAAAAATGATGAACATTGTAAGTCACACTTTTCGTCTGGTTCTGCCACTTACTTTGTGTGGGTTACTTTCCCCTCTGAATCCCCAGCGTCCTCATGTGAGTAACGGGGAGAATAGTCCATCCTTTGCAGTCTGTATGGACTTTTCAGGGGGCATGGCCAGTAAGACTATATGAAATGACATGTGAAATCAATGAACACAGTACCAGGCATGCGATAAAGTTTAGTTATTCCATCACTTATGCTGATAATGCGTGGAATTGTATTGTTACATTTGGGCAATTTTTCTCATTTCTCAAACCCAGCTCTGTGTTAAGTGATACATAGCTCTTTTGTGAAGTTCCAGCATACAGCAACTATGTATTATTTTAATAAATGTTTCAAATCTAGAAATGCAAAACAAGCAAAAAAAAAGATGGTGAACAGATATTAAAAGACTGAGCCCTTGCTTTCCTCACGCTTAAAGTGTCGTTGTTAGGTGCCGTTGAGTTGGTTCTGACTCATAGTGACCCTATGTACAACAGAACAAAACACTGCCCAGTCCTGCGCCATTCTCATGATCTTTGTTATGCTTGAGCTCGCTGTTGCAACCACTGTGTCAATCCATCTCACTGAGGGGCTTCCTCTCTTTCACTGATCCTCCACTTTACCAAAAATGATATCCTTCTCCAGGGACTGGCCCCTCCTGATATGTCCAAATTATGTGAGACAAAATCTCGCCATCCTTGCCTCTAAGGAGCTTTCTGGTTGTGCTTCTTCAAGACAGATTTGTTCCCTCTTCTCGCAGTCCACGGTATATTCAATATTCTTTGCCGACACCATAATTCAAAGGTGTCAATTCTTCTTTGGTCTTCCTTATTCATTGTCCAGCTTTTGCATGAATATGAGGAGATTGAAAATACCATGGCTTGGGTCAGATGCACTTTAGTCCTTAAAGTGACATCTTTGCTTTTTAACACTTGAAACAGATCTTTTGCTGCAGATTTTCCCAGTGCAATACGTTCTTTGATTTCTTGACTGTTGCTTCCATGGGTGTTGATGGTGGATCGAAGTAAAAGTGCAGCACCAAAAAAAAATCTGTTGCCTTTGAGTCTATTCCGACTCATAGCAACCCTACAGGACAGAGCAGAATTGCCCCATAGGGTTTCCAAGAAGTGGCTGGTGACTTCGAACTGCTGACATTTTGCTCAGCAGCCGACCTCTTAACCACTGTGCCACCAGGGCTCCTAAAGTGTAGTAGGAGAGATAAATTTTAACAGGTGTCCCACAGGAAGGGTACACAGCACCATGAGGTTTTAGAGAGTGGGGTTTTACTTGGTCAGGGAGTTTTAGGAAGTGTCCCCTGAAGAAGTGTTGACTAATTTTAGTCCTCTAGGAAGACCGTCCAGCTCCCGTAATCAGTGTGCCGTGGTGTCTTGCATGTTCCTGTGATGCTAGAAGCTATGTCACTGGCATTTCAAATACCAGCAGTGTCACCCCTGGTGGACAAGTTTCAGCAGAGCTTCCAGGCTAAGGCAGACTAGGAAGAAAGGCCTGGTGATACGCTTTCAAAAATCAGCCAATGAAAACCTTGTGGATCACGACAGAACATTGCCCAGCTGGCTTGCTTTGGATGCGTCATCAGGAAGGATCAATCTCTGGAGGAAGACATCATATCTGGTAAAGCAGAGGGCCGACGAGGGCAAGGGAGACCCTCCGTGAGATGGATTTGCCCAATAGCTGTAATAGCGGACTCAAACATGCCGGCCATCGTGAGGCTGATGCAGGACCAGACAGTGTTTCACTGTGTTGTACATAATATCACCACGAATCGGAGTCCACTTGATGGCAGCGAACCCCCACAGAAAGACTGCAGGGAACCTGGGAAAGCAGGGACAGAAGGCACATTCAGGCAGAGGTGGTAGACATTACAGTCTCTGTGATTTAATAGAGCATAGTCCGTTTGAGAAACAGAAAAAGTGAGTGTGGCTGAAGTCTGCCAAGCAAGAGAGGGCAGCAAGTGGGGTGAGACTGGAGAGATTGGCAGGGGCTGGACCATGCCTGACCAGGGGCCTATCTACGGAAAATAGCACCTATGGTGATTAGTGTTAAATTGCCGAATGATCTCTCCCTGCTGACAATGGAAACTGTGATGGCCCATAGGAAGAGCTCATTAGCGCCCTCCTCATAGCGCCCTGCCATACCTTGGTTACGCCTCTTAAGGATTTTGGTCTCCACTCCAAAAAAAAAATATGAGGAGCCATTGGTGAGTTTTGAACAGAGTCCTAGAATGATCAGATTTGAGTTAAAAGAATCAGAATGAAGAGAAAGAGTATACACGAATTTACAAATAATCCATCCCATGTAAGGATTAACACAGAGTCAAAAAGCACTGGCAATGAGGAGTGTTAAGAGTGTCGGCGTAATACAAAAAGATCTGGCTTTGCACAGAGTAGAGGAGAAATGGGAAAGAACACAGCTTCCGTGTTACAATCTAAAGGGAGATGTGTTGTTGTTGTTGTCATTAGTTGCCAAGGAGTCAATTCCAACTCAGGGAGACCCCACGTGGGCAGAGTAGAACTGCTCCATAGGGTTTTCAAGGCTGTGAGCTTTTGGCAGAAGATGGCCAGGCGTATCTACTGAGGCATCTCTGGGTGGGCTCGAACCTTCAACGTTTTGGCTAGTAGTCGAGTGTTTAACCGTCTATGCCACCCAGGGACTCCTACAGGTAGATACAGTAGTTTAAATTGATGAATGTAGTGCAGGGTGAGAGAGGAGAGACTGTGGTAACTAGATTAATATCAGGGGTTCTGCTGTCAGCCGATCTAGTTTAAACCCAGGCCCTGTAGCCCATTAGGGGTGAGATCTGCAGCCAGTTTCCTAGTTGTTTTGAATCTATGAAATGCAAATAATCTTAACTTCCATTGAACAGGGTTTGGGGAAGGATTAAATGTCATGAAGCAGGTAAAGCACTTATTAGTACAATGCCTGGAACATCTAATTGCCAAAGGAGATAAGATGGGACTATTTTTTAGATAATTGCCATTGCTGTTGCTGTTGTCATATCGTTATTAAAATCATCACAACCATCATGATTTTAACAGTTTTAATAGACATATTTCTTTGTATTGTCAAATATTAAAGTCATCCCATTGTTAGGGAATAGGTCAGGGTACAAGAAGATTTCAGAGAAGATTAGAGAGATTTGAGGCAGAGTCCACCAAGAAATAAAGACATGTCCATCATTTCAGAAAGCAATCTGCCTCAGCCAATATTTGTGTAGCGTAGAAGTATTAACACATGTATTTCTCAAAACAATCCTATGAGACGGGTACTACTTATTGTTGTTGTTAGGTGCCGTCCAGTCGATTTTCAACTCATAGGAACCCCGTGTGTCAGGGTAGAACTGCCCCATAGGGTTTTCTAGGCTGTAATATATATGGGAGCAGATTGTCAGGTCTTTCTCCCACAGAGATTCGAACCACCAACCTTTCGGTTAACAGCTGAGTGCTTAACAGTTGCATCACCAGGGTTCCTTTGGGTACGACTGTGATCTCCCTTTTTAGTGATGAGAAAACTGAGGTATTGAGGGATTAAGTAATTTTCCAGAGAGCAGGTAACCCTAGCGCTTCCTCCACCCCACCAGTCTGTGGATCTTGACAAGAGTCATTTTAAAAGCTTTTCCTACACAAAATTAAGTAGAAGAGCTGGAATTTGAACCCTGACAGTCTGTCTCCAGAACAGGTGTGCTTAGCCACAGGTGGCACTGCCTCTGGCATGCTACTAGGGCCAGTGGTGAAGACGACTAGAATACTACCGCCATTTGACCATTTCCGGATTTCTGCCTGTGGGTGGTATGGGTAATAGAACCCAAAGGGACTATCTCTCTAGAAACAAATTACTAGGGAAACTCATGGAAAGGAAAATGACACAAAGCCTGTATTATCATTTTTCCTTTCTTTCAGGTTTCAACCTAAAAGATGTGCCCTGGATTCTTGTGTCATGGAGCTCTGTGTACTCTTCAATCATTAGGGCACGCAAAGAAAAGCTGTGTTCATAGATGGATGGTGTCTGCAATCAGCCTTGAACTCCCTGTGTCCAAGTGAAGAAATGATTTTCTTTGATAATGCAGCATGGGATACAGATGGATAGCCAGATTACTCCACAGTGTCTGAATGCTCCCCAGCAAAAGGGGCAAGACTGGAGTTGATTTGGTTTGTGTGGAGAAGTGCTATTGCTCAAACTAGCCAACCATCACTAATGTTTGTGTGTAAAGCTGATGAGTTCCGAGGTCTTAGGGATGAGCAGAGTGGTGTGGAATTAGACGATATATACTCCCTGTACCCTTCAAGGCCAGCTCAAATGTCACCTCCTCTCTGACCACTGAAAGCAGAACAAATGACTCGTGAAACACTTGGCGTCTATTTCTTCTATCTCAGCACTGATCACAGCATATTAGATAGCAACCCTAATGCCTCTTCAACCCCACCAATCTGTGAATCTTGACAACAGTCATTTTAAAAGCTTTTCCTACCCTGAGGCCCAGAGTGGAGCTGCAAAATAATTTCACGTATAACTTGAACATAACAATTCCCTATTCTGTGGTTAGGGAGCTCTGGTGGTGCAGTGGTTAAGTGCTCAGCTGCTAACCAAAAGGTTCAAACCCATTAGCCACTCTGAGGGAGAAAGATGTGGCAGTCTGCTTCGGTAAAGATTACAGCTTTGGAAACAACTATGGGGCAGATCTAGTCTGTCCTATAGGGTCACTATGAGTCAGAATTGACTCAATAGCAATGGGTTTATGCCGTGGTCGCTCCCAGTGACCTGCTTGTTCAACTTCCATCTCTGCTAACCCCGCTTGCTGCCACTTCCACCTGAATGCTGCAGTATGGAATCAAACTGTGTCCAAACGACAGTTTCCCCTTTGCCTGCTGCCCCATACTCATGCCAGTGCTGATCAACTCATCCTCGTTCAGTAACACAGCCACAGTCCACCCATCTCCTCTTCAGTAGGCAGTTGTCTTTCCTTCCTTCCCACTCTATCGTTAGAGGCAGCTGGTGGAAAGAGCAGGTGTACAGGAGTTGTAGCAAAGCAGGTTGCTTGAGTCCTTATTAATAGGGTTGTTCCAGGTTTTCCAAGTATTCCAGGCAAGCCTCCCCTGGGTCAGAGCTCAAGGCAAGCAGATGGAGCAGGGTAGAGCTGTGCTGGGATAGTTTAATAAACAGCCTCATTCTCTGTTCGCTCTCTCCTTTCCACTTCAGGTCCTCCACTCAGGCCCTCAGAGCCCAAACCCTTGATCGTTTATGGAGCCCTTTTGTCTCATGAGGAGCCATGGCGGCACAGTAGTTAAGCACTGGGCTGCTAACGGAAAGGTCGGTGGTCTGGACCCACCAGCCACTCTGTGGGAGAAAGATGTGGCAGTCTGCTTCTGTAAAAATCACAGCCTTGGAAACTCAATGGGGCAGTTCTACTCCATCCTACGTGGTTGCTATGAGTCTGACTTCATGGCAACGGGTTTGGTTTTGGTTATACTGGGGCTAACTGTGATGTTTGGTAAAGTAGAGGGTCAGCAAAAAAGAGGAAGACCCTCAATGAGATGAATTGACACAGTGGCTGCAACAATGGGCTCAAGCATAACGACGGTTATGAGGATGGGCAGTGTCATGTTCTGTTGTACACAGGGTCGCTATGAGTTGGAACTGACTTGACAGCTCCTAACAACAACAACAACTGTGATGCAGTGGTTAAGAGCTACGGCTGCTAACTGAAAGGTCGGCAGTTGGAATCCACCAGCCACTCCTTGGAAACTCTCTAGGGCAGTTCCACTCTGTTCTATAGCGTTGCTATGAGTCAGAATTGACAACAACAAGGTTTGTAAGGGGCTAACTGTGGGTAGTTGGGTAGGAATACATTTGCTGAGGCCTCTAAAATTCTCTTCTTTTCCCTCTTCTTCACCCAAGGAGCCCTGGTGGCACAGTGATTAAGGTCTTGGCTGCTAATCGAAAGGTCATGGGTCGAACCCACCAGACTGGATGGCAAGGAATTTTGTTTGTTTGTTTTCTGTCATGGCCATGCTGTCTTTCCTTACACCCTGCTGTTCACTGGCCTTGACCATGCCAGTCTGCCATTCAGATCTGTATAACTTTGAACCTAAGCAACCAACATTTATTTTCTTCCCCATGCTTCTCCTAGATGCCGTGGAAATAAGGGGATGTGGCCAGTGCCATTGGATTGGAGTAAAGAGATTTATCAGCCTAAGCAATGTGAAAATTAGTTGGAGTCTGTCTTTTGCCTTCTAAATTGGTGTGGGAGGAAGAATCTAACCTCCATTGTTACAGTCTAAGAACCACAATTTACACAAAATACCTAAAGGGTTTATAAAAATGAGGGAGCCAGTCACAGTGGCTACACCCCAGAGAAAGGGAGCAGAGATATGAGGTCAACAAGCTCCACATGTCAGCATGTGCAGATGTCACCTCCAAACCATCAAGGACACTAGCTGCATCTTTATTTGTGGGTTTGTTTAAAATCATTATTTATTTGAACTCCTGTTTATATTTGTATTGTCATCTATAACACAGAAGTCACTTGAAAAATGTTATTTTGACCACATGCCTTGCTATAAAATGCATAATTTAAATGAACAGTTATTTTACACATTTGATAAAACAACTTGTAAAATGAGCACAGGATGTTTTATTATCTAATACAAACTGAGGCACAGACAACTTGCCAACTTCAAAGTCAAAAGCCACCATAAGTGCATGATCTTGTACACAAAGCCTGTAGCAAATGGCTACCCTGAGTCTTTCATTGGGAAAAGCTTATGTAGTCCATCCATCCATCCATTCATCCATCCATGTGTCGGTCCGTCTGTCTGTCCATCCATCCATCCGTCCATCCATCCATCTATTCATACATCCCCCCATCCACCCATCCGTATATTCATCCACCCACCCATTTACCCATTCCACTCACCCACCCATCCATCCATCCACCTACCCATCCATTCATCTGTCCTTCCATCCACCCATCCATCCATCAATCCATTCATGCACCTATTTATCACATATATATTCAGTGTTTATTATGTGTCAGGCCCTGGGATACGTACGGTATGAGCTAACAGGAATTGATTCCTTCCTTCAGTGAGTTTACAGTCAATAGAGAGACAGCCAGTCATCAAATTATCAAACACATATATGCAGCAGATCCAACAGAAGCAGGCTACACGGTAACGCTGCTCAATTAACACTTTCCTATAGAATGAGTTGTCAGGCCCCATGTATCCTGACCACGTATCACTCCTTTCTCTTAAGTTGTGGTCCCCTTACAGCCATCTCATCCTCTCTGCCAACGCTATGGTCAGCAGGGGGGCACATCGGAGGCTTTAGCACAACTCTGTCAGACCAACCATCGATTTTTTTTTTATTGTTGTTGAAAAGACACACAGTAAAACATACACCGATTCAACAGTTTCTACATGTGCAGGTCAGTGTCATTGACTATATTCTTTTAGTTGTGCAACCGTTCTCACCCCCATTTTCTGAAATTTTCCTTCCTCAGTAACATAAACTCACTGTCCCTTAAGCTTCCTATCCAACCTTTTGAGTTACTGTTGTCAATTTGATCCCATATAGATAGTTCTTCAAAAGAGCATAATGCTCAAGGCAGATATTCTTTACTAATTGAGTTAAACAGTTATTTGGTTTAAAGAAGACCTCAGGGGATATTTTTGGTTTAAGATTTAAAGATAATCTCAGGACAATAGTTTCAGGGCTTCACCCAGCGTGAATAGCTCCAGAAAGTCTAGAGTCCATGAGAATTTGAAGTTTTAATCCACATTTCTCCCCTTTTGATCAGGCATCATCATCCAGGCACCATCCGTGGTCTCATGGCAAAGGAGTTCTTCATGGAGGCAATTAGCTACACGTTCCTTTTGCTCCTCATTTTCCTGACTCTCCTTCTTCCTCTGTCAAGCACTGACTTTTCTTTGCTCCTGTTCTGGAAGTGACCTTGATACCGAGTAAATGGCATGCTTCTTCTCCATCTCATGGAACTTCCCCCTCCCCGGGCCTATGGTACTGGAGAAAGAAAGCAGGAAAAAAAAAAAAAAAAGAGCAGCAGTTAGAGCTTCTCTGAAGATCTGGTGTTGTAGCAAAAAGGACAACCTCACTTGCTGAAAGGCTGGACGTCCGAGGGCTTGTTTCCTGAATAATTGACTTGTACCCTGTGTCTGTGGGCCACGGCTACCCGAAGCGGGAAACCAAACCAGTTGCCCTTGAGCAGATTCTGACTCTTGGTGACCTCCTGTGTGTCAGAGCAAAGCTGTGCTCCAGAGGGTTTTCAGTGGCTGTGACCTTTCAAAAGTAGATCACTAGGCCCTTCTTCTGAGGTGTCTCAGGTTGGATTTGAACAGCCAACCTTTCAGTCAGTAGCTGAGCACTTAACCGTTTGCATCACCCAGGGACTTCTACAGCTACATGGAAGCTCTTTATATTCGCCACAGTAAAAGTTTTAAATTAAAAAAAAATTTCTTTAAGGGGTCACTGCCCAGCCTTAATCTATATGTGTTTCCTTAGGCTGTTATTCTGTAAGTTAAACACACACACACACACACACACACACACGCATGCACACACACACAAATGCACATGTGCACATATATGCACAAAATAGAAATTTAGAATTTTTTAGACGCAAAGCACAATACTATCAATGACATCCCAAATTACCAAACAAATACAATACATTCTCCTCCATGCGAGGAAAGCATGTTTTGGTTTAATAAATACTGACGTGGGACCAGATGGGGATCGGGCTTTGACACCTGGGTCTGTACTTCATAACTTTGTGACCTTGGGAAATGACCTTGTATCCTTGTGTCTCAGTTTCCTCACCTGTAAAACTAAGGTAAAAATCCACATATTTTAAATGATGGATGAAATACTTCCTTCCCAAGCCAAGGAGATGGCATGATAAGTTTTAGGAGTGCAATAAAATTTAGCTTTCTGCCATAGGCTCATCATATTCGAGAAGATAATGATACTTAAGCCATTCTGACAGCTCAGAGTATATAAGCCGATTTATTTATCTTTTAACTATGGCTTTTAAAGAACCAAATATGATTTAAAAATCTGAACTTTGTATACATCTGCCTTGATCTGAGTACATAAGGACTTACCTCTTCCGAAAGTGCTGGAATCCTACAGCTGATTTCATTACTTGCTCCCTGTGGTTCAGTTCTGAAGTTAGTGGATAAAAGCAGAGGGAGGCAACACAGTTTGAGCAGACAACTAATGTCTCAGGCAGGCTTTTGTTCTTTGTTTGTTTTTGTTTTAATGAGGCAGCATGAAGTAAAATAGGGAAAAAAAAAAAAAAAGCTGGATTAGGGTGAGAAACGTGGACCAGAGTCCCGGATTTTCTACAACTTTTAGGCACGTTGTTCAGTATTTCAGAGTCCGTGATCTCACTGAAAAGGGGATCGAAGTACCTTGCATCATAGTGTTGCAATGTCAGAGCAGAAAATACAAGCAAAGCGCCTAGTACTTGGTCCACTCTGAGAACATCGTCACTCTGCTTTCACTAAGGTCTGCGTGCACAATCCATGGAAAAGAAAATCTCACCACGGCAACTTTGTGTATATGCGTTAACATTTATCTGTGCTTCGTTGGTAGATAATTGGCTTCAATTAGGCTGTTTAGGACATTTATGATATAGATTTCTAGTTATAACAGAAACAAAACCAGTTGCTGTGGAGTCACTTCCAACTCATGGTGACCCCATGTGCGTCGGAGGAGAACTGTGTTCCATGGGGTTTTCAATGGCTGTGATCTTTTGGAATTAGATCGCCAGGACTTTCTTCCAAGGCACTTTCAGGTGGACTCAAACCTCCAACCTTTCAGTTAGTAGCCAAACATTGAACCGTTTGCTCTAACCAGGGACTCCAGTTATAACAAAGAAGGTCCTAAAATGATTACAGAACTCTACATGCAGGGAAAAAGCTGAGCTCGACCATGCCTCAGAGAATAAACACAAGGAGTTTGGGTGCATATGTTTTCAATAGTAAATTGGTAGGTTGAAAGCAGCTGTACACTAACTCCTAAAATGATGCAGCACGGATTGTAGTTATCATTGTCCGTGAGATACTTGCCTATTATAGCACTTGATTACAGTATTGTTTGTATATTTCCTCCTCCAAGATGTGAGCAATTTCGACAGAGCAGTTGTATCTTGTGTGGGCTTTAGTGCTGTGGATGAGAGGGCAGAAGCTGGAGACACACAGCTGAGACTGGTCCCAACTCCACAACACCCCTGACTGCGTGGCCTTTAGCAAGTCACTGAAATCATTTGAACCCCATTTTCCTGGTCTGTAAGAGGAAGGGTAATTATGATAGAGATTATGGTGTTGCTGTGGAGACTAGGTGAATGTGACACACTTAGAACCAGGTGGTGCAAACCGTTGGCACTCAATTGCTAACCTGAAGTTCATGGTTCAAACCCACTGAGTGATACTAAAGAAGAAAAGCCCTGGCAATCTGCTTCTGGATCACAGTTCTACTCTGTAACACACGGGGTCACCGTGAGTCAGAATTGACTAGACAGCAACAAGCCGATCAATCATATCATTTCAACAGGGCTCAGCAAAATGCTTGGCAAATGGTAGGTACTCAGTGTAGAAAAGATAAATAAATAAATGAGTGAAAGGATGAATGAATGATGTAGAATATTAGAGGATTCAGAACAATCTGGGCTCCTAATGTGGGCAGTGCTGTGCCCATGATGCCCCATACTGGGCCTCTAGTCCTGTTTTCAAAATGGGTTGGCATCATCTAAATCAACTCCTGTCTCTTCTGCCTTTGATCTCCTCCGAGTCTGAGCTGACCGTGAGGGCTCCTCCTTTGAATTCACGCTGAATGTTTCTGAAAAACACACACTATCTAAGCAATTGGCTTCCTCATTAGAGTGACCTGGGCTTGAGGCCAAATACACATAAGAAAAATTATGTTGAAAACAAATTATTTCCAGAAAACTGATTCTGCAAACTGTTATGTCGAGCGCTGCTTTTGTTCTTCTCTTAGGGCACTTTGAGTCCAAGAGCAAGAAAGAAGAGAGCTCTTTCTCAAATACTATTTCTTGGATATTTTCAATTTTTTAAATGTTTCTGTTCCTTCTGGCAACAGCAAAATGAACAAGCACGTGGGATGGGGAGAAGAGAGAGCCGTGTAGAAACGCTCGGGGTCATGGCTTCTTAGGCCCCATAAACGTCTCATGGATAGGTGCTGCCTTCCTCTGAGTCAGGACCAGGCCAGCTGAGTACGTGCTGCTGAGATGTGAGAAGCTGTGGCCTTGTTGGAAGAAGAGGTCAAAGGAAACAATCCGTACTCTGTTTCAAGGACTAGGGTTTGCTGTGTGGAGAGCCCAGTAAGTGGCATTTCACAATGAAATTCTCCACTCCAATCTGGGATCAGATGCCTGCCTTACTGGGGTGGAGATGCCTGCCTTACTGATGCTTTTTCTAAAGGGCAAGAACTCTCGCATTAGGCTTTTCAGTGGTTAAGCGCTCAGCTGCTAACTGGAAGTTCAGTAGTTCAGACCCACTAGCTGCTCCACAGGAGGAGAGACCTGAGGGTCTGCTCGTGTAAAGATTACAGCCTAGGAAATCCTAGGGAACAGTTCTACTCTGTCCTATAGGGGGATGAGTCGGAATCAACTGGACTGCAACTTTTGTTGGTTTTGTTTTTATTTTGTGGCATGAAAGATAAAGGAACAGGAGACAGAAGGCAAGAGAGGAAGAGAAGGGAGGGGAGGCAAGGAGGGGAAAAGAAAAAGGAGAAAGGAGAAGAAAAGCAAAGTAACATGTGGCTGTCTATGTACAGGGTTGTGCTCTAAGAAGGAAGGAGGATTTTCCACTACAGGAAGGGGTGGACTTGAGCAATCAGCCCTTCCACTTAATCCTTAAACTTATGCAATGTAATGTTGGCATAAACTTAATGTCATCAACAGCCTAGAAGAGACAGAAAGGATGCTATAAACTTAGCATACATCCGTTTATCATAGGCTATTTATACCACACTGCAGAGTTTGGGCTTTATTGTATTAGCAGTGGGGCAGGATTGAAGACAATTTAGATATTTGGCATGATTATTTAGTTATTTACTTACTTGCTTACTGTTTATTTTGAAAATTTCTATAGTAGTATTATAGCTCCTGCTTAGAAGTATGGTTAAAGGTTGTAGGCAAGGAATACAAAGAGACTACTCTTGGGATTGTCCAAACAAGATTTAATAACTAAGAGTGTCCATGTCTGGGACATGGATGTAATAACTGTTGAGGAATGTACAGGAATATACAGGACTCAGTCATTTATTTGGTGTGGAAATGATGCGAATAGGAAGTTATGACCAAATTTCTCTCTAGATGATCAGATGTCTGGTGGTGCCGATTGCCATGATCCAAAACCAAAACCAAATCCATTGTTGTCAAGTCGATTCCGACTCATAGCGACCCCATAGGACAGAGAAGAACTGTTCCCTAGGGTTTCCAAGGCTGTAAATATTTACAGAAGCAGACTGCCACATCTTTCTCCTGCAAAGCAGCTGGTGAGTTTGAACCACTGAGCTTTTGGTTAGCAGATGAGTGCTTGACCACTGTGTCACCTATGAACTGTAAATTTTTCTTTCTCCCTCCTTCTCTCTCTCCTTTATTACATTTATAAAATTAGTTACAATATAAATTTATTTTTTAAAAATCCTATATCTCAGACACTGTGTGAGCAGATTGCGTTTTCCAAGATGGCCACACCAGTATATCCCATCCCCCGTGTTCTTCCCACAGTGTGATATAGATACTCCTCCATTAAGCGATGAGTTCTAGGTTGCTGCTCTTGAATGTGGATGTGGATCAGACTTAGTTGTCTTATTTCTAATGAACATTATGTGATGGAAGTGACTCTGTGACTTTTGAGGTCAGGCTATGAAAGGTGATACAGTCGGTACCTGTCCCGTTCTCTCTCAGATCATTAGCCCTTACAATCCAGCCACTGTGTTGTGAAGAAGCCCAGACAACAGAGAGAGGCCATACATAGGTGTCTGGCCAACAACCCCAGCTAAAGACTCAAAGAATACCATCAACCAGCTGACTTGTGAGTGAATAGAACCTTCCCGTGATTCCAGCCCATGAGCCACCCAAGCTGAAGCTGAGTTAGATAGAGATAGACTGACCACACCACACCCTACCAAATGTGAAGACCTCTCAGTAGAATTCGTGCTGCCACTGTTTTAAGCCACTATGTTTTGAGTAAATACATTAACAGTTATGGAAACATTATATAATATTATAGGATTGCAAAACTGAATAAGTCTAATTCTCTCTTCCCAATAACATATTCTCATAAGTCATACACATAAACACCTGATATTATAAAACGAGATCAGTACAAAGAAAAACATGTTCAAGGTTCAGTGGGGGTAAAACAGAAAGATAACAACCTTATTCATGATTGATGCCCTCTTCAGATACCCAACACTTACACTTGCCAGCACATATAAAATCTTGGTATTTGCCATCCTTGATGCTTAGGACAGTATGTTCACACTACACTAAACCCCAAAAAATCTGTTGTTGTTGAGTCAATTCCCACTCATAGCGACCGTATAGGACAGAGGAGAACTGCCCTATCCATAGGGTTTCCAAGGAGCAGCTGGTGGATTTGAACTGCCTGTCTTTTGGGTTAGCAGCCAAGCTCTTAACCACTGTACCACCAGGCTCCCACCCTACACTATGTGTTGGTTAATATGACCCTTTTTGACAAGGAACCAGCTGTGGTTAAGATGTCTCAACAAAAGAGAAAGGAATTCCTCTCATACTGCTAAATTGTTTGTAATATAGTTTAAGCATTTGCCTCCCAAGCCCGCATGGAATGAAAGAGGCAGTCTTGGGTATTACTTGCAGCCTGAATTCCCACCAACAGCTGACTTTAACGAACCATCCTTGCTTGTTAGCGATTGGTGGAGAATGTGTAGGCCATGCTTGGGCATTCTGATGTGTAGGTGAGCAAGTGCCATTTTGGGTGGCAGGCCGCAAGTTCTGGAGAAACCACAAAACAGACCACAATATGCCGTCAGAGATTCTGGGGCCAGACACCAGACAGCTATACATAACTTCACCACTGGGACATCAGACATTGTCTTGGCCACATTTTAGGTGACAAATGTTGGACAAAAAGCACTTGTGCAGCAATGGCAAGCTAAACCAAAAATAACCACAAAAACCAGTTGTCATCAAGTCAGTTCTGACTCGTGGAGACCCCATGTTTGTCAGAGTAGAACTGTGCTCCATATGGTTTTTCATGACTGATATTTTGGAAGTAGATTACCAGATCTTTCTACTGAGGCACCTCTGGATGGACTCAGACTTCCAACCTTTCAGTCAGCAGCCCGACACATCAAACTTTTGTACCACCCAGGGACACTAGAACTCTATTTTCATGGGTATGTGGGTTTCCTATGATAATAGTTACATTTTGTTTAAAAAATAACAATCTCTTTGGTTTAAGTAGTAGATGGATAAGGTCATTGTCTTTGCTGTGAGTGAGCTCATAGAGGGGGTACTGCTTGGTCTGGAATGGGGGTAGCTCACTAGACAGATCCAAACCTAATGCCTTAACAAGCTGAGAGATTCGGGAGAGGATAATACTACATTTGAGTAGAGAAAACTAGAGTGATCTCAGAGTGGATGAACTGACTGCCTGGTAGTCAAACAATCCAGGATGACAAGCAGTTTTACTGAGTGGTCTGATGCAAGGGCTTTGTGTCAGAAGAACCAGGATTCAAGTTCATGCTCGACCATTTACTTGTTATGTGATCTTGACCAAGTGATTTAACCTCTAAAAGCCTCTTTTAAGCACTTACAGTGTTTAGCCCTGGCGGCGCAGTGGTTAAGAATCCACCAGCAGCTACTTGGAAGCCCTATGGGGCGGTTATACTCTGTCCTATAGGGTCGCTGTGAGTCAGAACCGGCTTGACCGCAAAGGGTTTGGTTATCTGGTTTTTACGGTGTTTGGCACAGTGCCCCGTATGCAATAAGCACCCAGTAAATGCTAGATGCTATACCAATGCCAGCTGCCGTGATGAAACTGTGAGAATGTGTTGTTGTTGTTATTGTTGCTGGGGACACTGGCGGCATATCCACGTGTGATGTCAGACGGAGGGTCCATAGTGGAGACAGGGATCTGGGAATGACGACTGTGCAGGATGTAGTTAGAATCACGGCAGTAGATGGCATTACTCAGGGAGACCCAGAGATTAAAGCAAAGGGAGCCACAGCGTACAGAGAGCACACCACCGTATAAACGCGCCCAAATACAAGAGGAACAGGAAAACTGAAACCGAAGAGGAGAGTGTTTCACGAAGAATCTTTTAAAAAGCAAACAGTCAATACCCTATTTGTCATTAGTCCATTCCACGGGATTCCATTCCATGTCTTCAGCGTGTCTGGGGACCTGTGTATCATAAGTGGAATATTTAGCCTTGCTAATAACAACCAAGAAGCAAACAATCCTTAATATATTGGAAAGGAGTGGCTTCTAATAGGTAGATATTCCCTTAGATGAATGGTAGAGCAGTTAATCTTTATTGTAAATCAGCAGTGTGTTAGAATTATTTATCTTAGAATGAGTTCCTGCGACTCCCGCTGTCTCCTCCTACTATCTAGTAACTGCCACGCTGTGTGACTGGCTTGAGGGAAGGACCCAATTCAGAGAGAAGTCGGGGTCCATTTCCAAAAGGAGATGCTTCTTAACAAAGCCCTCTGGGGGGTTCCCACCTGGGCATCTTCTGAGAGAAAACCTCAAGCTGCAGCCTTCCTTTCTTTATCTCTGCCACAGAAGGACTCTTCCTCCTGCTATCAAAGATGTTCTCATCAGCATGCCTGATTACAAGGCCCTGTGAATCACTCTGAAAGAAAACGAGAAAAAAGACTCTTCCCTACCATAAAGGCAAAAAGAACGACAAACTGACAATCAGTCCCCAGGCTAGGGCGTGATAAACCTACCAGCTGGACAAAGACAAAGCGAGCCCACATTCCAGTTCCTTGAGTGTGAAGATGAACGTTCAAACTAGGGGACAATTCATAACCTCATTGCATCCTTTTTGCACAAAGATAGGCTGATGACCAGGAAAATGAAGTTGCTATGGTTGGAATTTGACTACATCGAAACCCCAAATCCCCATCTGTTGCATCAAGTTAATTCCGACTCATAGCGACCCATGCGTTACAGGATAGAATTACTCTGCAGGGTTTTTACTGGCTCTAATCTTTACGGAAGCAGATCGCCAGGCCTTTCTTCCAAGGCACTGCTGGGTGGGTTCAAACCTCTAAGCTTTCAGTTTGTAGTCAAGTGCAAACCGCCTGTGCCACTCTCTAAAATAAGGACCCTTCAAAGCTGGTTTCTAGCCAAGCATATGTCTGTGATTAATTGTATGGTTATTTCAGGTCACTTGAGTTGTCTCTTGACTTGCGTTTTTCACTTCTAGATGAGAGGACGTACATACTGGTTCACGAGCTGCCAACCTTATTACTACTGGGACCCCCTTTTAAAATTATTCTGCCATACATTTTAGGGCTTAAATTAATTTCAATAAAACATGGAACAAATTGAATTCATAAGCGAGAGCATGGCATGGTGGTCCAACACGGGCTTCCGAGAACTTTTCAGAAATGATCTTCTCTACGTAAGGTTGCGTGTATAGGGAGAATGGGCTCTGGAGCCCAAATTCTGGGATTGATTCCCTGCCCTGTTTCCTACTGCTTGTATGAGCTCTGTGTCTGTTTCCTTCACTGTAAAATAAAAGTGACAGTAATGGCACCATCCTTATACTGTTGTTATGAGGTTTGAATGAATTATTGCTCAGTAACCATTAAAACTGTGGCTGACATATAAAAAGTGGTATACATGATTGCTGGTTAAATGAAATTAATTGTTAAGCTCCAGAAAGCACGTGCTTTTCCTCAGGAGAATAACCTGGTGTTAAGGTGGGGCACCAGTGCTGAGGTCGGTGGGCTGCGTTTCTGGGTAGTGCCTGTTTTCTTCCTCTGCTTCAGGTCCCAGGAGGCTCTTCGTCAGCCTCATCCTCACGTTAAAACAAATGCAAACCATTACATAGTTCTGCTTTTGTTTTTCCTGTTGATTTTCTCTCAGTGTCTGATGAGGTTTCTCTTGAATTTACTCAACTCCTTTTATTTCTCATTTAAAAAAAACAAAATCTTACTGCCTTTCCCTTCATCTGTATCGTGGAGCCATCCTCTCTGTTCAATACACTTTTCTCCTCTTCTCTCCCCTTGTCACTCCCTTAGATTCCTAGAGGCCCCTGGGTGACACAAGTGGTGTTTGCCTACTAACCTTGCACTAGGAATTCGCACCTGTCCAGTAGCATCATGGACGAAAGACCTGATGGTCCGCTTCTGTAAAGGTAACAGCCAAGAAAACCCTGTGGGGCAGGCCCGCTCTGTAACCCATAGGGTCACCATGTGCGGAAGTTGATTCCACAGCAATGAGTTTCATTTTCTTGTTTGTTTGTTTTGGTAGTTTCCTAGGGCTGCTGTGGCGCAGTGGTTAAGAGCTCGGCTGCTAAGCAAAAAGTTGGGAGTTCGAATCCATCAGCTACTCCTTGGAAACCTATGGGGCAGTTCTACTCTGTCCTATTGGGTCGCTAGGAGTCAGAATCGACTCAACGGCAACAGGTTGGGTTTTTTGGTTTAGTGCTGCTGTAATAAAATATCACCCAGTGGGTGGTTTAAAGGAGCAGAAGTTTATTGACTCACAGTTCTGGAGGCTAAAAGCCCAGACCAGGTTGTCTGCTGTGTTGACTCCTTCTGAGGCTCTGGGAGAGGAATTGTCCCGTGCCTCTCTCCCAGCTTCTAATGGCTGCCAGCAGTGCTTGGAGTTCCCTTGCTGCTCGAAGATGTATCATTACACAGCACCGTCCTCCTGTGCGTGTCTCACTGTGCCTCTTTTCTTCTTTGTAAGACACTACTCGGATGGGATGAGATCCACCCTGCTCTGATGACCTCATGTGAACCTAACTGATGATGTCTTCAAAGAAAGACTCTACTTCTAAAGACACTTTTTAGGGGACACAGTCCAATCCATAACACTCACCCACATCTCCACTGCTCTTTCCTTCTCTTCCTTTAAGAAGCAGATGCCACTGCAAAACCCTGGGGAGTAAGGACAGTGCCCCAGCTATGTATTCTCTCCTCTCCCATGGACTTCTTTCAAAAGTGTTCCCACCCTCCTCAAAAGGGCCATTTCTGTGTCCATCTCACTGACAAGTTGCAAGTACAACAATGTGTTCACTAGCGATTCCCTGTTCCATTCTTGA
>NW_004443958.1:23143058-23150131 GCF_000243295.1 Trichechus manatus latirostris | reverse complement strand
GATCCTAAACCCCGTCCCTACAGATGCCCCAGCTAATGTCCCATGGAGAAGGAATGAACCAGCTCAGAAGAGATCTGCCTGAACTACCCATCAATGATCTAAATAAAAGATCAGTTGTTTGAAGTTACCAAGTTTTGTGGTGGTTTATTACAAAGCAGTAGATAGCTGGAGCATCCATGAAATCATGTTATAATTTCTCTTCCTTTACTTATACTTCAAATCTCCTCTATCAGGAACCAAGTTCCATCTTCAATAAAGAGTCCATGCCAAAATTAGCTTGTCTTCACTGGGAGGCTTTACACACATCTGGGTCAGTGGCGTTTACTCTGCAGTAACAGTGGTAAAGGTTCACACCTCCCAATGTTGAGTAATTTCCTTTTTGCAAGTCTTTGGCAGGTACCTCCGTTCTGCAGTGTAATGGGAAGAATACTGAGCTTAGAGTCAGAAGAACTTTCTGTGAGTCGGCACTCGTCTGAGTTTACTATTTCTAAGCCTCAAGTTTTCAATTTCTTAAGTGCTGTTAAGCTAATCTACATTGAAGTATTCTGAGAGCTCCAAATGTGTTAACTTATATGACAGTACTTTAAAGGTGAAAAGTGCTATATAAATTTTAGATATTAACATTATTGTTAAGGAGTCCCCAAGTGGTGAAAATAGCTAACATGCTTGGCTGCTAACCAAAAGTTTGGAAGTTGGAGTGCGCCCAGAGGTCCCTCGGAAGAAAGATGTGGTGATCTATTTCTGAACAATCAGCCGTTGAAGATTCTGTGAATCACAGTTCTATTCTGACACACATGGGGTCGCCATGACTCAAAATTGATTGTATGGCAACTTCATTTTTTTATCAATTATTGTAAAAGACATACATACCTTGGTGATGGGTTAGCTGTATCAAAGAGATAGTTTAGGGCCAGTGATTAACCAATTATTAAATAAGAGTACCAGAAGGGCTGCAATGTTATTACTGTCCAAAATAAATGTCATAAATGCTACAGGTGCAGATCAATTGTGGAAAATAAAGTTCAGCCTTTATTAATATGCTTGCACATTTTACTGATGTCTTTGAAAGCAGAGTTCTATTTTGATTTGGAAACAGGTGTTTGGGATGTATTTTGAGATGAGCTGAACCATGCTTATTCATGAGGAGGTTTGCATCCTGTGACAGCTGAAGTTAATATTGACCAAGCTGACTTTCCATACCAGACCCAAGGTTTGAAAGCTACAGTGATTCTAAAGGTGGCAGTAATTTCATTACTATTATTAGCATGAGACTCTAAGGAACATTTTAATTGCAAATTGTAATGATAGAACATTTATAACACTGTTCATTAATACATTATTTAATGCAAACCTATGAAAAATTTAATTGCTGTTAAATGAAGTGTACCAGATAGCATTCCAAGAGATTCAATTTGTAATGAAAATAGGGTTGCCCAGTGTTTGATGTTATGGGGCAGCTAGGAGGAATAGTACCTACAGGAAAGTGTGTACGTATGCGTCAGGAGTCCTGGTGGCACAGATGGTTAAGTGCTCCTCTGCAAAGTGAAAGGTTGGTGGTTCAAACCCATCCAGCAGCTCCAGAGAAGAAAGACCTGGCAATTTGCTCCCATAAAAACCACAGCCTAGGAAGCCCTATGGGGCATTTCTACTCTGTCACATGGGGCAGTTATGAGTTGAAATCAACTTGACAGCACCTTACAACAATATACACAGTAAAACCTGTGAAAGTCGGAAACTGTTTATGTCAGAAACCTGTCAGAGAAGGAAAACTCAAATATTTTCCACTAACATGAGCGATAGAAAAGTGGTAAGACTGTACCCTGTCAAAGGTGGAAGACTTGCGAGTCCTGGGTAAACAAGGCAGTCCTGTCGAGTTCTGATTCTCACAGGTTTCACTGTATATCATTTTCAATCATTTTAGTTTCTATAGTTGGAGACATTCATATCAGAAAAACTTAATTTCTAGCAAATTTAAATTTAGTCTGGTGTAGTTTTCCAAATATATTTCCCAGAGCAAGAGTCCTCCCCGTTAACTAGCTCTATACAACCAGGCGGATTAACCTCTCCAAGCCTCAGTTTCCTCATCTATAAAATGGAAGGGATAATATAGTACCTAGCAGTGGCAGAGAATGCGAATTGTCTACATAAAACTCTCTCTCTGTAGTGGTCTTTATTGGTTTTATTATTAGATAATCGTGAACAGCTGCCAAATCTCAGCCACAAAACAACAAAGACTTACTTCTTCGCCATGCTAGGCAGGTGCAAGAAATGGAGAAATAACTGACAGAGAATGAAGAACTATAATTAATGCCAAAGTAGCTCTGAGGGCATCGAGGGTGGGTGGATATTGGACCAGTAATAGCTAAAGGCATCTTGGGTTATAACTTTTATACAGCATTAAGAGTCAAATCTTGGGTCCATCAAGGCAGGAGCTGAGACCACCGCATCAAGCCAGGATACCAATTAAAAAGAGTTTGGAGAAATTCAACCCACTTTGTAAGGGCAGCAATAAGGAGTTTGCCTTTGCCAATGGTTAAAAAAAAAAAGGAGGAGTGGAGGGACTCACCGAGACAAATGTAGCTCAGACATCAGGCAAACACTAATCAAAAGAAAGCCAATGAATAAGAAAACAGTTTCACTCACATTAAACCAAAAATAATAAAATACTTAGGAATAAATTGAACAAAAGACTTTGAAGATTGTACACTGAAAACTACAAATCATTTCTGAAAGAAATTAAAGATCGAAATAAATGGAAAGACCCTCCACATGCATGGATCTGAAGACTTAATATTGTTAGGATGTTGATATTCCCAAACTGGTAAATAGATTCAAGCCAATCCCTATCCAAATCCCAGCTGGCTATTTTTGCAGAAATTGACACGCTGATCCTAAAATTCATAGGGAAATGAAAAGAAACTAGACTAGCTAAAATGATCCTGAAAAGGAAGGACAAAGTTGAAGAACGCATACTTCTTGATTTCAAAACCTATTACAAAGCTACAGTAATCAAGACAGTCTGATATTGGTATAAGGATGAACATATAGATAAAAGGGGTAGAATAGAGAGTCCAGAAATAAAGTCTTACGTTCATGGTTAATTGATTTTCAACAAACATCCCAAGAAAATTCAATGGAAAAAGTAGAGTTCTCTTAGTAAATGATCCTTGGACAAATGGATAGCCACATTCAAAAAGATTAATTTGGATCTCTCTCTCACCGTACACAACAATAAAGTCAAAACGGAACACAGATCTAAATTGATAAAACTCTTAAAAGAAGACATAGGAGTAAATCTCTATGATTTTACATTAGGCAGTGATTTCTTACATGTGACACCAGAAGCGCAAACAATTGAAAAGTAACGGATAGGACTTGATCAAAATAAAAATGTTTTCTCTGATAAAGACCCTGTTAAGAGGATAAAAAGATGAGCTACAGAGTAGGAGAAATTATTTGTAAATCCTGTATCTGATAAGGGACTCCAATCCAAAATATGTAAATAATGCTTACAACTCAACAATAAGAACTCAAATAACTTCAGTGTCGTTAAGGACAAAAAATGGCAGCTAACAATGGGCGGCTGGGTGGCCATTAAGCGCTTCACAAGGCCACTTCACTATGAGTTCCTAGGATACACAAGAGAGGTAGAACATGGAAACTTCAAGCTGCGCAGAAAAGAACAGGCTGCTCTTGTGACAGGCAAAGAGACTTTCCAGAACATTTAATTTAAGAAGAGACCCCTGTGGCAACAGCAAGGGGACTCTCCAGGAGTACAGCAGAGGTAAATTTCATAAAGTAAAATAGTGCTTACCCTTACAAGATTAGCTCAGAGTAGAATAGTTGAAATTAGCACCTGGGCTCCACTGGAGCATAAGAGGTAGCCCCAGAGACCACCAAGCTGAGAGCTATCCTCAGACAACCTTCTGGCCAGTTGTTGCATGACCCCCTGGCTATAGGGTGCCCTGCCATGGGGACCATTACTGTCTTGTCTTGTAAGAGTGCTTCTTGGGAAACTGCCCCAGCATCAACATTGCACCCCTAGATTCATCTCTGGTGTTCCAGAACCCTGGGACTGCATTGCCCCTGGGGACTCTGCACCATCCAGACTCCTCAAACACAACAATAACCCACTGAAAAAGGGCAATGGGTTTAAATAGGACATTTCTCCAAATAAGGTATACAAATGGCTAATAATCACATGGAATTATGCTAACAGCATTACTCACAAGGGAAATGCAAATCAAAGCCACAATGAGACACCGCTTCATATCCACTTGGCATGTTATAATAAAGAGCCAGCGGAGGATGTGGAAAAAATCAGGACCCAGCAAGAAACAACTAGAAAATATGATATTTTAGAATTTTCCATTTGCAACAATAGCAATATATATATCATAATATGTGAAAGGTTTTTGTGGTGAAATTATTAAAATATGTAGATAGAGTTAAAATAAGTTCATTGATGGGAAGATTCAGTAACAAAAGAAAGGTCATTTACCCTAAATAAATCCATAAATTAAGTCTAGTGAAATTTCCAAGAGTTCTCCATTGTCATTCTGAAACTTAACAGATTGATCCTTAAATCTATACAGAACAGATAAGGGCCAAGAATAGCCAGAACTGATCAGGAAAAGAAGAAAAATATGAAAGGACTTGTGCTTATAATAAAACCAAAAAAATTAAGAGTGTGAATATGTAGATGAGCAAAAAGACTACCGAAAAAAAAAAGAACAAAGAACTTAAAATAAGATCCATATACTATATAAAAACAAAATATCTGGATGAAGAATACTTAAAGTAGATCTACAAATTTATACATTGCAGGGGATATAGAAAAGAATTAACAAAGGACAAAAATAAATGTTCGGTCTTATTTATAATCAGGGAAATGCAAATTAACAAAGCAAGAGAAATCAGTTCATATCAATCAGTTGGCAAAAATTGAAAAGCTCATTAACATTTGAGGATTTTTCATCAGCTCCATGTTGCCACACTGGTCCAAGACCCTATTAGCTCTTTATTGGTGTCCTAATTGTCATTTTTCTTCTACCCTTGTCCTCCTAAAATCTATTCTCAATACAGCAAAGAGGTGGCCCTTTAAAATGTCAAATAAGATCATGTCACTCCTGAATGTAAAATCCTGCAGTGGATTTCCATCCCATTTAGATAGATCTCTAAGTCTTGAAAATGGTTGGCAAGATCTAAAGATCTCTCCCTGTTACTCTTTTGTTCTCTTTTCCAACAATCCCTGCCCTACTCATAGCCACACTGGACTCCCTGCTTCCTGAAAAACCCCAAGAACACTCCCATCAGTTGCGCTGAGACAAAAATGAAAGTAAGTTTGTGCAGGGCTGTGAGTTCTCAGCAAATAATTACTTTACTCAGTGGGGAGATCACAAGCTTCATTATTTACAAAGTAATAACGACAAAGAGAAAGTGGATAAGATTCATCTCAAACTGGTTCCCTCCAGCAGGTCCTTGTCCCAGGGTGTGATGACCTCTTCTATGAACACCCCATGATGCATTGTGGGTGAAGAAACAAAGGGACAAAGAGCTTATGTATTTTAGACTGGAGGAGTTTACATCCTGGGGTTTGTAAGAAAAGGGGAATGGGAGAAAGACGAAAGCACCTCTTGACACATTCTGCACTCAGGGTGCGTGATGGTCTTGTGGTCATTATCCCTAGCCGTGATGGCGTCGAAGGGAGGAGTACTGCGTCTTCTTCTAGGATCTAAGATTAGATCTTGCCAGCATGCAGTTATATAATTAATGACATACCTTACCATCAAGGCATTAGGGGAGGGGTGAAGGTCACCATCTAAGGCACTAGGTTTCCGTGTAAAGGCAATATAGGTGGTGGCGGGGGGGCAGACAGTGCTTCAGCTGCCTCTGCGCCAGTGAATTTGCTCTTCCCTATATCTAGCATGCATTTCCCTAAGTGGCATACTCCCACATCCTCATCAAGTCTTTGCTGGCATGTCACTTCTCAGTGAGAACTTTCCTAAGTAGTTAATTTAAAATTACAATCGCCCCACTTCTGGCACTCCCTATTGCTTTGCCCTAGTCTGTTTTACTCCACAATGCTAATCACCTTCTAAAACACCAGACGTCTACTTGTTCATATTGCTGATTGTAGGTGTCCATGCACTAAACTCTAAATTCTGTAAGGGCATTGCTTTTAGTTGATTTTGTTTACTACTGCATCTGAAAAACCTTGCAGAGTTCTTGGCTTATAATATGCGTTCAATAAATATTTACTAAATTTACTGGATTATCATTATCATTAACAAGAATTGGGGGCCTGAGTGGCTGTCGTATTTACCTAGTGCTACTATAACAGAAATGCCACAAGTGGATAACTTTAACAAACAGAAATTTATTCTCTCATAGTTTAGGAAGCTAGAAGTCCAAAATCAGGGTGCCAGCTTTTTCTCTCTATTGGCTCTGGGGGAGGGTCCTTGTCTCCTTTCAACATCTGTGGGTCTGGCGTTCCTTGAAGATCTCCATGTGTCTTGGCATCAATCTTTCGCTGGGTCTAGGAAGTTCTCAGTGCAGTGACCCCGGGTCCAAAGGACACAATCTGCTCCCAGCTCTTCTTTCTTGGTGATAGTAAGGTCCCTCCTCTCTCTGCTGGCTTCTCTCTCCTTTTATTTCTTGTAAGATAAAAGGCGTGACTCAAGCAAGGGTGTGACTAGAGTAATGGTATGACTTAAGTAAGGGTGCGACTTGAATAAGTCTTGTAAGGCCGTGACTCAGTATACTCCCTACACTGATCCTGCATCATTAACATATAGAGGTTGAGATTTACAATGCATCACAAAATGAAGGATAATTATATCAGATCACAAAATGGAGGAGAACCACACAATACTGGGAATCATGGCCTAGCTGAGTTGACATAGATTTTTAGGGGGCACAATTAAATCCATGACAGTGGCGGGAACAGTTTGAGCTTGAATGCTAACCAAAAGGTTGGAGGTTCAAGTCCACCCAGGGGCACCATGGAAGAAAGGCCTGGTGATCTGCTTCTGTAAAGATTACAGCCAGGAAAATCCCATGGAGCAGTTCTA
>NW_004443958.1:23115816-23142341 GCF_000243295.1 Trichechus manatus latirostris | reverse complement strand
CCAACAGGACAGTTTTGGTTGTTTTCTTCTGGGTGGCACAAATTGTTAGAAGTCACCCAGTGGTGCCACAGAAGAAAGGCCTGGTGATCTGCTTCCAAAAAATCAGCCATTGAGAACCCTATGGAGTGCAGTTTTACTCTGACACACATGGGGTCGCCATGAGTGGGTATCAATTCCACAGCGACTTTTTTTAATTTGTTTTCGCCCAGATCCCAGATCAGCCTTCCCACTGGCCCTTCTGAGCCTAGTTCTATAGCTTTACCCTTGAATTAGTTTTACTTTTTTTTTCTTTAAGTAATTTCCATAATTTGCTGAATTTAGGTGGATCAGGTTTCTGCTGTATATAAGCTAACATTGCTAACAACTCCAGCAACTTAAGCCCCATGGAGATACGGGCAGGAACATCTGACGAGCCTCAGTAAAGCCGAGACCAGGTCTCTGAATCAACCAGTGACGAGCCCGTGCTTGCTCTGGCCTTCGTGACCTGTGCAACACCGGGAAACCCATTCCGTGTCTCTGAGTATCAGATGTTTCGCATGTAAAACGTGCTGATAAATCATGCCCGCTTCAAGTGGTTATCACGTTAAATCAATCAATACACTTTAAAGACTTCGTATGGTTAACACGTTACATCAATCAATACGCTCAAAGAAACTCACACATAGGAAGCAATCCATCAGTCTTTATCATCTCCCTTCAGAAAGGAAAAACGTAATGAATTCTCAGCTATTCTGGCCTGCGCGTTTGGGTCCCATTGAAAAGGGGAGGCATTAATCTCTACTCTTCAGTGGGGAGACGTTCGCCGCAGGGTTGTTTTCCTCTCATACTGAGTTACTGCTGAAGACACTGGTTCAATTCATATTTTCTCTCCATCTCTGCCGTGTCTCAGCAGCAGGCTTCCGCCTGCGTCTGTGGAGTGGTCCTTGACATTTACGAAAACACCGCGGGAGAGAACTAGAAAGACCCTCAATATGGGCCGGCCGCTCTCTGAAGACGGAGTCCGTGAACTCACCATGAACTCATTCCTGAGGAGCTGGAGGGGGCATTAAGTGGGGAATCCAAACAGAACTAAATTGTTCTCCTCAAAACTGCCGGGGACACTCATCAGTAAGAAGAGTGTTTGCGACAGGGGAGCTTGGCTCGTGTATTTTTGTTTGACGAACTTAACAGACAATTAAGGGAGACTTGGTGTGACAGGGAAATACTAGGCTCCGAGAGAGGAAACATGTTTTGTGGTCTTGAGTCTTTCAAATCCAGCTGTGAGACTCAAAGCTGCTTTCATCTCAATTTTTCTATAAATGGGGGGGGGGGGGGGTTATAAACTTAGTTGGTCAAAAAAAGAAACCAAACCCATTTGATTCCGACTCATAGTGACCCTATAGGACAGAGTAGAAATGCCCCATAGGGTTTCCAAGGAGCGGCCAGTGGATTCGAACTGCTGACCTTTCGGTTAGCAGCCAAACGCTTTGATCAGATCAGGTAAATCAGAATATGTGTCCCTAGGTGATGCCCTTGACTAACCTAAAGGGTGGCAGTTTGAACCCACCCAGCAGTGCCATGGAAGAAAGACCTGGCAATTCTTCCATAAAGATTGTTGTTATTGGGTGCCATTCAGTCAATTGTCGACTTATAGTGACCCCGTGTGACAAAGTATAACTGCCCATGGGGTTTTCTAGGCTGTAATCTTTAAGGGAGAATAATGCCAGTTCTTACTCTTACGGAGCTGTTAGGTGGATTCGAACCACCAACCTTTCAGTTAGCAGCCAAGAGCTTACCCACTGCAGCCCCAGGGCTCCTTCCATAACAATTACAGCCAAGAAAACGCTATGGAGCAGTTCTAATCTATAACACATGGGGTCGCCATAAGTTGGAATAGCCTTGATGGCAACTGAGTTTTTTGTTTGTTTTTATGACATGTCATTATTCAATTAATATTAAATTCCTCGGTGTGATGAAGATTTTGTTGTTAGGCAAGAGAATGCCTTTATTCTTGATTACTGATTAGTTAAGGGTAAACTGTCGGGATATTAGCAACTTAATTTCAAATTGGATACAGCCTATGCGTACCTATGTTGGGGTGTGTGTGTGTGTGTGTGTGTGTGTGTGTCTGTAGAGACAGAAAAGGAGAAAGTGTGTATATAAAACAAATAGGGCAAAACACAAACTGATAAAAATTGGCAAGTCTAGGTGAAGGGTAAATGGGTATTCTCTACCCCATTATTTTGATTTTCTGTATGTCTGAATTTATCAAAATAAAATAATGGGGGTACAGGCTTCAGAGAACATAACAGTAGAATATAAGTATATACTGGATTCTCTGCTCACAACATTTTCCTAATACAATTCTTGAATGTTAGGTATTATTATTGTTTTCGTTGCTAATAAGACAACATAGGGGAAAGAGATGGACATTCATTTTTCCAGTCCATAATAACCAGTTTACACAAAGTTGATCTTCTTTTAGATCCAAGCAGAAGCACATTTTGTAAGAAGCTGGTGTATCTTTGGTTGCCCTGGGGAAACTTAAATAGCTAAGTCCTCTGTAATGTTTCTCTCTCCACATAATGAGATTATTAAGCAGCTGAGGCAGTCTCTAACCTAAGAAAAATTCCCAAATGCTCAGCCTAAGCTTTCTATTGCTCATTTTAAGTAAGTCATCTCTAATCAGTCACTGAATGAATAGACTTTATAATGAGTTCCTACTCTGGTCCAGTTACTCTGTTAGGTTATTAGAGACCAAAAAAAAAAAAAAAAGCCTACTGTAATATTGCCCCAATCCTCAGGGTGCTTACAAACAATTTGGAAAGAAGAAGCATATAGAGATATAACTCCACTTTGTTTAAAGGCATCAAGTCATGGAGGATCAAGATTACACGTTAACATCAAAGGGGGTGGAAATTCAGTTATTCAATTGCTCTTTTGCGCCTGTAACCCTCCAGGGAACTTTACAAAATCCTCTGATTATCATGACACGTGCTCTTAGTTGAGGCAACAGAGACTCAAAGAATTGAAGTGATTTGCCCAAGTTCATAGGGTTTATAATTAATGCACAGGCTTGAGATTAATTCCCATATTTACCAGCCGCCAAATTCAATGACTTCTCACCTAGTCTCAGTGCTAAAATTCTACTATCAGAGATAACAGTAATTGATTTCATGAGACGCTCAGTGGCCTTTTGTGGGGTTTGTCAGTAATTTCTTTTTTCCCTTTGAACATCAAGCTAACATTTTTAGATTAGCATAAAAATTCACAAATTATAGAATCCCCTTTAAATACTCCTGCCATGATATTCCCAAATTCCTAATAATAAATAATATTTTGGAAGATTCATTAACGACCTGCTTATGCAGATGACACAACCTTGCTTGATGAAAGTGAAGAGGACTTGAAACACCTGCTTAGGAAGATCAAAGACCACAGCCTTCAGTATGGATTACACCTCAACGTAAAGAAAACAAAAATCCTCATGACAGGACCAATAAACAACATCACGATAAACAGAGAAGATTGAAGTTGTCAAGGATTTCATTTTACTTGGAACCACAACCAACGCCCATGGAAGCAGCAGTCAAGAAATCAAACGATGCATTGCATTGGGTAAATCTGCTGCAAAAAGACTTCTCTGAAGTGTTGAAAAGTAAAGATGTCACTTTAAGGACTAAGGTGCACCTGATCCAAGCCATGGTGTTTCGATCGCATCATACACATACGAAAGCTGGACAATGAATAAGGAAGACCAAAGAAGAATTGACACCTTTGAATTGTGGTGTTGGTGAAGAATATTGAATATACCATGGACTGCCAAAAGAACGAACAAAGTAAGAAGTACAACCAGAATGTTCCTTAGAAGCAAGGATGGCGAGACTACATCTTACATGCTTAGGACTTATTAACAGGAGAGATCAGTCCCTGGAGAAGGACATCTTGCTTATTAAAAGCACAGGGTCAGCAAAAAAGAGGAAGACCCTCAAAAAAATGGATTGACACAGTGGCTGCAGCAATGGGCTCAAGCATAACAACGATTGTGAGTATGGCGGTGGACCAGACAGTGTTTTGTTCTATAGTACACAGGGTCGCTATGAGTTGGAACTGACTCGACAGCACATAACAACAACAACAAAATAATATTTTAGGTAACCCAATTGGGTTTCAGTGATGTACAGTCTGATTAAGGATATGGCATTCTCAATTTTGCCTACTGAGGAAGAAGTTTTGTGGTATCTTTGGCACACATTTGGTGTCTGAACACTCTTTCTTGGTTTAGTGGGTGGAGAGGGAAAGCAAGGAGGGGAGGATGATATTATTCCAGTAGTACATCTCTGGAAAAGCCACCTCATCACTTGAACTCAGAGGCATCTCACAGATTTGTGCTGGTTACAGATATCTGTGGAGTTCTAGTAAAATGTGGTCCATAATGGCTGAATACCAAGAGTGTGCTATGGGCAAGAAACAATAGCCCATGCTGCTGGGTGGTATCAAATAAAAATGAAATCTGAACTTAGGTCTCCATTCAATATTTCCCATCTCCCACCCTGTATTAGTGGATTCCTCCTTTTTGGTCTCACGAAGCTTTTTACATCTAGTGTGCATGGGAGGCATCTGTGATCCTTTCTCTTTATGTATGTACGTATGGATGCATGCATGTATGTATGCATCTATCTATTTATTTATTTGGTGCAAGTATAGAAAGCCAAAGATATACTTTTTCAATAATTTCTGCATGCACAATTCAGTGACACTGATTACATTCTTCAAATTGTACTACCATTCTAACTATCCTTCCCAAAATTATTTTACCACCATCATATTAAACTCACTGCTCCTTAAGCTTCCCATCCAACCTTCCTAGTCGCCATTGTCAGTTTAATGTAACATAGGTAATTCTTTAAAGGAGCACAATACTCAAAGCAGACATGCTTTACTTATTAAGATAAGCTATTTTTTGGCTCAAAGAAGACTTTAGGGGATAGTTTTGGTTTTAGATTTAAGTTTAAGATTATCTCAGGGTGATAGTTTCAGGGGTTCATCCAGCTCCAGCATGTCTGGATTCCATTGAGAATTTTAAATTTCTGTTCCATGTTTCTCTCATTTTGATCAGGATTCCTCTATAGAATCTTTGACCAAAATGTCCAGTAATGATAGCCGGGCACCACCCAGTTCTTCTGGTCTCTTGACAAAGAAGGCGGTTTTTCACAGAGGCAACCAATCATACATTTGATTTCCTCCGCCAATTCCTGGCTCTCCTTTTTCCTCTACTGGTTCAGATGAATGGAGACCAACTGCTGTACCTTGATGTGATATTTTCTCTTTATGACTAGATACTGAGGTCCTCCTGAGGAGATGCCCATTGTCACCTTCCTTGTGTATCAGGTACTGCTTTATAAGGTACATGGTGTCTCAACTGGGGCTAAGGGTCCTTGACTTTGTGTCTGTCCATCTGCTGACCTTCTGTGCTAGGTGAGTTCATCTATCTTCTCTGGTTTTGCTGAAAATGTAGAAGACACTTGCTTGAGTTTTGATTTTTCCATTTATTATCTGTATAAACGTGGTTGAAATATTTAAGCCTGCTAGGATCCAGTAGTAAGAATAATACTGTTTAAATGAAAGGGCATATGGATGTAGAACAAGATACTTCAAGGTATGACAAGCTTAATAAATGCCAGTTGTCATTGTTGGCAGGGTGGGCTGCCTCTCTGCCTGGTGTTTCCAGACCCTGTGCACCAGAGCCCGTCCATAGAGAGTTTCAGATTTCCAGGGAAAAAATATTCTCTAGATAATACAATGACACACTCAGAAAAAGCACTGGCCTACAAGTCATAAGGCCCAAGTCATTGTCCCTGCTATATCTAGTCTTTATCCCGTGATGCTAAGTTAATCAGGTAACCTGACAACATACAGAAATAAACTCTGCCTTGCAGTCCTTAAAGGAAATGTTAAGATCAAATGGCTTGAAAAGAAAAACTTCTCCCGTCTGAAACATGATTACATAAATACCAACAATATTATCTTCAGTAAAAAGGGCTAAATTCACTTTGTATTTTGCCTAAAAAGCATTTGATTTTTTTCAACATTCAACTCTCTCTTAAAAAACAGCTGGTAATTTATGCAAGAAAAAAATATAGACTACTATTCCCTCATGACTCTTTCAAAGAAAGCATTGATTCTTTTTTTTTTTTTTTCCAATTGGCTAATTGATTTTAAGCAATTAGTCGGTGCAAGTAACATGTAACCAGTTAATTAGCTTACTAGCCAGTGTTCTTGGATTCTGCACCCTGGAGAGCGATTAGAATATGGACTTACCGCCTTCGATGAATTACAGAAATAACAGCATAAGAAAGCCAAAGGGTTTATATTTTTACAGAAAATGAAAATGCACAAAAGAGGGCTTCAGCAACTGGATTCTGAGAACTAGTTCCTTGGAAATTATTTGTTTCACTTATTCTGACTTTCTTATTATACCATTTAAGACAAAAATAACCACAGATAATTAAAAACATCCATAATCTTACTACTTATAACCACTGTTAATAATTTCATGTATCCTGCTCTAAAAGGTACACACACACCCAAACAAACACACATCCATTTCCAAATCAAAATTTTTTAATTTGCATCAAACCAAAAACCAAACCCATTGCTCCTGAGTCAATTCCCATTCATAGCAACCTTATAGGACAGAGTAGAACTGCCCCATAGGATTCCAGGGCTGTAATCTTTATGGAAGCAGACTGCCACATCTTTCTCCCATGGAGCAGCTGGTGTGTTTGAACCGCTGATCTTTCAGTTAGCAGCTGAGCACTTTAACTACTGCACCACCAGGACTCCTTCTAAATTCACACCAAAAAAAACCAAACCCTTTGCCGACGAGTTGACTCTGACTCACACAGTATGCCTCTCTTGAGTGCCCAGTGTGTATCAGGCTCTGTGTTTGAGGACAAAAATAGCTATGGTTTATGATCTTTTGGACAAAAGTAGATTATAAAGAGATAAACTTCCTTGCCTTTTCATTTTAGAGTTATGAACATTTCAACGAGACGTAGAGCTTGGAAACTGAATTTTACAACAGTCAGACGTGGGAATGGAGGAAACACGGCCGTAGGGTCAGAGAAACATTAGTGTTCAGGAGAGGGGGCTGTCATGGATTGAACTGTGTCCCCCCAATATGTATATCAAATTGGCTGGGCCATGATTCTCAGTACTGTGTGATTGTCCACCATTTTGTCATCTGATGAGATTTTCCTATATGTTGTAAATCCTACCTCTATGATGTTAATGAGGTAGAATTAGCCGCAGTTATGTTAATGAGACAAGACTCAATCTATAAGATTAGATTTGTCTTAAATCAATCTCTTCTGAGATATAAAAGAGAGAAACGAACAGAGAGACAGGGGACCACATACCACCAAGAAAGCAGCACCGGGAGCAGAGTGTGGGTGCATCCTTTGGATCTGGAGTCCCTGTGCCTGAGGAGCTCCTCAACCAGGGGAAGATTGATGTCAAGGACCTTCCACCAGAGCTGACAGAGAGAGAAAGCCTTCCCCTGGAGCTGACATCCTGAATTTGGACTTCTAGCCTACTAGACTGTGAGAGAATAAACTTCTCTTTGTTAAAGCCATCCACTTGTGGTATTTCAGTTATAGCAGCACTAGATGACTAAGACAGGGGTTGATAGATGGCTTTGCTTTTGGGATGTTACCTGTTAGTCATGACAGTAGAGATGAAGACCTGAGAGTCCCCACATGATCAAGGATATTTCCAGGGCTAGGAGAGAAATAAAACCATCAATAAAAATTGCTCAAACTGAGAAGCATCTTGAGAAACGTTGCACTTTGGGACTAGAGGTATACACTATTTTTAGCAAATAATGAGCCCACACATATAACGCCCATAGTGTGTCTAGGAAAATAATGCACAAGGGGGTCTCGCGGTTGGCCAAAAAAAGTATAATGAGCTCATTATTTGTGTTAAAATACTAGACTTCGAGGAGGTAAATTTCCAGCAACTGGGAATAAATCGAAAAGGAGTCTTTACAGTAAACTCAACTTACAGTTTTGACTTTACCCGTAGGTTCGCAGGGCTGGAGAAACACTGCCATAATAAGTGGCCGACTTATCAAACAGAGACAAAGCATCTCAGATGCATAACAAAGGATCCATTACTGCTGACTGCTATTATTCAAGAATCATTCCATGGTTGAAAACTCCCATTATAATGAATGATGAACCAAAACAAATAATTACGTCCCAGCTACCCTTGTCAAAATATCTCAGCCAAGTATATTTTTAAATCCAATATCCTAATTGTATTGCTTATCAGTTTCTAGAAAGTCATTCATTGTGATAGGTTTTCCGAAAATTAATGTTAGTTAATATACCTAAACTGAACGATTTTGTTTGTAATTTTTGAAATAGGTTTGAAATGAGCTAAATTGCAGGCATGATTTACGAACACAATAAGTAAAGACATGGGACAGGACAGTGTCAGCTACGCTTCCTCTAAATAATTGTGTTTAAAATATTGCCTGTGTGACTTTTTTTATTAATCTCCATCTCTGTCAATAAAACATGATCTGTTAAAAGGAAACCAGTATTGTTTCTTCACTCATAGTTTTATTCCTAATTCTTGTGCAGTATCAGGCATGCAGGATATGTTTTTTGAGTTAAAAAAAAAAAAATTAAAAGGTAAAAAAAAAAAAATAAAGCTTTGAATTCCTGAGGGGATGGAGGTACTCGGGATTGAAGGGGTGCAGGAGACTCATAACAAAATGCTTTTCTTCGGTTAAGTGTGAAACGTGGAGGTGGTACAGAATATGTGGACAATGGGGATAAGAGTGATAAACATCTTAAAGAGCTGCCAGGAGAGGTTTTAAAGAAGGAGACTGGGCAGTGTAAGTGGTTTGTGATCAGCTGCTAACTTAAAGGTTGGCGGTTCTAACCCACCCAACAGCTCTGTGGAAGAAAGGCCCGGTGATCGGCTGCTTAAAGACTACAGCCAAGAAAACCGTATGGAGCAGCTCTACTCTGTAATACACGAGGTTGCCATTAGTCAGAAATAACCTGACAGCATTGGGTTTGGGTCTGGTTTGGTTTATGGAAGTTTTCAAGCATATTATTGTCTCGTTGATGTCCAACATAGAAGCTATAATGCAATAAAACAAACTAAACATAGCAGTAATGATAGTTGATGAATTGTTTTTGTTATAACTTTGATTAAGCGTCCAACCATTTCAGTAATGCTGCTTTAACACATAAACTCCAAAAAGTGAGTGGCACACAAAATGGAAGTTTATTACTTATTCACATGATGCTACAATGCAGTGTCCTTGGGTAGCAGGCAGCTTTCCTCTCCATGGACCCTGGTCCCTGCCCTGTGTCTCCGCCATCTTAGGGCCTTGGCATCCTCTCCATCCAGTAAGCAGATGGGGTGGGAGAGGGGAACGCCCTACCTGCTTCTTAAAATCACTGGCCCTGAAGTGACACACACACCACTTATGTGTCAATGCTTTGGGCTGGAACCCACACGTGGCCACCAGTGGCTGCAAGGAGGAGCAAGAAATGTGGTTCTTAGTGTCCTAAAGACAGCTCTACTCTATGAAATGGAGGCATGGTACTTTAATGACCAGCTAGCTTTCTTGGCCACAAAATCAAACTGTGTTCTAAGTGAGAATTCACGCCCCTTGTATAAATTATCTCACTTAATCCTCAAAACGACACTATGCATTAAGAAAGAATATTATTATTATTTTAAGAAAATAAAAAGGTTAAATTACTTATATTTATATTTACATTCATATATTGATTTTAGGTGGCATAGCTACGATTTTTACCCAGACAAACTAATAACACTTTCAGGATTCTTAACTGTAGAGTTAATATAGCCCCTTATATATGTATAATTGTAACACAAACCAACCAATAAATGAAGAAGTATTAAATCTAAGTCTTGAGGATCCAAGTGTTGGAATCTTTTTATAGTATTATCTCCTCTTTTATAAAGTTTAAAGAAAATAATCTGTATAAAGCACTGAGCACAGTACCAAGAGCGTGATAAATAAGTAAGAAAGTGTTATCTATTATTTTGTTATCACACAACAGTAAGTGCTTCACGTCCTTTTCACTTTGAGCAAGGTTGTGTCATCTGCATATTGCAGGTTGCTAATAAATCCTCCTCCAGCCCTGATGTCCCGTTCTTCTTCATATAGTCCAGCTTCTTGGATTATTTGCTCAGCATAAAGCTTGAATAAATACGGTGAAAGGATATAACACTGACCCACACCTTTCCTGATTTAAACCACACAGTATCCCCTTGTTCTGTTCAAACGACTGCCTCTTGGTCTATGTACAGTTTCCTTATGAGCACAAATAAGTGTTCTGGAATTCCCATTCTTCATAATGTTATCCATAATTTGTTATGATCCACACACTCGAATGCCTTTAAATAGTCAATAAAACACAGATAAACATCTTTCTGGTATTCTCTGCTTTCAACCAAGATCTATCTGATATCAGCAATGATATCCCAGGTTCCACGTCCTCTTTGAATCCAGCTTGACTTTCTGGGATTTCCCTGTCGATGTACTGCTGCAACTGTTTTTGAACTATCTTCAGCAAAAATGTTACTCGTGTGTAATATTACTGATATTGTTTGTTAATCTCCACACTGGGTTGGATCACCTTTCTTTAGGATGGGCACAAGTTTCAGAGTCTCTTCTGACATTCATTTTGGTCTTTTCTTTCTTTGTCGTCTTTTAAATGACCTTTTGCTTTCTTCATTTACAATGTCTTTGATGTCATTCCACAACTCCTCTGGTCTTTGGACATTAGTGTTCATTGTGTCAAATCTTTTCTGGAGATGGTCTCTGAATTCAGGTGTGATATACTCAAGGTCATGTTTGGCTCTCATAGACTTCCTGTAATTTTCTTCAGCTTCAGCTTAAACTTGCATATGGGTAGTTGATGATCTGTTCCGCAGTCGGCACTTGGCCTTGTTCTGACTGATGATACTGAAGTTTTCCATCATCTCTTTCCACAGATGTACTTGATTTGATTCCTGTGTATTCCATCTGGCGAGGTCCACAGGTATAGTTGCCATTTATGTTGCTGAAAAAAGGTATTTGCAACGAAGAAGTCATTGTTCTTGCAAAATTCTATCATGTGATCTCTGGCAGTGTTTGTATCACCAAGGTCATATTTCCCAACTACTGGTCTTTCTTTTTTGTTTCCAATTTTCACATTCCAATTGCTGGTAATTTTGGTTCATCTTGACGGCATGTTTGATCAATTTCAGACTGCAGAAGTGGGTAAAAATCTTTAATTTCTTTATCTTTAGCCTTAGTGTTTGGTTCGTAAATATGAATAATAGTTGTATTAACTAGTCTTCCTTGTAGGCATATTAGGCATATGGATATTATCCTATCACTGACAGTGTTGTAGTTCAGGATTAATGTTAAATGTCCTTTTTGATGATGAATGCAGCCCCATTCATCCTCCATTTGTCATTCCCAGCATAGTAGACCATATGCTCGTCAGATTCAAAATGGCCGATTCCAGTCCATTTCAGCTCCCACGGAGCTGCCGATAGGTTCAAATTGCCAATCTTTCTGTTAGCAGTCAAGTTGCTTAACCACTGTACCACGAAGGCCCCTTTTCCTAAACATCACAGCCTAGGAAACCCTAGGGAGCAGTTCTGCTTTGTCATATGAGGTCACTATGAGTCCGAAACAACTCAACAACACCTAATAACAATATGGTTTCCCACAGGACACCAGCTGTGTCCTTTTGCATTATCACAGGGGAAAAATGACTTTGTTTCAAACAGAATATGTTGTTATAAGCAGGACCAATGCTTAGTCTGGCCAGTCTTAGTAGTGACATTCTCATTCCAAACTCTTTCAAAGACTGAAGTGTGGGCAGCTGGTGTGTTTTACGTCCCTTCAATTTTATTCACAATGGAAGAATTTCACTCCCACTGGGAAAGTTGGAAGGCGTGTGACTAAGATTTACGGCTTTTGTTAAGCAAGTGCATAAATAGTCATTTCCCTAATAACTTGAAGCAGAAGCCTTATTTAAAGACTGTGGTCACCCTGGAAAACTGGTATTTTTCTGACCTGGCCAAACCAATCAATCACAAATTCTTCGTGACCATGTTCTTTTGACTAGTCAAATTATAAGAGAAATTCTATTTAATTCAATATTTTTTTTTTTTTAGGGTTCATTAAGTAAGGGTATACGGGAGAGAGAGTTGAATAAAGGATGATTTCTGCTTGCATGAACATATGTTTTAAGAAGTATTGCAAGAGTGCTCACTTCGGCAGCACATCTACTAAAACTGGAATGATACAGAGAAGATTAGCATGGCCCTTGCACAAGTATGACGTTCAAATTCGTGAAGTATTCCATAGTTTTTGTGCTGGCATAACTGGATATCCATCTGCAAAAAAATGAAACAAGACCCATACCTCACACCATGCACAAAAACTAACTCAAAATGGATCAAAGATCTAAATATAAAATCAAAAACAATAAGATCGTAGAAGAAAAAATAGGGACAACTAGGAGCCCTAATACATGGCATATAAACACAATGCCAACCATAAGTAACAATGCACAAGCACCAGAAGACAGACTAGATAACGGGGAGCTCCTAAAAATCAAACACTTATGCTCATCAAAAGACTTTACCATAAGAGTAAAAAGACAACCTACAGACTAGGAAAAAATTTTTGGTTATGACATATCCGATCAGGGTCTAAGCTCTAAAATCTACAAAACACAGTAAAACTTCAACAGCAAAAATATAAATAACCCAATTAAAAAATGCACAAAGGATATGAACAGGCACTTCAAAGGAGACATTCAGGCGGCTAACAGATACATGAGGAAATGCTCACAATCATTAGCCATTAGAGAAATGTAAATCAAAACTGCAATGAGCTATCATCTCACCTCAACAACCATTAATCCAAAAAACACAAAATAATATATGTTGGAGAGGTTGTGGAGAGACTGGAACACTTATACACTGTTGGTGGGAATGTAAAATCGTATAACCACTTTGGAAATTTATTTGGCACTTCCTTAAAAAGCTGCAAACAGAAGTACCATACAATCCAGCAATCCCACTCCTTGGAACATATCCTAGAGAAATAAGAGCCATCACACTAAAAGATATGTGCACACCCATGTTCACTGCAGCACTGTTCACAATAGCAAAATGATGGAAAAAGTAGGTCCCCATCAAAGGACGAATGGATAAACAGATTATGGTATATTCATGCAATGGAATACTACACAACGATAAAGAACAATGATGAATCCACGAAACATCTCACAACGTGGATGAATCTGAAAGGCATTATGCTGAGTGAAATTAGTCAGTCGCAAACAAATACTGTATGAGACCACTATTATAAGAACTCAAGAAAAGGTTTAAACACAGAAGAAAACACTCTTTGATTGTTACGAGGGTGGGGAGGGAGGAAGAGGGGAATTCACTAACTAGAAAGTAGACAAAATGTATCTTAGGTGAAGGGAAGGACAACACACACTGCAGGGAAAGTCAGCACAACTGGACTAAACCAAAAGCTAAGAAGTCTCCTGAACACAAACACTTTGAGGGACAGAGTAGCAGGGGCAGGGGTCTGGGGCCATGGTTTCGGGGGACATCTAGATCAATTGGCATGACAAAATTTATTAAGAAAATTTTCTGCATCCCACTTTGGTGAGTGGCATCTTGGGTCTCAAATGCTAGTGAGCAACCACCTAAGATGTATCAATTGGTCCCAACCCACCAGGAGAAAAGGAGAATGAAGAACACCAAAGACACAAGGAAAATATTAGCCCAAGAGACAAAAAGGGCCACATAAGCCAGAGACGCCATCATTCTGAGACCAGAACTAGATGGTGCATAGCTACCACCATTGACCGTCCTGACAGAGAACGCAACAGAGAGTCCCTGATGGAGCAGGGGAACAGTGGGGTGCAGAATTCAAATTCTAGTAAAAAGACCAAACTTAATGGTCTGACTGAGACTATAAGAACCCTAGAAGACATGGCCCCCAGACTCTCTGTTAACCCCAAACTAAAACCATTCCCAAAGCAAACTCTTCAGATAAAGATTAGACTGGAATATAAGACATAAAATGATACTTGTGAAGAGTGTGCTTCTTAGTTCAAGTAGATACATGAGACTAAATGGACAGCTCCTCTCTAGAGGTGAGACGAGAAGGTAGAAAGGGATAGGAGCTGGTTGAATGGATATGGGAAAATCGGGGTGGAATGGGGGAGTGAGCTATCACACTATAGGGATATAGGGATAGCAACTAGGATCACATAACAATATGTGTATAAATTTTTGTATGAGAAACTAACTTGAGCTGTAAACTTTCACCTAAAGCATAGTTAAAAAAGAAAAACAAAGAAGAAATATTATAAGAACATCCATAAGTACTTGTTGCTTAAATTCTTCATGGAGTTTAGAAAAGGAATACATCACGGCATTGGCTGGGTTCAGGTGAGGCGCACCAGGAAATCCCTCCTGGAGGAAAAAAGATGAATTTTGATATATGAGCAGGTGATGGTGCCATATAGTGAAGATAGAGTTAATTCCAGATTGATGGTCAAGCAAAAGCAAAGACATGGTGATGGGAGATAAACATGTTTTGTTGTTGTTAGGTGCCATCAAGTCAGCGCCCACTCATAGCAACCCCATGTACAACACAATGAAACACTGCCCGGTCCTGTGTCTCCTCACAATCATTGCGATGCTTGAGCCCATTGTTGCAGCCACTGTGTCAGTCCATCTAGTTCAGGGTCTTATTCTCCCTCACTGACCCTCTGCTTTACCAAGCATGATGTCCTTCTCCAACGACTGATCCCTCCCGATAACATGTCCAAAGTATGTGAGATGTAGTCTCACCATCCTTGCTTCTAAGGAGCATTCTGGTTGTACTTCTTCCAAGACAGGTTTGTTCGCTCTTTTAGCAGTCCATGGTATAGTCAATATTCTTCGCCAGTACCACAATTCAAAGGTGTCAGTTCTTCTTCGGTCTTCCTTATTCATCGTCCAGCTTTTGCATGTATATGAGGTGATTGAAAACACCATGGCTTAAGTCAGGCACACCTTAGTCTTCAAGGTGACCTCTTTGCTTTTCAACACTTTGAAGATGTCTTTTGCAGCAGATTTGCCTAATACAATGTGTCTTTTGATTTCTTGACTGCTGCTTCCATGGTGTTGATTGTGGATCCAAGTAAAATGAAATCCTTGACAACTTCAATCTTTTCTCCATTTATCATGGTATTGCTTACTGGTGCAGTTGTGAGAATTTTTGTTTTCTTTTTGTTGAGGTGTAATCCATACTGAAGGCTGTGGTCTTTGATCTTCATCAGTAAGTGCTTCAAGTCTTTTTCACTTTCAGCAAACAAGGTTGTGTCATCAGCATAACACAGGTTGTTACGAGTCTTCCTCCAATCTTGATGACCCATTCTTCATAGAGATTTCAAAGAGCAGCTTGAGAAGACAAAGTATTATAATGACATGTGCAAAAAGCTGGAGATAGAAAACCAAAAGTGAAGAACACACTTGGAATTTCCCTAGCTGAAAGAACTGAAGGAAAATATCCAAACCTTGAGTTACCATAGTGAAGGATTCTACCGGAAAATATTAAAAGATGCGAGAAGCATCAGAAGAATGTGGAAGGAATACACAAAGTCTCTGTACGAAAACGAATCAACCATTTCAGGAGGTAACATATGATCAGGAACCGACGGTACTGAAGGAAGAAGTCCAAGTTGCACTGAAGGCATTGGTGAAAAACAAGGGAATCGACAGAATACAATTGAGATGTTTCAACAAACGGATATAGTGCTAGAAGTTCTCACTCCTCTACGCCAAGAAATTTGGAAGACAGCTACCTGGCCAGCCGACAGGAAGAGAACCATATTTGTGCCTATTCCCAAGAAAGGTGATCCAATCAAATGCAGAAATTATCAAACAATATCATTAATATCACGCACAAGTAAAATTTTGCTGAAGACCATTCAAAAGCAGCTGCAGCAGTATATTGACAGGGAACTGCCAGAAATTCAAGCTGGATTCAGAAGAGGATGTGGAACCAGGGATATCATTGCTGACTGAAAGCAGAAAATACCGGAAAGATGTTTACCTGTGTTTTATTGACTATGCAAAGGCATTCGACTATGTGGATCATAATAAATTATGGATAACATTGAGAAGAATGGGAATTCCAGAACACTTACTTGTGCCCATGAGGAACCTATATATAGATCAAGAGGCAGTAGTTCGAACAGAACAAAGGGATACCGCGTGGTGTAACATCAGGAAAGGTGTGCATCAGGGTTGTATCCTTTCACCATACTTATTCAATCTGTATACTGAGCAAATAAGATAAGCATGAGATTTCCTTAATAAAAGGCAAGGAGGTCATTGGCTTAAGGAATAGATACTATCTAAGCTTATAAGACTATATAAATACTATATTATATAAAAAATACATACATATATACACCTCTGTGTCTGTATGTGTGTGTGTGTGTGTGTGTGTATATATATATATATTTACACTTCAACTTATCTACTTCTCCCCACTTTATACTGTGGTGGTAGTATTTTGTTGTTGCATTAACACAAGATTGTAGTAAACTTTCAAAAAAAGTATTGTTATTTTTACATTATGCCACTTATTAACCTGCAAAATTTAAAAAAGTAAAAAACAAAAACCAATCCTTTTGTCAACCAAATCTCCAAGGACTACAAAAAAGAGCACCTACCTCTCTCGTTAGATTAGGGCTAGGCCAAGACTAGGTCAGTAATCAGTAACCAATCATCACCTGACTCGTGGCAACCCCACGTGTTTCAGAGGAGAACTGTGCTCCACAGGGTTTTCAATAGCTGCTTTTTTGGAAGTCGATTTCCAAGCCTTTCTTCCTAGATGCCTCCGAGTGGACTCAAATCTTCAACCTTTCAGTTAACAGCTGAGCACGTTAACCTTAACTGATTAATCTTCAATCCATTATCTTTTATCTTATGAATGAATTAAATAGACTTAGAGGAGAGCTGAAGAAAGGGAAAGTGAAAGAAGTTGAGGGAGAAAGAAGAAGATGTCATAGAGACAGAAGGAAAAAGCATATCAGACAATCTCTACCTGTGAGATGATAACATTGTGGTGTTGCTGGGCTAAACAATTTCAAAATGTGAGAACGAACAACATAAAAGAAGATGATAGCAAATTACCCTTTTTGATATTAACCATGGTACAAATGGTTTGCACTCAATTGCTAACCTAAAAGTTGGCAGTTTGAACCTACCCATCAGTACTGTGGAAAAAAGGCCTGGCAATCTGCTTCCATTAAGACTCTAGTTAAATAAATCCTATGGAAAAATTCTATTCTGTCACATGGGGTCACCATGAGTCAGAATCGACTTGACGGCACCTAACAACAACAGCAGTATGTATGTTAGTTATACAGGTAGCCCCCGACTTACGATGAGTTTCCATTCCTACGACTACTCAGTCGTAAGTTGGTTATGATGTAAGTTGATGACCTCATTTTTTTAGTGTTCATTATTATTGCCTTTTATTATCAGTATCTTTATAAATCTGGTCTTTATTTGTCTTTGGGGGTTGGACACATTATGTCTGAGAATGATAATATCCGCAAATTACGTCCGGCAACGTTGTATGGGTACATAATGCTAATGACAAGATGTACCAAAAACGAAAACAGACAGTGGTAAGTGCAATTTGTCTTAACTCAAATACGTCGTAAGTCAGGACTACCTGTAGCTGTTACCACTACCCCTCTAGCCTTTGATGTAGTTATTCTCCCTTTTATCTGCATGCTTTTGCTGAGCTATTTCACATGCCTCCATACGCGGGCAAAGTTTGTCGGTACGTCTGTTACCCTCATCACACTGTATGCTGCTCGTGAGTGGAGACAGTGTTAGACTCATCTTCTTCTCTCAAGGCTGGGATACCTCGAAAGAGCTGAGTCACTGGTTTCAGTGTGCTGGAATAAATGGCTCACCTTACTAGTCATGGAAGACCAAGAAGCTTCACTATGCCCTATATTTTCCTGTGGATTTCTTAGTGTTTATATCAATCGACATCTTTATTCAGCTTTCTACTCCCTCATTTGTCATTCCTTTCCAGGGCTTTGTCATTAAATATATTCATTAAACATACAAACAGGACATTTACAAAAAACATACATTGAAGAAAGATGATATTTCTTGTTCAGATGCATCCAAGTTAAGACAGAAATATGAAATCATTTTTATGTGACAGATTTATAGTGTAATATTCCCAAAAAATCTCCCAAGTGAAGAGAAAGCCTGGTGAAACCAAACAGCTCAAGATAGAACCAGGATTAAAGCCTGGTTATCAACAGATCCCACCCCCAGCAGCTGCCTCCATGTCTTTGGATGTTTCAGGGTAAGGAACAATATAAGCCAGCTTTAAAAGCACAGGGCCAACTGGAAATAATTGAATGGAGTTTGTGTTTAAAAAAGAAAATAATAGGAGGCGGTCCAAGATGGTGGCATAGTCTGATGACTCATAACATCCCTCTTACAACAAAGACTCAAGAAAACAAGTGAACTGGATATAGATGACAACTTTGGAATGCTCAGCCTCAAAGGCAAGGCTGGAGAATCAGATTGAGCGCAAAGTGGAAGGAGAGACTGCAAAAACAGGGGACACAGAGAATTACGGATGGCTGGCAGCCTGCCAGTCAAACATGCATAGTGCAGCTATATTGAGACAAAGCAAGTAGCATTCCCAGATGAAGCTTCCATCACCCAGTGTTACTCTACACCCATGTCCAGAGCCAGGCAGGAGTGCTTCCCACCCTGCAAAAGTTAAGTGCGCTCACCTCATCCACTGCACCTCCCCAGGCCTCTGTGCTGGAAGCCTCTGGACCTGTGGTGCCTCTGCAGGTCCATCCCCTCCTGTACGCAATCACTGTCTGGTGGCACCCACCACCACCCTGTCCTCTGAGCTGGGGGCCCATGAATTGGTGGTGCCTGCCCCTTCTCTTAGCCGCTTGCACCATGGATCTGAGGACAGATGGCACAAGCCGCTCTGCCTGGCCGCCAGCACTGGGGACCCATGGATTGGCAGCATCCCCTCTTCTATCCACCCCACTGCACTGGGGGCCTGCAATCCAGTAGTGCCTGCTTCTCTGCCCAGCCACCCATGCTGGGAGCCTGTGGATGGGTGGTGCCCTGTCTTCTGCCTACCCACCCACACTGGGAGCCCATGGTCTGGCAGTAACCCCTCTTCTGTCCACCCACCAAGGCAGGACCCACGGACCAGCAGCACTTGCTCCTAAGCCCAACCACCCCAGCTGGGACCTGGGGACTGGTGGTACCCCCTCTTCTGCCCAGCCAACTGTGCCAGGGGCCCAAGGACCAACATTGCCTGCCTTCCAGGTATAAGAGCTGCGACAAGAATAGACAAGTGCACACCCATGTTCACTGCAGCATTATTCACAATACCAAAAAGAAGGAAACAACCTAAGTGCCCATCAATGGATGAATGGATAAAAAAAGAACTGTGGTACATACACATAATGGAATGCCATGCAACAAAAAAGAATAAGGGCAAATCCACCAAACATCTTACAGAATAGATGGATTTGGAGGGCATTATGCTGAGTGAAATAAGTCAACCACAAAAGGACAAATATTGTATGAGACCCCTATTATAAAAAAAACAAGAAAAGGTTTACACACAGGAAGAAAAAAAAAATTCAGTGGCTACCAGGGATGAGGAGGGAGGGAAAATTACTAACTAGATAGAAGACATGTGTTAATACTGGTGAAGGGAAAGGCAATACACAATACGGGGGAAGTCAGGACAACCTGACCATGGCAAAGGTAGACACTGAGAAGAACACAAGAGTCAAGGGTAACTATGGTAATTACTCTAACACAGACAATCCTACCCCACAGGGTCTCCAAGGAGCACCTGGTGGATTCAAACTGCCAATCTTTTGGTTAGCAGCTGAACTCTTAACCATTACATCACCAGGGTTTCCAACAATAGCATAACAAATAATAACTTATGACTGTATTCATAGGTAGAAAGGTACACTAAAGAGGTGTGGGAGGGTGTAAGAGAGCACACCCACCTGCAGATATAGGTTTGGTTGTGGATATTTCTAGATACATAATTATAGGTGCTACATGTATATTAATATAGGCAATAGAGCAGACAAGAGGCACAGTCACGGAAACTTCTTAGATATAACCACACACCTCACGGGACAAAGTTCCTAGGCTCGAAGGTGAAGGACCGTAGACTCAAGGGGCTTCAACGTCAATTGGCACAACACAGTTCATAAAGTTATAAAGTTTATAAAGTCATAAAGTTCATAGTTTAAATGTTCTACACCCTACTTTGGTGAGCAGTGTCTGGTGTCTTAAAAGCTTGTGAGTGGCCATCTAAGATCCAACTATCGGTCTCTTCCCATCTGGAGCAAAAAAGAGTGAAGAAAACCAAAGACTCAAGGGAGCAATTAGTCCAAAGGACTAATGGACCACATTAACCACAGCCTACATGACCCTGAAACCTGAAGAACTAGATGGTGGCCAGCTACTACTATCGTCCTGTCTGACTGGGATCACAACAGAGGATCTCAGACAGAGTAGGAGAAAAAATGTAGAACAAAAAATCAAATTCACAAAAAAGACCAGACTTACTGATCTGACAGAGACTGGAGGAACCCCTGAAACTATGGCCCTAAGACACCCTTCTGAACTGGAACTGAAGCCATTCCCGGAGATCACCTTTCAGCCAAACAATAAGCAGTTCCATAAAATAAACAATAACACCTGAGAGGAACATGTTTCTTACAACAATCAATTATAAGAGATCAAAAGAACAACACTTGCCCAAAAGCAAACATGAGAAGGCAGGAAGGGTTAGAAAATCCAGATGAAAGGAAACAGGGAAACCAGGGTGGAAATGGGGAGAGTGCTGACACATTGTGGGGGAATGCAACCAATGTCATGGAACACTTTATGTACCAAGTGTTGAATAAGAAACTAAATTTGCTCTGTAAACTTTCACCTAAAGCACAATAAAAAATTTAAAAGAAGAATATAATAATAATAATGGTACGTTCCTACCCTATATTAGTCTTCTAGGACTGCCATAACAAAATACCACAATGTGGGTGGCTTTAAACAATGTGGCTTTAAATCGCCTCACAATTCTGGAGGCTGGGAGTCCAAGATCAGGGTGTCAGCTGTGTTGAATCCTTCTGAGGCTCTGAGGGATAATCTGTTCTATGCCCCTTTCCTAGCTTCTGATAGAACCAGGTATTCCTTCGCTTGATATGGCGTCCTCCCTCTGTCTGTCCCTCTGTGTATCTTCTCCTCTTTTATACAGCACTGGTCAGGTTGGATTAGGACCCACCTTAATCCAGTATGACCTCATGTGAACTGAGTACATCTTCAAAGACCCTATTTCCAAACAGGTCATGGTCACAGTACCAGGAGTTAGGATTTCAACACAATTTTGGAGGGACACAATCCAATCCAAAAGTTAATACACTGTTCTGAGAATTGTGTTAGAAACTAAAATTCGAAAAAGTGAAGTATCTTTCCCAAGCCTGCAGAGTGAGATAAAATTATGGGTCCCATTTTATCTTGTACCAAAATATATGTTACAGACAATTTCTGCAGTGGTAGACAGCGACACACCAGTTCTGCATCCCATGAATTTGGGAAGGCAGAACAGAACAGAGAAGAGGGGCTGGGACAAAGTTGAATTTTATTGGAGCCCTTTGTAAAAAAAAAAAAAAATCCCTCACCTTCTTATGCATTCTAGAAAAGGTTAGTCCTTAGGTGGTGCAAACAGCTAACATGCTCAGCTGCTAACAGGAAAGTTGGAGATTTGAGTCCACACAGAGGCATCTCAGAAGAAAGCCCAGGTGACCTACTTCTGAGAAACCAGCCATTGAAAACCCTGTGGAGGACAGTTCTACTCTGATACACATGGGTTGCTATGAGTCGGAATCAACTCAGAGGCAAATGGTTGGTGGCGGTTTGTTGCAAACAAGTGACAGAGACGGACTTATGGTCTACTCTGCTTAAATAACAGTAGAATAGTTGCTTCACTTATCTTGACAAATTTTCTCTCTCCAGGTGTCCAGCCCTTAGGACCCTCTCTCTCCTCCTAGGTCTCCCAGGATCCAGGTGGTTTAATCATAGGAAAGGAAAACACCCCACTTTGTCTCAGGGGAATAGGAGCTGGTCTCTCTCTCCCCGCTAACGTGTGGTCTTTCTCTTCCATTCCTTTACATCTTTCCCTTCCCTTCCAATGATCCTTTTGGAATAAAATCATCCTTGCCTGTTTTAACATTATCTGGTGCTTTTTTTTTTTTCTTTAACAGATTCACCAAGCTCCAGGTAGATAACCTTCTTGCCCATACTCTCTCTATAGCCAGCCTTCTCTTAATTTAAGAGAAAAATAATTACCTATGACATATTCGGTCATGCCAAAGCCCATGAGAAGTTTCCCCATCTGCAGACTGGCAAACATCTTGAAAACCCATCTTCTCAAATAAACTCTAATAATGGAAATAGTTTATACGCAAGAGTTCTCTCCACCGTTAAATTTATAAGTGAGGGGGAAGAAATGGTATAATCTGGATTCTTGGAGAATAGTAGGACATATTTATATTAAATCATACAAAACAGGGTGAGGATTTAATATCATGACAAAAAAGCTTATGGTTTTGTAATAAGTAAAAAACCAGATCCAAACTACAGTATATAATGTTCACAGTGCCAAAAACAAATAAATCAAACTAAAATTCAAACACTAAAAAGGCAGGAGGAAAAATTCAAACGTCAACAGTATAGAGCAGCACCGGCCAATGGAACTTCCTGTGATGACGGAAAAATTGGTGCTGCCCAGCGCAACTGCCACGGGCCACATGTGGCTACTGGACAGTGGAATTTGGCTAATGGGGCTGACGGACTGAAGTTTAATTGTATTGAATTTCAACTAATTTAAATGTGATTTGAAATTTAATTTTTACACAGATTTTTACCATGGCTCATGGCTACGGAATTGTACTTCACAGCTATGGAGCATTTTTAATAAAGCAAGATTTAGTTCCACCACTTACGTGCAGAAGCAACTTGAGAAAGATAAACATACTCATCTGTAACATGGGACTAATATTAGAACAGAGCTGATTGTTCTATTGTGGAGAGTAAATGAAAAAATGAAATTAACAAAAGCCACTTAAGAAATGCCTAGCAGATAGTAATCATTTCATAAATATAAATAGTCATAATTCTGTGGTTAAGAATATTAGCATCCCAGGAGGATGAAACAATGGGTTCTGCAAAACATAGAAGCTGTAAGCCCAGGGAAGGATTTGGAAAACGGCCTGGCCTCTGCATAACTATAATTTTAGGATGTGGTTATTACCAATTTAAGATAGTCATGGAGAAACGTCAACATATACATAGAAGAGAAAGTAAAGAGTAAAAATAGTATAAAAGTATGTCTTCTCAGGTCTATATGAAGACTTTGGCGTATTTACTCTAATGTATTTAGCAATCCTTCTTACTTTAGAGATGGGAGAACAGAGAGTGATTGACATGACGAAGATAACCACTTGTCTGTCTCAGTTTGTCATATTGTGGTGCTTTGCATGTTGCTATGACGCTGCCTATCAACCTTCAATAGGTAGATGACACAACCTTGCTTGCTGGAAGTGAAGAGGACTTGAAGCACTTACTGATGAAGATCAAAGACTACAGCCTTCAGTATGAATTACGTCTCAACATAAAGAAGACAAAAATCTTCACCAGCGGACCTGTAAGCAACATCATGATAAATGGAGAAAAGATCGAAGTTGTCAAGATTTCGTTTTACTCGGATCCACAATCAATGCCTATGGAAGCAGCAATCAAGAAATCAAATGACGTATCGCAAGGACAAATCTGCTGCAAAAGACCTCTTTGAAGTGTTAAAAAGCAAAGATGTCACTTTGAAGATTAAGGTGTGCCTGTCTCAATCCATGGTATTTTCAGTCACCTCATATGCATGGGAAAGCTGGACAACGAATAAGGAAGACCCAAGAATTGATGCACTTAAATTCTGGTGTTGGTGAAGAATGTTGACTATCTCATGGACTGCCAGAAGAGTGAACAAGTCTGTCTTGGAAGAAGGACAGCAAGAATGCACTTTAGAAGCGAGGATGGTAAGACTTTGTCTCACCTACTTTAAGCCCCTGGAGAAGGACATCATGCTTGGTAGAGAGAGTCAGTGAAAAATAGGAAGCCTCTCATTGAGATGGATTGACCAGTGGCTGCAAAAATCAGCTCAAACAAAGCAACGATTTTGAGGATGGCACGGGACAGGGCACCGTTTTATTCTGTGGACTCGACTTTAAGGCACCCAACAATGGCAAGGAGTCTGGTGGTGCAGTGGTTAAGCGCTCTACGGTGTACCTAAAGGTTGGCAGTTCAAATCCACCAGTCACTTCAAGGGAGAAATATGCGGCAGTCTGCTTCTGTAAAGATTACAGCCCTGTAAACTCTATGGGGCAGTTCTACTTTGTCATACAGGGTCACTATGAGTCACACTAGACAGCAACAGGTTTTTGGTTTATGTTTCTGGAAGCTATGACACCAGTATTTCAAACACCTGCAGTCACTCATGGCAGACAGGTTTCAATGGAGCTTTCAGACCAACATAAACTAAGAAGAAAGACCTTGTGATCCACTTCTGAAAATTGCCGATGAACCCCTACAGAATATCGTCTAAGGCATTGACTAGCTTACTTTACATGTGTCATCAGGAGGCACAAATGCCTGGAGAAGGACATCATTCTTGGCAAAGTAGAGGGCCAGCGAAGGCACAGGAGACTCAGTGAGATGGGCTGACACAATGGCCACAATAATGGATTCAAACATAGCAACAATCAGGAAATGGGGCAGCACTGGGCGATAGTTTGTTCTGTTTTGCATAAAGTCGCCGTGAGTCAGAGCCAACTCTACTGATACCTAATGACATGATCATACACCTTGTTCCAGTGGAACATGAGGGCACTACTTTTATATGGTGGATGAAACAAAATAAAAGTTGAAGAAGTGAGTAATAAGGCAAAGTGAGAAGAAGCATATAATGAAATTCCTCCAACAGTTTGTCCTTGGGTTCTTTCTTTTCTTCTAAATTCCACTGGAATGCTTCTATTGAGAGAACGCTAATTCCCATCTCTGGCTTCTTTGAAGTCAGCGTGACTCTCACCGAGGATTCAGGTATTCATGATCTTCAGCCCAAATTAGATAGCTGAGAGAGTGTTACAGACCTATTAAAGAAAAAAGGAAGAAAGAAAAATCCGGAACCTGACCTAACGAAGGAGAGAGACAGGCAAACGGTTATGTCTTCTGCATGTTTTATTAATGTGTTTGCTGAATTTTAATTAAAGAATTCTTCATTGTACATGTGCCCTGAGGCTGTTTAAGAAAAGGGCATGGTTTTAAAAGTCTACAGAGTAGATAAATAAGCAAATATTGCCTCAGACAACATTCCCTACATGTACTAGTAATGTGTATTTATTACTGGGTTGGGATTTCACACACACAATCCAAGCAATTGGGGCATTTACCTTTCTGCCCCCAGCTTCAAGGACAGAAATGATGACAATGTCAAGCATTTAAAAGAGAAACAAGGAAGCTTTTGGGAATTTAATTAACCTGTAATGAGTGAAAATATATGGAAATTTTAAAAAATCAAAGATTTTTAATATCTTAGTTTGTGTTGTGCCGGAAGCAAACCTTGAGACAAGGATCTGAGGAGGTGACCAGGAGTCGGAATGACACAACTCAGCAGCAAATAACATCTACAACAACCGGAGTTGATTAGAGCGTGTGTCTCATGAAACACCAGTTAGCCAGACGGACAATGAGACAAGCAAGGAAAGATGGCCGATAAAGTCTGCAATATTATTCCCCTGTGGGCAGTGGAAGCAAAATGCCACTGGGAACGCTCGGAAACACCGTGGGGCACACTCAGTGTAACCCAACTGAGGGATAAGGATGCAGGCGTATCTACCCACTCTTCCTCCTCTGTCCTGGGATGAGGCTGCATTTCTCTGAGGGCGTTAACCCTCTGGCATTCGAGCTTGCTCTACGGGTACCCCAGCATGCTCTCTGGCCAATACTGTTGAAAATGAAACACAGACACATGGGAGTTTGCAGTAAGCGCCCTTTGCCATGTAAAGCTGAATGGTGAAGGAATATATGTGAGCTGAGCACCAACAGCATCTGTTTCAATCACAATAAACTCTGATAAAAAGTAAACATTTTGTACATCTGTCATTGATTGCTTCTGACTCTAGAAAGTGTCCAGACACTGGAAGCAGACAAGCTGGAATTTGAATCTTCCATGTACACCTCTGTGTGGGTGACCTTGGGTGGTCTGTATAACTTCATTGTACATCTGTTTCTTATTGGGAACAGGGGGATGATATAACATA
>NW_004443958.1:23094790-23115716 GCF_000243295.1 Trichechus manatus latirostris | reverse complement strand
TGTATACCATATATATACCAAAAATTGTCACTGAGGCGATTCCAACTCATAGAGACCCTAAAGGACAGAATAGAGCTGCCCCACAGGGTTTCCAAGGAGCGCCTGGTGGATTCAAACTGCTGACCTTTTGGCTAGCAGCCGTAGCGCTTATATATAGCATGCAATATTTGATATATGATATATAGAAAGTACATAATACCTGATAAATAAATGGCAGCTAATAAAATGATTATGGGGCAGTGGTGGTTCCGTGGTAGAACTCTCTCCTTCCATGTGAAACCTTGGTTCAATTCCCAGCCAATGTACCTCATGCTCAGTCACCCACCACCCATCTGACAGTGGAGGCTTGTGTTTTGCTAAGATGCTGAACAGATTTCAGTGGCGTTTCCAGACTTAGACAGATTAGAAAGAAAGCACTGGTGATCTACTTCCCAAAATCAGCCAATAAAACCCTATGGATTATAACGGTCTGATCCACAAGTGATCATGGGGACAGTGCAGGACCAGGCAATATTCCTTCTGTTGTGCCTGAGTTGCCATGGGTCAGGGGCTGACTTGATGTCAGCTAACAATAACAAAATAATGACTATTACTATTATTATTACTAATTCATTTTCTGCATCCATAGAAATGGACATGGTTCAAAGATGAGAAATATCAGAGTGCAATGTCTTTCTGGAGCCCTGGTGGCACAGGGGTTAAAGCAGTCAGCTTCTCACCAAAAGGTCAGTGGTTGAAACCCACCTGCTGCTCTGCAAGAGAAAGATGTGGCAGTCTGCTTCTGTAAAGATTACAGCCTTGGAAACCCTATGGGGCAGTTCTACTCTGTTCTATAGGGTCACTATGAGTCAGAATCAACAAGATGGCTGTGGGTTTGGCGCTGTCTTTGGCTTATACATAAGCTTGTTACTGATGGAATATCTAACACCCAGGCAATTCTGAGTACTGGAAAGTATGATTCTGTTACTTAATAGTGACATTAGACTCACTCAATAGCTTCTTTTTTTTTTTTTTAATTTATCCTAGATTACATTACCTGAAGTACTCACTTTTTCCTGCTTTAGATTTAATCAAAGGGCTCTCCACCCAGGGAAACGCACTATACCAACTCAAGACGAGGTGCCCTTCTGGCTGAGATTTCTCAGACTCAGCAAGTGTTCAGATTTCTCCAGGAGTGTGAGAACTCTACGTTTCTTCCCTTCTAGTGCCGGTCGCACTACAGGATTAAGTTTTGAATGGAAGTAGACATAGAATTGATCTTATCAATAAATGTGTATAGTTAGCGCCCATCTTACAAACGGCAGGAATGCAGCTTTGCATAAAGAAGGCTGCCTTTCCTAATGGTGTGCTCATTATTACAATTGTGGATTTTATTATTCATCCTTTCATTCACTCACATCCTCAACATTTATTCAAAGTGTATTAAGTCAGTCACTCTTCTGGGATGGAGACAAGGCAAAACTCATAGTTCCTTCCCTCAAAGAGCTCAGTGTGATGAGGGTGACAGTCAAGTAAAAGGACCATTAAAATGCCCTAGGACAACTGCCCTGCCTGGTGCTCCCTGGAAATGGGTGAGCTCTCTGCTGGGAAGTTGTGGGTAGAAATCTCCAGGGAAAGCCACGCTGGGAAATACTCGACCAGTTGACCAGGGCAATGACAAGCCATCTACTGCCAATAGGAAACCTGGAGCAGGAAGAGTTTCTCCAGAACAGGAGCGGAGTATGAAGAGGCTCAGAGCAGAACACAGCATTGTGCACAGAGAACTGTCAATATTTTGCTATTTCCATTAACAGGCAAGATCCCTGAGGGCACAGACTATTAGCTGTTTCCTTCCAGGCTCTCCCTTCACTAGTATTGTGCCTGGAGCTGGCAGACACTCCCAGCCTCAGAGAGCATGGAGAAATGGGGGTAAGTGGGACTGTGAATACTATGCCAAAGGGCTGGGATTAGAACCTGCATGCAGAGAGGTTCATTACATAGTTAAATGATGGAGAGATGAGAAACATTTAGAAGTACGTCCTGTTTTCAACAAATAACAGAAGATTCTTAAACATAATACTAATAAGACATGTAACTATTAAAGAATACACATTTCAAGGAGAAGGAATTCATGACCAATTTGACAAAAGGAAGCAAATTACCACTTAGTTGAGAGTTGGGACTAGTTTTCCTATTGAAATGCATCCAAGCCATTCACCAGATGGGTGAGTTGGAAACCTGGTGCAACATGTTGTTATTGTCGTTAGGTGCCTTCGAGTTGACTCCCCCTGTAGCGACCTTATGGACAACAGAACAAAACACTGCCTATTCCTGTCCCATCTTCACAATCCTATGTTTGTGCCTATTGTTGCAACCACTGTGTCCATCCATCTCATTGAAGGTCTTCCTCTTTTTTGCTGATCCTCTATTTTACCAACCATGATGTCCTTCTCCAGGGACTGGTCTCTCCTGATAAGGTGTCCAAAGTAAGCAAGACAAAGTCTCGCCATCCTCGCTTCTAAAGAGCATTCTGGCTGTACTTCTTCCAAGACAGATTTGTTCATTCTTCTGGCAGTCTATGGTATAGTCAGTATTCTTCACCAACACCACAATTCAAAGGCATTGACTCTTCTTCTGTCTTCCTTATTCATTCCAAATTACCCATGCTTATGATGTGATTGAAAACACCATGGCTTGCGTCAGGCGCCCCTTCGTCCTCAAAGTGACATCTTTGCTTTTCAACACTTTAAAGAGGTCTTTTGCAGCAGATTTGCCCAACGCAATACATCATTTGATTTCTTGACAGCGGCTTCCATGGACATTGATTGTGGATCCAATTAAAATAAAGTCCTTGACAACTTCAGTATTTTCTCTATTTATCATGATGTAACCAGAGTCGATACAACCAGCAGCCTCAGACTCCCTGTTTTCCTTTTCAAAGCAGCCTCACATGCATTACGTGCTGAAGAAACTACATGTACGAGGAGACTGTGGTCATGAAATCTGAACCCCAGACTTGCAGCTGAAGAGCACCGTTTGGACTGGCTCCGCTTCTTTACAAACAGCCTGTTCTGGGTCTCCATATCCTGCCCTCCTGCGTCCTCCAAGCCCGCCTCCTGAGGATCAAGGCTTCATAGTAGATCCAGGCGTGGAACTCACGGCCAAGAGTATGCAGGCCGGGTCTCTTTCCACTCCCCCATGCAATTCACACTTCATCTATAAAAGTAACATAAGTTCTTTTCAAGAACAGGGCTGGCTTTTTTTCTTTTTCTTTTCTGTGGCTGGTGGATGTTTTTTCTTCCTCCTAAGAGTCATGGTGAGTTCAAAAGGAACAAAACCTAAGTGGGTCATTGCCTGGAGCCAGCCAGCTTCTCCAGGATGTAGATCTGGTATTTTGCAGAATTAAAAGAGAAAGTCAGCGTGCCTGTGGCCTTCAGTTATGAGGAAGCTGGAGTGGAAAAGGAAGGATGATTGAAGGTGACAAGAAAACACAGCTGAAATAAATATGGGTGAGAATTTCCCTGGTTCTGATTCACTCTACCTCCCAGAGATAGTCATCAGCCCAGCCCTGATCCCGTGTGTGCAGAGTAGAACTGTGCTCATAGGATTTTCATTTTCACGGCTCCTTTGAGAAAGGAGCCCTTGTTGTGCAGTGGTTAAGTGCTCGGCTGCTAACCGAAAGTTCTGTGGTTTGAACCCATTGAATGCTGTGGGAGAGAAAGACGTGGCAATCTGCTTCCATAAAGATGACAGCCTTGGAAAGCCACAGGGCAGGTCTACTCTGTCCTATAGGGTCACTATGTGTCTGAATCGTCTCAAAGGCAACGGGAGACTCTTTTGGAATTTGATCACCAGGTCTTTCTTCTGAGGCGCCAATGGGTGGGTTTGAACAACCAATCTTTCTGTTAGTAGTCAAGTGCTTAACCATTTGCACCACCCAGGGACCTCTTACTTTGACTAGAGATGGATATTTCAGGACAAGAAGTCAAATGCACAGTCATGGTTTGGTTTTGGAGAGTTCAAAGAGAATATCCAAGGATACGTCTTAAAACCAGCCCTGCACAAAGGGGCTGGGTTGATAGAAGAGCCTGGTTCCTGGAAAAGGGCCCTATATGTTTTGGTGCATTTTGCAAAAAAAAATTCACTTTTCCTATGTATAGGCTTGTTTGATCCTTAGGATCCTTAGCAGAACTGTGAAGTAAGTATTATGATTATTATTTAACAGACAACTCGGGATCCCATAGCTCTTTGCTACATGTGGAAAGGAGAACCCACTTTTATTCATTACTATATGCCAAGTGCAACGCTAACAGTCTTTCACATAAAGTCTCGAATTAATCTCCCAAGAACCTTGGGAGAGAGATTGTATTATCCTTATTTGCAGATGACAGAAAAAAAAAATCTTAGGTTAAATAAATTGTTTAAGAGGCCTAGTTCCACTCTGTCTCCAATGAGGTACGTGCTTATCCCTATAACTCTAATATTCTACTGTAATTCTTTCGGTTTATATGGCATTTGCCTTGTAAGTCTTAAAGCACCTTGTAGCCAGCCCCTTTTAGCTCTGTGTACCCAGCGCCTAGATGTATTAGCTCTCCACCTGTCTGCATGCCAGGGTGAACAGTAAAAACATCAGTGTGTTCAATGTGTGGTCTATACTCTTTACTAATTAAATAACAATTTCTCAAGGTGGGAGCCTTGCATTTTTTCAAGTTTTCCAAGTAATTTAAATGTACAGTCAGGAACAGAACCACTAGCCTAGGGCATAGAAAGTGTTGTTACATAAACTTAGTCTTAGTCTTGAGTTTAGTCTCTCTATGGCTGGCTGCTAACCAAAAGGTCGGCAGTTCGAATCCACTAACTGCTCCTTGGAAACCCTATGAGGCAGTTCTACTCTGTCCTGTAGGGTCACTATGAGTCAGAATCGACTTGATAGCAATGGGTTTGGTTTCTTGGGTTTCATCCTTAAAATTGGTAAAATGATATCCTTGTGATAGGGAAATTCCAAGGTGTTGTATGTAAAATAGTTTAGCATGTTGTTTTGTGCATAGCAAATAATGGATAAATATTTAAGGCACACTGGTGCTGCAGTGAAGTGCTTGGCTGCTAGCCAAAAGGTTGGTGGTTCGAACTCACCAGCTGCTCTGCAGGAGAAAGATGTGTCAGTCTGCTTAATGGTATCCTTGTTATCATAATGAGTGTTAATTATTTGATGATGAAATAAAAAAACTATTACCTAAGATGTAACATCTCGTAAGTGACAGTTCTGAAGTAATATCAACAATCCCACTACTGTATTTAGTATTAGTTCTACTGTAAATGTGTCAGCAAATGTTATGGCTTTCTTGAAACTTCTCCACCTGAACTTCTCCACCCTCGGTTGTTATTAGACTGACTAAGGTATTCAGTGCAAAAGACAGACCAGGCTGACTCCAGGATAAAGGACGCCCAAACACTCATGCTCAGCAATCACGGAACCCTTCCTATTCTCTACATCTTGAAGCTCAGGAAGGTTGGGCCATTGATAATGTGCCAGTGGTTGTTAGGTGCCGACGAGTTGGTTCCAACTCATAGCGACTCCATGCACAACAGAACGAAATACTGCCCGGTCCTGCGCCATCCTCAAAATCATTGCTATCTTTGAGCCCATTGTTGCAGCCACTGTGTCAATCCATCTCTTTTTTGCTGACCCTCTACTTTAATGATGGCCTTCTCCAGGGACTGGTCCCTCCTGAAAATATGTCCAAAGTACATGAGACAAAGTCTCAACACCCTCACTACTCATGTGCCAGTAGATGTAGTTAAATTCCTAGTTGAACTTGAAAAAGTGTTACAGGCTGTTCTGTCGACTCAACCAGAAAGGGAAAAAAAATTGACAAATCATCTGGTTTAGTGCAGACAAATTCCATTCTTCAATGAGGTCAGAAAGATTATGAAAGTAGAGATATTTGGTGGCAGCCTTGTTCGAGAATGTTTAAAACTCCTAACCATCAGCTGGAAATCCTGCTGGTGTAATGGTTAAGTGCTATGGTTACTAACCAAAAGGTCGGCAGTTCGAATCCACCAGGCACTCCTTGGAAACTCTGTGGGGCAGTTCTACTCTGTCCTATAGGGTCCCTAGGAGTTGGAATCAACTCGACAGCCATGTTTGTTTGTTTGTTTTTTTAAATCAGCAGTCACTGATTTTCTTTGTGCTTCAATTCATTCCCTAAACTGCAAATTGAGGATGACAGTCTCACTCCCCCTAGCCTGTTGTGAAAATCCAGCAGGAAAGCATTATGGGAATCTCATTTACAAACTATATATCTTTGTGCAAAGATGAAGGGGTCACTGCTAATATCATTAGATCCAATTTAGAATTTTTTCTATTAAAAAAAATCAGAAAATGTGCAGAGTAAACTAAGAAAGTTCTCTAGAGGTTATCTAGTTTAATACAATAATTTTCAACATGAGGAGCCCAAGGCTAAATTATCTTAATGACCTTGACCAAGGTTCCACAGCATGTTTCTGTCTCACAGTCTGTCTCACAGATGTGATGTGGTCTAAGCGTTCCTTCAAAACCCATCCCTTCCATTTTTGATTGAAGTAAACAGAGAAATAAGGCAGATTTTCCAGGAGTGACTCTTTGCATAAAGTCATGCTTAATGTGATTCCATTTCAGTGGCCACTGAGTTTGATCAGATCTTTTTTTGTTAAACAGACTATTTCCATCTCCTAGATAATTATAAACTAGTCACATTTCCACAAAGCCATGATTAACTTATTCAAATATATAACAAGTGATTATATTCTAAGAGCAATTCAGCTAATTACATTGCATTAAAAAATTAGAAATAAATCAATTCTAAAAGCAAAGTATATACTCAAGTTTTCTATGTAGCATCTTGGGCATAAATATTTAATGCGTATGAAGTCTTTGATGGGGAGTGTTTGGCAAACATTCACTTGGTAAAGAAATCAACAAATTATATGATAATTGCTTTTGTGAAGCTTGCTTCAAGACTTAGAGGAAACTGGATTTGGAAGTTTCAGGATTTAGGATATTCTCAGACCTATATGCCTTAAGATCTTCGTTCACTTCTCTGGAGTCTTAATATATGTTGTCAGTATTTCTTTTTTCTGCATATTGTCTTTTCTACCTTATATTGAAAATCAAAGAGGTTGTTGTTAGCTTGTTAGGTGCCATCGAGTCAGTTCCAACTCACAACCACCCTGTGTACAACAGGGTCTTCTTCTGCACTGATCCTCCACCTTACCAAGCATAATGTCACTCTCCAGGGAATGGTTCCACCTGGCAACATGTCTTAAGGGTGTGAGACGAAGTCTTGCCATCCTCTCTTCCAAGGAGCACTCTGGCTGTACTTCCAAGACAGAGATGTTAATTTTTCTGGCAGACTATAGTATATTCAATGTTGTTTGCAAACACCACAATTCAAAGGCATCCATTCTTTTTAGGTCTTCCTTATTCATAGTTTAGCTTTCCCATGCATATGAAATGATTGAAAATATCTTGGCTTGGGTTTGGCACACCTTAGTCCTCAAAGTGATGTCTTTGCTTTTCTATACTTTAAAGAGGTCTTTTGCAGCAGATTTGCCCAATGCAATAATACATCATTTGATTTCTTGACTGCTGCTTCCATGGGCGTTGATTGATCCAAGAAAAAAGAAATCCTTGACAACGTCAATCTTTTCTCCGCTTATCATGCTGTTGCTTACTGGTCTGGATGTGAGGATTCTTGCTTTCTTTATGTTGTGGTGTAACCCACACTGAAGGCTGCAGTCTTTGATCTTCATCAGTAAGTGCTCCATTCCTCTTCAGTTTCAGCAAGCAAGGCTGTGTCATCTGCATATCACAGGTTGTTAATGAGTCTTCTTCAAGTCTTGATGCCACATTCTTCTTCATATCATCCAGCTTCTCAGATTGTTTGCTCAGCATACAGATTGAATAAGCATGGTCAAAGAGGGTAGGGTCGCCACTCAGATGGACTAGGAGGTTGGGGTTGCCCAAAGCTGAGGGACCACAGTTCCCATTTCAGTGGGTCTGGAAGGTGGAGCTGAAGCCCATGGCTGAGAGACCTCCACCGAGAACGTGGAGAGTGTGGCCAACACCTAGAGTCTGGAGGACAGGGCCATTGCCTAAATGGTCTCTGTCATGGATTGAATTAGGTCCCCCCAAAAAGGTGTGTGTCAGTTTGGCGGGGCCATGATTCCTGGTACTGTGTGATTTTCTTATATGTTGTTCTTATATGCCTCATGATGTTAACGAGGTAGGATGGGTGGCAGTTGTGTTAGTAAGGCAGGACTCAATCTACAAGATTGGATTGTGTCCTGAGGCAATCTCTTGAGATATAAAAGAGAGAAGTGAGCAGAGAGACGGGGACCTCATACCACTGAAAAAGCAGTGCCAGGAGCAGAGCGTGTCCTTTGGAACTGGGGTCCCTGCGCAGAGAAGCTCCTAGTCTGGGGAAACATTGAAGAGAAGGCCAACAGAGAGAGAAAAACTTCTGGAGCTGACACCCTGAATTTGGACTTTTAGCCTACTTTACTGTAAGGAAAAAAGCTTCTCTTTGTTTAAACCATACACTTGTGGTATTTCTGTTATAGCAGCACTATATAACTGAGACAGTCTCAGAGAACAGAGGGTTGTTTTCAAGCCTTGAGGGCAAATGTAATGTGTTCTGCTGACTTGTTTGGTGCCTGTTATACCTTCTTTCCCTCCCATTTCTCCCACTTGTAATGGAAATATCTACTTTGTGCCTGTTCCACCATTGTACTTGGGAAGCACATAACTTGTATTCTAGATCTCACAGATGAAGAAGAAATTTTGGATTTTGGACTTGGAGTTGATTTAAGACTTGTGCTATAATATGATGGGGTGACTGTGTTTTACATGTGGCAAGGACATAAATTTTGGGTGCCAAAGGCTGCAATTTTATGGATTTAATTGTGTCCCCCAAAAATGTGTGTCAACTTGGCTAGGCCACGATTCCCAGTATTGTGTGATTGTCCACCATTTTGTCATCTGATGTGATTTTCCTATATGTTGTAAATCCTACCTCTATGATGTTAGAGAGGCAGGATTAGAGGCAGTTATGATAATGAGGCAGGACTCAATCTACAAGATTAAGTTGTGTCTTAAGTTAATCTCTTTTGAGATATAAAGGAGATAAGTGAGCAGAGAGACAGGGGGCCCTCTTACTACCTAGAAAGTAGAGCCAGGAAAGTGCATCTTTTGGACCCAGGTTCCCTGCACTGAGAAGCTCTTAGAGCAAGGAAAGACTGATGACAATGACCTTCCTCCAGAGCCAACAGAGACAGAAACCCTTCCCCTGGATCTGGCACCCTGAATTTGGACTTTTAGCTTCATAGATTTTGAGAGAATAAATTTCTCTTTGTTAAAGCCATGAGCTTGTGGTATTTCTGTTACAGCAGCACTAGATAACCAAGACAGGTGGCATTCAGTTTATGTTAATTGTGGTTGAATGATTTGGAAAAGAACAGCAAGAAAGGGTACACAATATGAAGAATGTAATTAATGTCACTGGATTGTATGTGTAGAAATTATTGAGGCAGTGTAGGCTTTGTTATGTATATTTTCACCACCACCACCACCACAACAACAACAAAATAAATATTATGTTGTCCTCTCCTTCCTTGAGAATAAAATTTGTTTTTGATCATCTTTAAATCCACCATAACACAAAGCACACAATTAATACAAAGAAAGAGAAAGAAGTTGACAACGAAAGTCAAGAGAAGGGAAGAGAGAGAAGAAAGAGTGGAGGTGCAGGAGCAAAGAAGAACAGCTTTAAAAAGAGGAAGAAGGAAGTCAGTGTTAAAAAGTACCTAATATGTGTCAAAAATTAAGGTGTTGGATTAAGAATGAGGAGATAGCCCGAGATGGCAGCTTAGTGACACACACTTTGCCATCCCCCTTCAGCAAAGAACATAGAAACTAAGTGAAACAGATACATATGACAGTCTTGGAACCCAGAACAGCAAACAAAAGGATGAAGAATTAGATCAAACATCAAAGGAAAGGAGAGGCTGAATGAAAGAAAGCAGAAAACAAGGAGACTTATGGACTTTCGGTGCCCTACCAGCCAAGCCAGCGCAGCATGACCATATTGAGACAAAGTGAGCAGTATTTCCTGGTAAGGAGTACAGGAAGGCAACTTCTTGGTAGCCTCAATAGGAGACAGAAGTACTGCATAGACAAATCTGGAGCAAAGTAAGATGAGCAGAACATGAATCAGCTCTAAGGAAGGAAAGTGCAGAAAGGCAGGCAAGAGCCCTAGGGATCCAGGCAATCATACAGGGGGGAGGGAGGGAGAAAATCAGGACAGAACTACTCATCAGTGGCAGTCCCTGCTCATTTAGGTCAGTGGGGCTGGCAGAATGGAGGATCCTTGGAGTGGTGGCTAGTGATCCCCCACCTGACCGGACTCTGGATAGCCCCCCTCCTCGCACTTGATAGGGGCTGGGTCCTGATCACCAGCTGCACTCTGCAGGGAGTGCCCCATCACCCACTCCAGAGACTAGGGAAACTTGCCCCCCTTCCTCTTCCCACCCTCCTGGTACTAGAGGTGAGACCTCACCCAGTGATCTGTAGCATGCACACACCTGCACCATCAGACCTGCAACCAGGGACTTGTGCCCACTCCAGGCCATCCCTGTGCAGCCACACCCACTGACAATCTGTGCCGTGCGCTCACACACTGTAGGACCTGTAACCTCTCTGACCATCCTTGTGCCACCCTGCCCACTTGATGACTGATGGCACAAGTTCCAGTGCCACCCATCCAGTGACCAGTGATGCACGCACCCTTGCCCCAATCACCTGGCAATCAGCGGTGTGCACACACAGCACACAATCCAGCAACCAGCGAGAATGTTCCCTGCACCAACACCTAGGTGATCTGCTGGACAGACACATTGCCTCACCAGCAACGCCAGTCACATCCTGAAAGGTGCTAGCTACACTTCTGTCAAACAGCTAGCAGGAGATACTAGCACTCTCATCTAACATCCACTCAGCTGCAATAGGACACATCCCACACCTAAACAGTTCCTGCAGGCTGTCTGCACTTTCACTGAAACTCCTTGATACTTCACCACTGACTGAGATGTCAATCTGTGCACACACAGTGGGCCTACCCCATCCATTTGGGTAGCACTACATCACAGCAGATACTGAGATGTCCTGCCCTGACCTCCAGAGAACACACTAACCACTAGCACCAAACTTATTGCCTAGGAGAGAGCAGACAATAACAATTTCTATGAAGAAACAGGATAAGATGGCTCAAACAAGTGAGAAAAATAAAGGGACAGAAAACCTTCCTGAGTAAGAAATGGTAATAGAACTACCTGACTTATATATAGGATCCTCAAAGAGATCAAGGAAAACACAAGCAAAACCCTAGAAGTATTCAGGAAAACAATACAAGAACAAAATGACAAAACAAACAGACAATTAGAAACCATACAAAAACAACAACTAGTAACCCAGAAGATTAACAATAAAATATCAGAAATAGATAACTCAGTAAAAGGACAAAGAAGTAGAGTTGAATCAATAGAAGAAAGAATCAGCAAAATAGAAGAAAACCCCTTGATACTAATTTGTTTGAGGAACAATCAGAAAGAAGAATGAAGAAAACCTAAGTTATGTGGGACACTATCAAGAGGAATAATTTATATGTAATTACAATTCCAGAGCAGGAGGAGGGGGGAAAAAAAAGCACAGAGAGTCTTGTTGATTTATTGCCAGAACACTTCCCTAATATCATGAAAGATGAGGTTACCATCCAAGAAGCTCAATGAACCCTATACAGGACAGATTCCACAAGAACGTAACAAAGACATATCATAATCAAACTTTCCATAATCAAAGACAAAGAAAGAATTCTGAGATCAGCTAATGAAAAACAAAATATCACCTACAAAGGGGCACCAATAAGCTAAGCTCTGATTTCTTGGCAGGAAACATGCAGACAAGAAGGCAATGGGACATTATATATAAAACCGTGAAAGAAAAGAATTGTCAACCAATAATCATACACCCAGCAAAACTGTCTTTCAAATATGATGGTGAAACTAGGACATTCCCAGATAAATAGTAATTAAGAAAATTCATATAACCAGTGGAAACTTCACAAGAAATATTAACAGAGTCCTTTGAACAGAGAACCAACAACATCAGACAACAACCTGAGACCCCCCAGATACCAATCCAGATAAAGAATGCTCAAAAGCAAAATAAAACGGAAAAGAGTGAACCAGAGATGTCAATCTGCAAACACTGACAACTTCAAAATAAAAAGGGAGAATAAACGGTGTAGTTATAGAACTTCCATATGGAGAGGAAGTGAAGGCACTAACAAATGATAATAGACAGCTTTAAACTTAGGAAGAGAAAGTCAAATTTCAGAAAAACCACAAAAAGAAAAATTAATAAACGTACTTACCAAAATAAAGAAGAAAATAGAAAAGACTCAGCAAACATAAAATCAACAACGATGAAGGAAATTAATAGAAAATTCATAAAAAAAGAATGCAGCACAGAAAATTAAGCAGAATGAAGAAACCACTAACACCACAATTAAAAGCATAGTAGAATAGTAGAAGTAAATTCATACCTATCAATAATCACACTGAATGGAAATAGTTTAAATGCACCAGTCAGGAGACAGAGAGTGGCAAAATGGATTAAAAAAAAAAAGACTCATCAATATGTTGCCTACAAGAGACACAACTTAGACACAAAGACAAATAGGTTAAAAATCAAAGAATGGAAAAAAATATATCATGCAAACCGTAACCAAAAGAGAGCAGGAGTAGCAATAATAATCTCCGATTAAATAGTCCTTAAGTCAAAATCCGTTAGAGACAAGGAAAGGCATTATATAATGATTAATTGATCAATCCACCAAGAAGACATAACCATAATAAATATTTATGCACCCAATGACAGAGCTCCAAAATACATAAACAAACTCTAACAGAATTGATAAGAGAAATAGACATCTCTACAATAATAGTAAGAGACTTTAACACATCACTTTTGATGATGGACAGAACAACTAGAAAGAAACTCAACAAAGATACAGAAGATCTAAATAACACAATCAACAAACTCGACCTCATAGACTTATACAGAATCCAACAGCAGCACAGCACACATTCTTTTCCAATACACATGGATCATTCTCCAGAATAGACCATATATTAGGCCACAAAGCAATTCTCTATAAATTCAAAAACATCAAAACTCAAATTCCTAAAACAAAAAATCCAGACTTATTGGACCAATAGAGACTAAATGAACCCCCAAGACTATCAACCTAAGATACCCTTTGAACTTGGAAGCCACTCCCAGTGGTCACCTTGCAGCCAAACAGTAGATTGGCTTACAAAATAAAAAATATCACTGGTGAATTCTATGCTCCCTTAAATAATCAACTATATGAGACCAAAGGGTCAACATTTACCCTAAAACAAAGATAAGATGCTAAAGAGAGGCAGGGAAGCTAGATTAATGGAAACAGAACAAAAAGAATGAAAATAATGTGAATGTTGACACATTATGAAAAATGAAACCAATGTCATGGAACACGTTGTATAAAAATTGTTAAATGGGAACCTAATTTGCTATGTAAACTTTAATCTAAAATGAAATAAAATATTTTTTAAAAAAGAACTAAGGTGTTTTCACATATAATACATTTTACTATATATTTATCTTATAACTTAAAATTTATAGCATTTATCTAAAAATAAGAAATGAATGAAATGCAGATTTTTGGATAACAACAAAATTTAAAATCAAGAGTGATAGTTGCAAGCCTGTAGATCTTCAAATTTTAATCATTTACCAATTTTTGTTGTATAATTTTAAAAAATTCTCAAAGCACTGTGATTAGTATTTGCAAATGGACAATTATATTAAACCTCAGGACAAGCCTGAGAATTACATATTATTATCCGTATTTTTCCTGTGAGCATGCAGGGTCTCAGAGGGAATGCATCTTATTGATGGTCACTCAGCTAACAAAGAGCAAAGATGGAAATCCCACTCTATAATTCTCTCATAAACCCATTGCTGTTGATTCTGAATCATAGTGACCCCGTAGGACAGAGTAGAACTGCCCCACAGGTTTCCTAGGCTGTAATCTTTACAGGAACAGATCACCAGGTCTTTTCGCCTGAGGAGCGGCTAGTGGGTTTGAACCACTGACCTTTTAGTTAACATCGAATGCTTAACCATTGTGCCACCAGGGCTCCTTAGTCTTTCATAGGACCACAATAGAGAAACAAGGCAAGTCAAATGACTCAATGAGAGGATTTGCCTAAAGATTGTCTTAACAAAGATGTCTTACAAAGGTGTTCATCCAGTGCACATATAATCTCTTTTTCTTCTATTATTATTTTTTAAATTTTTGGTGAATATTATTTTTTAAATTTTTGGTGAAAATATACACAACAAAGACACACCCATTCAACAATTTCTACATGTATAGTTTGTTGACAGTGGTTACATACTTCCCATTGTGTCGTCATTTTCCCTGTGTCAACCCATATTTTTTCCCCACCATTAACTCAGACTCTCTGCCCCTTAAAGTTCTCATCTGTGCTTTAGAGTTACTGTTGGACATACAATCTCTTAACATCAAAGAATTTTCACATAACCTATGAATGTAGGAAGATTTTTCAAATTAATCCAAACAGTATACATGAGTCAGCTTCTCTGTAAGCCTTTTTTTAACTAGCTGCTGTGGAGATGATTCCTATTCACAGTGACCTCATGTGTGTCAGAGTAGAACTGTGTGCCATAGGGTTTTTAATGGCTGATTTTTTGGAAATCGATCACCAGGGCTTTCTTCCCAGGTGTCTCTGGGTGGACTTTATCTTCCAAACTTTCAGTTAGCAGCCGAACACATTAACCATTTGTACCACCCAAGGACTCCGCAGTTAGCCTAGGAATCCATTTTTGTCAAGATAGAACCACTCATAGTAACCTAGAAGCCTACTAAATGTCTTTTACTTATTTTATTAATTCATTCATCCATTCATTTGTTTATGTTTTCAAATTTTGGTGTTCTTATTCTTTAATTCAGGAGCCTTGGTAGCACAGTGGTTAAGCACTTGGCTGCTAACTGAAAGGTCAGCGATTAGAACCCACCACCCGCTCTACAGGAGAAGTGGCAGTCTGCTTCCATAAAGTTTACAGCCTTGGAAATCCTATGGAGCAGTTCTCCTCTGTCCTATAGAGTAGCTAGGAGTCAGATTCGACTCAACACCAATGGGTTTATCCTCTAACTCTTTCTGAAAACAATTATTGAGTGTTTATTATTTGGCAGATGCCATAACCACAGTCACAGAAAGACAAATGAGAGAGAGAGATAAAAATAGTAGACAAATTAAAAAAAAATTTCTCTTGTAAGTAGATAATTTTATATTAACAAAGCAGATCGTGTACTGTTTTCACAATAAGAAGCTTGATCTGCGTTTCAGAGAAAGAATCATTAGGAGTTCTCATTTCTCCCCTGCAGAAAGTCTTTCCTGGGAATTCTTCAATTTTCAGAACAGTTTGGTTATCCTCTGGACAATGAGGTTGCACCCTTGTGGGTGAGTTTATCTATCCCCAGAGTCTTGAAGGAAAGACAGACTTAAGGTAGTCATATTTTTATCCCCAGAAAGAATCTCTCCATATCACGTCACTATCTAATAGGGATAATTCCAAATGCACCTAAAAGTGCATGTAAAGTGGAGGGACAAAATGTCCTGGTTTGCCTAAGACTGAAGGGTTCCTAGAATGCAGGACTTTCTGTTTTAGAACCAGGGCAGTCCTCATTGGCTATTGGCTGATAACTTGAGTACCTTGTCATGTGGGGTGCTCACATGGCTACCCAAAATATGTCAGCTGTCTTCCACCAGAGCCAGAGCTCTGATAAAGAGAAGTTGAGAGACAGCCCCCAAGATGGAAGCCACAGCCTTTTGGTAATCTAGTCTCAGAAGCAGCAGTCCATGCTCCGTTGGGCTATTAGTTAGAAGAGAGCCAGGTAGTCCAGCCTACACTCAGGAGAGGGGAGAACACTAAGGCTTGAGTAAAAGGAGGCAGAGATCATTGGGGGCCATCTTGGAGGCTGCCTACCACATCACTAAAAGGGAGTTTTATTTTAAGTTGTGAAAGAAAGAAAAAAAAATAGCAAACATCTTACTTTGATTTTAAGGGTTTTTCTTATCCATGAAACCAAAAATTAACGGTAAAAGCCTGACTCCAAAAACTGTGAAACAATCCATATGTTTTCTGCCTCTAAGGGGTGCTAATAACCAGGACTCATTATCTGAGTCCTTATTGAGTCAGATGATGACATGGATTTAATTGTGTCCCCCCATAATATATGTCAACTTGGCTAGGCCATGATTCTTAGTATTGTGTGGTTGTCCTCCATTTTGTGATCTGATGTAATTGTCCTATGTGTTGTAAATCCTAATCTCTGTCTGTGGTTAATGAGGCAAGATTAGGTTATGTTAAAGAGGATTAGGGTGGAACGCAACACCCTTACTCAGGTCACAGCCTTGATCCGATGTAAGGGGAGTTTCCCTGGGGTGTGGACTGCGTCACTTTTTATCTTAAAAGAAATAAAAAGAGAGAGAAGCGACTAGAGAGACGGGGACCTACTACCACCAAGAAAGAAGTGCCAAGACTGGAGAAAGTCCTTTGGACCCAGGGTCCCTGTGCTGAGAAGCTCCCAGACCAGGGAAAGATTGATGACAAGGACCTTCCCCCAGAGCTGACACAGAGAGAAAGCCTTTCCCTGGAGCTGGCATCCTTAATTTGGACTTCTAACTTCCTAAACTGTAAGAGATTAAATTCTGTTTGTTAAAGCCATCCACTTGTGGTATTTCTGTTATAACAGCACTAGATAACTAAGACAGATGATGAGTCCTTATTATTCATCATCTGACTCAATAAAGATTCAGATGATGAGGCCTTATTATTAGCACTACTCAGATTTAATAATAGGAGCTCTGGTGGCACAGTGGTTAAGCGCTTGGCTGCTAACTGAAAGGTTGGTGGTTTGAATTCACCAGCTGATGAGCACGAGAAAGATGTGGCAGTATGCTTCTGTAAAGATTACAGCCTTGGAAACCCTATGGGACAATTCTACCCTATCCTATTGGGTCACTATGACTCAAAATCGACTCGATGGAAATGGACTTGGAGGTGTAATAATCAGGAAACTGAGGCTCAATTTAACACAGTAATTGAATATTTGCAAATCCCTTTGTGACAAAGACATTTTTTAACCATTAGCTAGCTCAGAGTTTATCTAATGCAAAGAAATATAACTCTAGGTAATTTCCCTTCCTTCCTGAAACATGAGGTACCTTCTATCATTTCAAAACCTCAGGACTACACTTAAGTAGAGGGTCAGCGAAAAAGAGGAATACCCTCAACTAGATGGATTGACACAGTCGCTGCAACAATGGCTCAAGCATAACAGAGATTGTGAGGATGGTGCAGGGCCGGGCAGTGCTTCATTCTGTTGTACGTAGGGTTGCTATGAGTCCGAAATGACTCGATGGCACCTAACAACAACAACAACACTTAATGATTTGTGCAAACGAATGCCTAGTATGAATGAATGACTATCTAGTAACATGATATCGGCTGTTCTCAGTAAGGGGGGCAGGGTTTAGTCAATCATGTTAAGATTAGTCAATGGTTGATTTTATTTTCTATTCTCCCTCCTCTTCTCTTTATAAGCTTCATTGTAACTAACCTACATGGAGCCATTTGTTTTGTTTTGCTTTTAGAATCCAAATGGTCTCCCTATATACATATGGAATAACTTCTCTGAATAAACCTTATATTTCAATTTCTTTGAGTTTCAATTTTTTTTTTTAACAAAGTAAATTAAAGTAAGAATCAGTTGAGATTTGGGGGGAAGGGTGGACTGCAGACCAAGGCAAATGAATCTTTCTGTATTACAGATGGACTGCTAAACCATACAGAAGGTAATAGGAATGAAATTCATTGACATAAGTAACTTTGGAAAACAGTTTTTTTTTTGTTTTTTTTAAACTGGAAACTGAGAAGATAAAGACAAAAATAACTGCTCATAAACCCTAGTTGGTAAATATGTTTCTCACAGTGGTACAGATTAGAAATTCTGAATCTATGTTAACTGCATACAGGGTTTAAACAAATAAGTAACCAAATAGCAGATAATGGAAGCCAGGTTCCCACTGTCAGAGCAAGGAGTTACAAATAAGCAAGGGGAAAAGGCTAGGATAAACCCTGTGGGACTAGTTTAGAGTCACAGATGTAACTATGAATTTTTGTTTATTTTAATAAATAGATAGGTGTTCCCACTGTCAGAGCAAGGAGTTACAAATAAGCAAGGGGAAAAGGCTAGGATAAACCCTGTGGGACTAGTTTAGAGTCACAGATGTAACTATGAATTTTTGTTTATTTTAATAAATAGATAGGTGTTATAGTGGTTGATGAGTGCCATCGAGTTGATTCCAACTCATAGCAACCCCATATGACAGACTAGAACTTCCCCATAGTGTTTTCTAGGCTGTAATCTTTACAGGAGCAAATTATGAGGTCTTTCTCCAGTGGTGGAGGCAGGAACACGTGAATGGTAGCATACAGAAAATGGGAAACAAACAATAGAAGCACATTCTTCCACTGATAATCCAGATATTGAAGATATGAGTCAAGGACTTTAAAATAACTGTGACTAGTGAAAGAAAGTAGCAGGAATAAAGTAGGATGGATTAAAAAAAAAAGATGGAGAATTTCAGTAGAAAATTGGAAAACATTAGAAAATCAAATAAATATTCTAGACCTGAAAATACAAAAATCTGAAATTAAGAATGTATAATAAAGAATTTTCAGCAGAGGAGCCAACATGGCACTATGGACAGAAACGTCATGCCATCCCTCCAGAGCAAAGACCTGAAAAACTAAGTAAAACAGAGACAAACGTCAATCCCGGAACCCTAAGCATCTAATGAAGAGTTAAAAAACTCAGCCAGGCACTGAATGGAAAAAGAAACTGACAGAGAATGGAGAGCCAGGTAAGATATGTGCAGAGGTTCCCTATCAGCTGACACAGCATGGATTCACCATCTTGGAGATAGGATGACAGGGAGTATGGGGAATCAGCTTCATGGAGCTCCCAGCAGGAGACAGAGCACCTGGTAACCAGCGATATATACTTTCTCACCCCCCACTCTTCTTTCCCTTACTTGGCCCTCTCCACTTCCCACTGGCTGCAGTCTCTTGGCAGGGATACACTGGCTCTGGCCCCGTGCCACTTGGATTCGCCCCACCCACACTGGCCTGCTCCATCAGTGCCATTTGTTTGTTGCTGGTGTTTCTTTTTTCGGATTCTTTTGGTTTCTTCCCTGCCTTTCACCGACTCCCCCTCTTTCTCTTGAACACCTGGCTCTGTGTGTCAGCTTTGCTTCCTCATGAAAGGCTGTGAAGCACTGTTCAGCTGGGGAACTGTTCCTCGGTCCGTGCCACCACACTAGTGGGATACCCGAGGCCTTTTTTTCTTTTTTGTTTGTTTTGTTTTTTGGGGGGGTTGTTTTGTCTTGTTTGTTTGTTTGTTTTCTTTTTCTTTTCATGGCTTGAGAGCCCCTTCTAACCGGGATGTACTACCCAGCTTGGGGGCCACTTCCCCAGTCTGCGCAGCCACGTGGGTGGGATCCCTGCAGAAATTTCTTTTTTTTTTCTTTTTGTTTTTCTTCATTTCTAAATTTCTCGTGTTTCTATACTTACTTTCTTTTCCTATCTTCTGAATACTTGGCACTGCCTGACATCTCTGCCCATTCTAGGAGGCTGTACTTTGCTGCCTGGGAGCCACTTTCTCAGTCTTCGTAGCCGCACCATGGGATTCCTGGGGCTTTTCTTTTTTTCTAATGATTTATTTATTTATTTTCTCTTTTTCTTTTTGTTTTTCTCCATTTCTCGGTCTCTGGACTCTCCACTCCAACAGCAAGCTCCCTTAGAACTCTTTTTTTGTGTGTGTTTTGTTGTTTGTTTGGGTTTTTTGTTTGTTTGTTTTTGTCTCCTGTTTCTCTCTGCTCTCTCTGTCCTTTCCAATACTCATCTTACCTCCACACAACACAGCTTCCCTGCTCCTTCCTGCCTACCTGCACCCTGTGCTGAACATCACACCCTCGAGCAGCACAGGCATGGATAACAAAACCTGCCCTGCACTGACTCCTGGATCACAGTGTTGGACTTAATATGTGCCACAAACAACCCACCCCAGTCCCTCCCCTTCAGCTGGACCTGCCCTGCTGCACCATAGCTGAGTGACTGGCCCTGCCCATTGGACAAGGTTGTGAAAAGTATCATGGCCACAGATGAGCAAACAACAAAGAACACATAGCCTTCTTGCTCAGACATAATCAAATAAAACAAAAGCAGGACAAAACAAACAAATCTATAATCAATAAATGAGGAAAATAACCACTGAATGTCCCAAAGAGAGCAGACAATATCAAAACATATAACAAAAACAAGACAGGATGGTTCTAGTAGGCATCCAAAATAAAACACTGGATGACTTTTCAGTAGAAGAAAAGGTACTAGAACTACCTGATAGGGAATTCAAATCTGTAATATTCAGAGCTCTCCAAAAGTTGAAGCAAAAAGCAGACAAAAATAGGAAAAAAATAGACCAATTCATGGGAAAGGCAGACAAATTCATGGAAAATACAGACAAAAAAATGGAAGAATTCAGGAAAATAATACAGGAACAAAATGCCAGAATAAATTCACAACTAGAAATCATACAAAAACAACAATAGAAATCAAAAAGATAAACAACAGACTCCGGCAAGATGGCGGTCTAGGCAGAAGCACCACGCCGTCCCTCCACAACAAAGATCCGAAAAACTAAGCCAAACAGAGAAT
>NW_004443958.1:23075624-23086608 GCF_000243295.1 Trichechus manatus latirostris | reverse complement strand
TGAAAGACAGGATCAGTGAAATTGAAGACAAACACTTGGATACAAATTTGTTTGAGAAAAAATCAGAAAAAGAACAAAGAAAAATGAAGAAACCCTGAGAATTATGTGGGACGCAATCCAAAGCAAAAATCTGTGAGTGATCGGAGTTCCAGAAGAGGGGGAGAAAGTGGAAAACACAGAGAGGATCATTGAAGAATTGCTGACAGAAAACTTCCCCAATATCATGAAAGATGAAAAGCTGACCATCCAAGAAGCTCAACATATCCTATATAGGATAGACCCCAAAAGAAAATCACCAACGCATATTATAATCACACTCACTAAAACCAAAGACAAAGAAAGAATCCTGACAGCAGCTTGAGAAAAACAAAAAGTCACATACAGAGGGGAAACAATGAGACTAAGCTCTGATTATTCGGCAGAAACCATGCAGGCAAGAAAGCAATGGTATGACATATACAAAACCTTGAAAGAAAAAAAACTGCTAATCAAGAATAATATATCCTGCAAAACTCTTATTCAAATATGATGGTGAAATTAGGAGATTTCCAGATAAACAGAAATTAAGGGAATTTGTAAAAACCAAACCAAACTTACAAGAATTATTAAAGGAAATCCTTCAGTTTGAGAACAAACAACATCAGACCACTGCCTGAACCTAACACGCAAGATTGTACCAGCCAGATACCAACCTAGGAAATGAACTCTCAAGGACTATCCAAAACCAAAAGAATTACAACAGGGAACCAGAGAGATTAATCTGTAAATGACAACAATATCAGAACAATAAAGAGGGAATAAATGGTATAGGTATAGAACTTTCTAATGGAGAGGAAGGCAAGGTGATACCAAGTAATAATAGACTGGTACAAACTAGGAAGATAAGGGTAAATTTCAAGGTAACCAGAAAAAAAAGTTAACAAACATACTCATCAAAATAAAGAAGAAAAGCAAAAAGTCTCAGTAAAAACAAAATCTACAAAAACAAAAGAAATTAAAAAACACACAAACAAAAGGAATTCAGCATAGGGGAGTAAAAGGAACTAAGAAAGCATCAGCACTACAAAAAAAAAAAAAAAAAACTATAAAATGACAGCAATAAACTCATATCCTCAACAAGATCCAATCACCCTGAATGTAAATAGCTTGAACGCACGCATAAAGAGACAGCGAGTGACAGAATGGATACAAAAACAGGATCCATCCATATGCTGTCTACAAGAGACACACCTTGGAAACAAACATGTAAATTTATTAAAAATCAAAGAATGAAAAAAAAATTAAGCAAACAGCTACCAAAAAAGAGTAGAAGTGGCAATACTAATCTCAGATAAAATATACTTTAAAACAAAATCCTACATAAAAGACAAAGAAGGACACTATACCATGATTAAAGGAATGATCCATCAAGAAGACATAACCATAATAAACATCTACAACCCCAATGACAGGGCTCCAAAATACATAAAACAAACTCTAACAGCACTGAAAAGAGAAATTGACAATTCCACAATAATAGTAGGAAACTTCACATCCACCACGGCCTCCACGGGACTGAGTCTACTACAACTAGATGGTGCCTGGCTACCACCACTGAGTGCTCTGACAGGGATCACAATAGAGGCTCCCGGACAGAGCAGGAGAAAAATGTTGAATAAATTTCTAACTCACAAAAATGACCAGACTTACTGGACCAGAGAGAGACTGGAGAAACCCTGAGACTGTGACCCCCAGACACCCTTTTAGCTCAATAATGAAGTCACTCCTGAAGTTCACCCTTCAGCCAAAGATTAGACAAGCCCATAAAACAACACTAGACTAAAAGGGCCCACCAGCCCAGGGGCAAGGACTAGAAGGCAGGAGCGGATAAAAATCTGATAATAGGGAACCCAAGGTTGAGAAGAGAGAATGTTGACATGTGGGGTTGTTAACCAATGTCATAAAACAGCATGTGTACTGTTTAACAAGAAACTAGTTCTGTAAAACTTCATCTAAAGTACAATAATAGAAAAAAAAAAGAAAGAAATATTTTTCAGCAGACTGTCCCTAGAAAAAGTCAGAAGCAGTGAATTCAAAGAGAGATCAGGAGAAAATATTAAACTGAAGCACAAAGAGGAAAAAAAAAACAAAAACCTGAAATAACAGAACTCAGTGATAGAGTCATTTCGGACACAAGTATCTGGTATCTAGAGCCTCCCAAAGAAGAAGAGAAATATATTGGGATGGGAATCATATTTGAAGAGATAATGGTTGGAATTTTCCAAAACTGACGAAAGCCAACAACCCACAGATGCAAATGGTTCAGTACATGTGCCTAGGGTCCAAACAAGGTCCCCTTTAAAGTAATTTTACACAAATACACTTGTTTGCTAACCACTTCCTCCTCCCGTGAGATACTTTCGTAAGTGCACTATGCTAATTTTTATAGAGCAACATGTGAAAAAAAAAATTGAACAGACGTGCTTACAAAAATACCTGGCACGAGGAGGGGGCAGTTGGCAAACAAACATAGAAGGCATGAGTTATTTGTGTAAAAATATGGTACTCTTTTCTCAGGTCTTCTTTGAGGTTATATCATGGAATGTCCAGGGGAACTGACCTGACGTTTAGTACTGCACAACCTAAAAGTTCAGAGGAGTTAATGTCCTTGGGAATACCCTTGACCAATAGGGGACCCAGGCTAAGACAAACAGTAAAATGTGTCCCTGATCTCAATAAGCTTAAATGAAACAGGAAGATAAATTACGTTTTCGAGTATATAATGAAGGCTTGAAAGAAATAAGTCAAAACAGAGAGGTATAGCAATTACATTACTTTTATCAAGATTATCTCCAATTAGAATGAAGAACACCAAAGACACAAGGAAAATATAAGCCCAAGAGACAAAAGGGCCACATAGACCGGAGACTCCATCAGCCTGAGACCAGAAGAACTAGATGGTGCCCGACTACCACCAACGACCGGCCTGACAGGGAACACAACAGAGAGTCCCTGATGGAGCAGGAGAAAGGTGGGGTGCAGAACTCAAATTCTAGTAAAAAGACTGGATTTAACGGTCTGACTGAGACTGAGGGACCCTGGAAGACAGGCCCCCAGACTCTCTGTTAGCCCAAAACTAAAACCATTCCTGAAGCCAACTTTTCAGACAAAGATTAGACTGAACTATGACATAAAATGATACTCATGAAGAGAGTGCATCTTAGCGCAAGTAGATACATAATTCTAGATGGGCAGCTCCTGTCTGGAGGCTAAATGAGAAGGCAGAAAGGGACAAAAGCAGGTTGAATGGATATGGGAAATCTGGGGTGGAGAGGAGGAGTGTGCTGTCACAGTGTGGGGAGAGCAGTTAGGGTCACATAGCAGTATGTGTATAAATTTTTGTATGAGAAATTAACTTGAACTGTAAACTTTCATTTAAAATGTAAAAAAAAAATTATCTCTAATTAGGTAAAGGGGGAGTGTATGGATGTAGATAGCTTTTGCAGTAACTTTTGAAGAATGGCTACAATTTGTTAAAGGGGAAGTTGATGATGGGATGAGATCAATATCTTCTAAACAGAACAACTAAGTGAACTCTCTTAGCCTTCTCCTCCTAATTATAATCAAAATTCTTTTTCTTGGCAGTAATTGTGGGAGGCACAAAGATGAAAGATGAACAAGTCACAGTTTCTGCCATCAATTAACTTGCAGATTAGTGAAAAATATGAGAATTATCTATTATTTTCTAGAAATAATATAAACACTAAACTCTAGTTCCCATAGCTTCTCTAATTTCTAAATGAGGTTAGTGAGGTTCAGTGGTCATTTCTCTTACCCAAGATCATACAGCCAACATTTGGAGGAGCTGGAATAATTCAAATCTGCCTGTCTCCACACTTTCTGTGCTCTTTATTGTATGCACATAACCATAATGTAAAGAAGGGAGGGAAGATATCACAAGACAGGTACAGAGGAAGCACCACGGGATTTCAGAGGAAGGAAACCTCTACACTGGAATGAAGCAATTAGGTAACTGGGAAGCCTTTACAAATGAGTATGCCATCCGGTGGAGTTAGCCTTATTCCTACATAAGGTATTAGGGCATTAGTTCAAAAAGCAACCTACAGAGACACAGACACTTTCCAGTTCCCCAAAACTTGTGGTCAAAGACTTGTACTTTACAAATTAAATAAGAAACATTACATTGATTCACTGGTGTATTTGTAGATCCTTGCCCAAGTGTTAAAAGGCCACGATTTTTCCCTAAGCAAAGAGATTATAAATTGTTTTAAATGGAGAGAAAGACTCCAGCTTCAAATCACTCGGGGGAAAAAAACCACATCAACAGCTAGGGCTTGTCAGTTTTTAATAAGGCTGAGTTATGGTGGAGTTATGATTATGATATAAAATATTATGCAAAGCATTAAGGGACAAATGTGATACGTGCCTATTGAATTAGACAGTGTAAATGGTAAGTACTAGTAATAAAAGAACACTCGTTACATATTCAAGTATGTTTATCATCTTGTTATTTATTATTCAAAACATTAGAAAGAAATTTTCTCAATTTAAAGTGTAAGGTATTAAAAATGTTTGATGTGTAATTATATTTTTCTGTCACTGGGAGGCAGTATTACTATCACATAAAAAGGCATAGGAGCTTTGGAATCACCCAAGCCTGAGTTCAAATCTCACTGAATTACCATTACACCAGCGGGGATGTGTAGCCCCCACTCTTAGTCTCATTATATGGATTAGAAACAACGTATGGGAAGGGTGTGGTACATAGTAGGGACTCAGTAAATGGTTTACATGATGGCTATTTCAATTTGTGCCGCAAATAATCATGGCTATCGGTATCATCTCAATTCCAGAGGTCGTCCTGAGAACTCGCTCTTCCACCCTGGAGATGGGCGTCATGATGTCACAGGCCCCTGGATGCCTGGGGTCACATGGGATAAAAAAACAACAACAGCAACAGAAAGTTACCATCGAGTCAATTCTGACTCATAGTGACCCTATAGGACAGAGTAGAACCGCCCCATAAGGTGTATCAACCAGCAGCTGGTGGATTTGAACTGCCAACCTTTTGGTTAGCAGGCAAACGCTTAACCACTGCGCCACCAGGGCCCCCCTAAATGGCAGACAGAGGAATATTTTGAGGCACAAAGAAGTTCTGCTGGAGCATTTGAGGAAAAAAAAGAAATCCATTTTAATAGTGTTTTCTGGAAAGCCTTTTGAAGTTTGTGGCATTTTCAAACAATTGTAAGGTTTTTATGAGTCTTAAGAGGCTAAGGAGTCCCTGGTTGGTGCAAACGGTTAACACCCTCCACTGCAAACTAAAAGGTGGGAGGTCTGAGTTCACCCCGAGGCACCTCGGAAGAAAGTTCTGACGAATTCACTTCTGTAAAATGACAGCCACTGAAAACCCTATGGAGCCCAGTTCTACTCTGATACACATGGAGTCGCCTTGAGTCAGAGTCAACTTGACGGCCACTGATTGCTGGTTTAGAAGCTAAAGCAAGGTATAATACTGAGGAGACGTCTAGCATCACAGTTGTTCTGGGAAGGGATTTTCTTTGTGGAAGGATTCAGTTTATTCATTCATTTATTCTTGCTTTAATATATTTGCTTTTTCATGGAAAAAAAAATTGCTGTGGGCCAGACACCATCCCAGGGAGACAGGAATCAAAGATAAGTAAGACGGAATCTCTTTTGCCAATGATAGAGGAGGTGGAGACATTTGAATACATTGTTTATTGTAAAATAGTGTTACAAATAATCAAAACTCAATGAAATTTGAACATAAGGTTTATTCTGAGCAGTTATTCTATATGCATATGAGTCCATTTTGATTCCGGAAAAATCAAATGGCTCAAAGAAATTGGGTACAATGAGGCTTCTAAAGAGAAGAGGAGGGAAAAATATAGATGATGAACCGTTGGCTAATCTTAACATGATTGACTGAAACCTGTCTTCCCCCTTCTACTGAGAGCTACTGAGATAAGAAGGACACAAGATGGTCTCTGGCCCTGCATCCAGACATATCTTTTTAAATTCAAATTTCGTAAGCCTGCCTTCAAACAGAATAAGAAAGGATTTGCAACTTTGGGTGAAAGACAAGCTGCTGGTGAATTAATTTTGTCAGGAATTTCTTTAAAGTGAATATTTGGCTTTGTAAGTAAGAAAACCCCAAAATCGAAGCAAGATATCAGCTGTCAATCTGTCTCTTTGACAACAGCGTGCCAAGTGCCACAACTGTGAATACAGGAATAGGACAAAAGATGTAATTCTCTGCTCTAATTGCTGAGTTCAGAGTAAGATTCCATGGAAAGGTGACGCAGAGTCGAATGAATGAAGGAAAAGAGATTTTGAAGGAAACACAGTATCTGGTAAGTGAATAAGGTAGCAATAAATATTTATTGAGCATCTTCTAGGCACTGGAGATACAGCAGTCAACAAGAGAGAGCACTCTCTGCTTTTGGTGAAAGGAAAATACAATATTAGCACAGGGAAGGGACCAGCCGTCGGTTATTACGACTGGGTTTGGGGCTCAAAGATAGTCCAAGTGTGAGAGGATCCAGGGAGCAGACAAATTCATTTTTGTATAAAATCCAGACACTGGTATCCGCCTAGCTAGAATAAAATTGTAAAATAAGCCATCAACTACATGCGAGTTCCCTGAATACTGCCTTACTGGGATTCAACAGGTCCTTTCCGGGGCTCCTTCAGCCTTCCCACCTGTGAAGAATCTCCATCTGAACTGTGAACCATTCAGTGAAAGAATGCAAACTGCACATTTCAGTATCTCCCGTTCCAGGAACCAGCATGGAACAGGTGATCTAAAATGCTTGCTAATGAGGTTGCTGAATACAAAATCATCAATACAACAACTATATGTATATGTATATATATAATATAAACTGTAATTTTAAAAATAGTATGATGATAGGATCAATATTTTTACATTTCTAAGAATAAATATGAGGAAAGATATTTGAGACTTTTCTGAAAACTACAAAATACTACAGGTGTTTAAAAACATCTAAGAATAGAGAGAGATATACCACGTTTATGGATTAAAAACAAACCCATTGCCATCAAGTTGATTCCTACTCATAGTGACCCTATAGAACAGAGTTGTAGAGTTTCCAAGGATGTATATTTTTATGGAAGCAGACTGCCACGTCTTTCTCCTGCAGAGGGGCTGATAGGTTCCAACTACCGACCTTTCTATTAGCCACCTAGCGCTTCACTACTGTGCCGCCAGGGCTCCTTGTTTATGGATTAGAAGGCTAGAGGCAGTTAGGCAGTTATTCAAACAGAACAAGGAGATACTGTTTAAAATCAGGAAAGGTGTGTGTCAGGGTTGTATCCTTCACCATATTTATTCAATCTATATGCTGACCAAATAATCTTAGAAGCTGGACTATATGAAGAAGAATGCGGCATCAGGATTGGAGGAAGGCTCATTAACAACCTGCGATATACAGATGATAGTTTTGCTCGCTAAAAGCGAAGAGGACTTGAAGCACTTACTGATGAAACTCAAAGACTACAGCCTTCAGTATGAATTACATCTCAACATAAAGAAAACAAAAATCCTCACAACTGAACCTATAAGCAACATCATGATAAATGGAGAAAATACTGAAGTTGTCAAGGATTTCTTTTTACTTGGATCCACAATCAATGCCCTGGAAGCAGCAATCAAGAGATCAAATGACGTATTGCGTGGGCAAATCTGCTGCAAAAGACCTCCTTAAAGTGTTAAAAAGCAAAGATGTCACTTTGAAGACTAAGACGCGCCTGACCCAAGCCATGGTATTTTTAAAATCACCTCATATGCATGGGAAAGCTGGACAACGAATAAAGAAGACCAAAGAAGAATTAATGCATTTGAATTATGGTGTTGGTGAAGAATATTGAATATACCATGGACTGCCAGAAGAACTAATAAATCTGTCTTGGAAGAAGTACAGCCAGAATGCTCCTTAGAAGCGAAGATGGCTAGACTTCATCTCGTGTACTTTGGACATGTTCTCAGGAGTGATCAGTCTCTGGAGAAGGACATCATGCTTAGTAAATCAGAGGGTCAATGAAAAAGAGGGAGACCTTCATTGACAAGAATTGACACAGTGACTGAAACCATAGGCTCAAACATAGCAAAGATTGTAAGGATGGTGTGGGACCAGGCAGTATTTTGTTCTGTTGTACGTAGATAGGATCACTATGAGTCAGAACCCACTTGATGGCACCTAACAACAACACTATTGGGCAAAGATATCAATTTTCCCCTAGCTTATCTGTGTTGTTGTTGTTGTGTGCTGTTGACTCAATTTTGATTCATAATGACTCCAGGTGATAGAGTAGGGTTTTCAGGCTGTTATCTTAATGGGAGCAGATTTCCAGGTTATTTTCTCTGGTGGAGCCACTGGTGGATTAGAACCGCTGACCTTTTGGAAAGCAGCTGAGCACTTAGCCATTGCACAACCGGGGCTTCTTATTCAATAAAAAACCAGTCAAAATCTCAGCATTATTTGTGTGTATATATATGTGCGTGGGAATTGAAAAATGTACTATCAATTTTATGTGGCAATGCAAAGAACAAAGAATAAGCAAGATAATCTTGAAGAAAAAAAAAGAAAAAAGAGGACTCATACTACCAGATATCATAACTCCTTATAAAGCAGTAGCAGTTAAGGCAGTGTAGCATTGGTACCCAGATAGAAAACGATATATCTCTGAAGAGCGCAGAAAAAGACCCACACGTACATGGTCAACTGACTTTTAACAAAGGTGGCACTAAAATACAGTGACATGGAGGTCTTTTCCTTAAATAATGCTGAGTCAGTTTGAGATGAGTTGGACTTTCATGTGGAAGGAAGAAAGGAGAAAACAGCAGACTATCTTCCTGGCCATGGAGTAGGCAAACATTTTTTAAACTGGACACAAAAATACTAACCAAAATAACAATAATAATCATTAATTAAATTTTATTAAAATTAAGAGCTGAAAGATTCCTTGAAATTGAGAGAGGAAGCAGGGAGCGAGCTATCCGTGGGGTCTGCCGACCAGGAAACTACAACGTGTCCCCTCGCAGCAAATCGAGAGTGTGATGAATGCGTGGGCTTCAGCAAGGAACTACTGGGCCATGATTCTCAGTGTTTTAATGTAATCACTCCCATGATTGAATATACTGTGAGTAGCCAATCAGATGAAAGGGAGTCTCCTTGGGGGTGTGGCCCGCATGTGAATACAAGCAGACGTTCTGGCTTTTTGCTCTCTCTGGATCCTGCGGCTGCTTCCTGTCGTCTCATCTCCCGTTCTTGGGACTTGAGCTGTCAGCTTATCTGCCAAACCTGGGATTTGTTGATCTACACAGCTTGTGAGCGGGAGCCCTGCTCACCAACCTGCTGATCTTGGGCTTGCCAGCTTCTGCGGCTGTGTGACTTGGGAGAGGCCTCTACCCTGATCTGTGGACTTGGGACGTTCTAGCCTCTACAGTTGCGTGAGCTGTTTCCTTGATATAATTTCTCTCTAGATATATATTTATACACTTTACTAGTTTTTTGTTTCTCTAGAGAACCCGGTGTAAGACATAGCGTCTATCATAAACATAAAAATGGTGGGAGCATTGCAGAGGCATCACCATCTTGGATTCTTGAGCCATAATGCCTGGGTTTACATGTTTTCTCCAAAAATTATTAGCTGTATGAACTTGGGAAAGGCACTTTTTATTGGTTTCAGTGTCCTCAATTCAGAAACTAAGAGACAATGATACATATGAAGTAATGCACATAATATGATTTCAGCGCAGTCTTGGGCACTGGCCAACTACTGAATAACTCTGAGTTCTTATTACATGATAAACTTCACCATACTGCATAGTGTACCAGCGTATGCATGACTTGAACTGATTCATTTATATATTAACAGATTTTTTTTTTCTGTAAAGGATTTAGCAATTGTGGATATGTAGCATAAAATTAATTACACAATTCTCTTCTTCTGCCGGTAAATGTATAGACGTATGTAAATTTATATTTGCTTCTACATATATAATGATGATTTTGTGAGATGACCTTTATTAAAGACCTGTAATGAGTAGACTTTTCAACTCGTGACTATCTGAGATTCTTAGAAATGAAAAGAAGAGATGGAAGGCTTAATGAGCACCTGCTGTGTCTCATGCATTTTACATGTATTTTCTCATTTGATCTTTCCAACAATCTATTGAGGGAGATATTATTTTCCCCATTTAGCCAAGAATGAAATTAAGGATGAACACGATTAAGAAATTTACTCAACACTGCAGAGCCACTAAGTAGTAGAGTCCTCATTCCCATCTAGCTTTATGTAACTAGATTTTTTACCGCATTACATTTTCTTCTGACTTTGCAGGAACTTTGTATGTTACAAATACCGCCCGACCTGCATACTGGTGGGTTTAATGTCAGGTAAAAGGCCCATAAATTCTGTAAAATAGGTATGTTTAAAATACGCTTGCATGTTAGATAAAAACAATTTTTTTTTTTTTTGGTGAGGACCAGCTTCCTGTATTTTGAGTAGGACACTGCTTGTAAATTAGTATATGTATTTTCATTCCGTACGTCTAGCCTCTAAATATAATCTCTTTATGGGACAAAAATCTGCCTCGTGCTCTCCGTTCTCCTCTGGACCTGGAATGGCGATTTCTCTGTAGTCAGCCATCACTAATTAGAGAGCTACTGCCCTGCTGTTGGGAGTCTCTGGGTGATGCAGAAGGTGAAATACTTCGCTGCGATCCAAAAGGTTGGCAGTTCGAGTCCACCCAGAAGAAAGGCCTAGCAATCTACTTCTGAAAGACCTTAAAAAACAAAAAAAACCCATTGACATCAAGTCGATTCAGACCCATAACAACCCTGTTGGACAGAGTAGAACTGCCCCATAGGGTTTCCAAGGAGTGGCTGGTGGATTCGAACTGCCAACCTTTTGGTTAGTAGCCATATCACTTAACGACCGC
>NW_004443958.1:23072563-23074362 GCF_000243295.1 Trichechus manatus latirostris | reverse complement strand
CCAGCATTTCTGCTTGGCATGGAAAATATATGAACAAGCGGCAATGGCCGTTAGAAATTAAGACACCAGCCAAGCTTGTGAATAAAGCTTCAACTAATGGTGCTCTGCTTTATTATTCTGTAACACTTCACTCAAGCCTGGGGCCTAAAAACTGCTCCAGGGATCTAGCTCTCTCCTCTACTTCTTCCAAGCAAATAAGAGTATTATGTCCTTCACAGTTGACACTGACTCAAACTTCTTGTGCTTTCTCTATCTACTTCTTAGCATGGGAAGGAGGAGGAAAGCACAGAGGAAGAAATAAAGCTGCAATTTGGGCTCTTCAAGCCTAGCCCACCCTTGTGGGGAGGTCAGGAGTGGACATTGCCCATCAGAGTGACCTGCATTGGGTTGAAATGGCCAAGCCTTGACACCAATCATGCTCAGGCTTCCCAGAAAAGGAAGAGCCTTGGGTTACCTGCAGATGGGACAGACCCTGCAGGAGCTGACACCTGGGTCCTGTGTGCTGGCCACACTCTGGGCACACACAACTGGGCAACACAACCTCCCTTGAAGGGGATATAGGCACCACATCTCTCCATCTACACGCTCATTCATTGTGCTGCTCACATACACATCTCATATATATTGCAGGAGCAACCCCTCCAGGATTCCAATACTCCTTCTTCCTAAGCAGACACTTAGGAGAATAGTAGGGCTAATTATAGTTGCCACCATTGCAGTTGGCCTTGAGATGACAATTGATTCTCCCTGTCTCCTTCTCCACTATGTACATTCCCTCTGAGCTGCCGCCTCTGCTGACCTTGTCTTGCCTGGTGGCTTGACGCAGACCCCATACCTAAGGGGTCTGAGTGCCTCATCACCAGGCCCTTCTCAGTCCCAGATTTCTGTACCTGTACCCAAGGACCTCCTTGTATTTCCCTTTGCTTTAATTGTGTAACAGCAGCTCTACTTTCTCCTGATAAGAAGGTCAGTTACCCTACCAGGAAGATGACTTGTCTTTCTACCTTCTGGTTTTGAGACACAAGGAGGCAAAAACGTCCAGGTAGCAGTGTAACTGAGATTTCATTGAGACTCCTGCCATGATGCCTGTGAAAATGTGGCCCAAGTCCTCTAACAGCAGGGCACAGATCTTCAGGGAGAGGAACCACACAGTGCCACAGGGAGGCATTAGGGTGATGGCAGGTAGGTCCACTTCTGCTTTCACCTCTAGGTTCCTGGATCTAGTTCTTCTTTCTACTGGGGACACAGAACCATACAAAAGTCTTTGATTTAATGTTAATATTGTAAATGGATAAGCACCCAACTGCTAACTGAAAGGCTGGCAGTTTGAGGACCCTCGGAAGACAGTTCTGGCAATCTGCTTCCAAAAAGTCACGGCCTTGAAAATCCTATGGAGTACAGTTCTACTCTGCACACATGGAGTCACCATGAGTCGGTATGGACTCAACAATACCTAACAGCAACAACAATACTGATTGAAGAATGGTGCTTCCTCCCACAAAGTGTTGCCTCTAAACAGGCACTTTAGCTAATCTCCAGGAGGCTATTTCAGAATTATAGCAGGGCAGCAGGTTCTTGGTGATGTCGTGTAGATACAACCAGTGGATATTTTGGTCATGGGCCAGCTCCCACGCCTCATTCGTTGTAAAGTGGGCCCCTCGATGACACTACGTTATCTGTCATCCTGGAATGGTAGATAAAACACTCCTTGGTTAGTAGCTGCCATATGCAATCATGTGTTTGTTTCTTTGGAGGGAATTGCCAGCACATTTTTGATTACTGGACTTCTAATCATATTA
>NW_004443958.1:23069870-23071398 GCF_000243295.1 Trichechus manatus latirostris | reverse complement strand
AGGAGATCAGTTTCGACTCAGAGTTTAAAGTTCAAAGATTATCTCAGAGCGATAGTTTGAGTGGGCCATTTTCAACACCCGTGGATCCAGAAATCTGGATTCCAGGAGAATGAAAAACTCTGTTCCTTGCTCATAACCACCATTTTCACCATACGTGATGAAAGTTGTAACAAGAGGACCTCCATGTCGTGCCTGAGCTGCTGTGAGTACTCACTGTCCCACCAGTGACAGGTCTTCATTGCAGTTAGGAGAGGGATACAGCTCCAAAGCCTATCTTATCACTTTCTTTCTCCAATTTCTGTCCGTAGAGACTACTGCAGGCTGGGTTCTCTAGGAGACATGTACTAGCGATTATCAGCAGTGAAAGGAACCCTGGTGGCACAGTGGTTAAGCGCTACCCCGATGGTATATGGTTCGAGCCCACTAACTGCTCTGCAGGAGGAAGATGTGGCAGTCTGCTTCCATAAAAATTACAGCCTTGGAAATCCTATGGAGCAGTTCTACTCTGTTGTGTAAGGTCTCTATGAGTCAGAATCGACTTGATAGCAATGAGTTTATCAGCTGTGAAAGAAAGAGGAAGGAAACAGACTGGACAGAGCAAGAGGTCAGACTGTGATATGGCTTGCTAAGCAGTGGCCAGTCTGCAGGCAGCTCTGTAGGGAGGATTGCCCGTCAGGGTGCTGTGCACTAGGCAAGAGTAGCCTGGCCTTTACACTCCCCCTGCTCTTGGATACTAGGTGTGGATTCCCCAGGAAGGGCATGACCTCATGAGAGGTGCTTTAAGCAGTTGAGGTGGGCCCTGAAGGAGCTGATAGCTGGAGGTGGGCTGCTGACAGCAGGCCCCCGAGCTGGGCAGCAAATCTTTTCTTGAGGAGGTCTAGGTGATGCATCGTGATACCACACTTCTACAACTACAGTAAGGTTCCTGGGTGGCGCAAATGTTTTGCCCTTGATCACTAACCTACTGATTGGTCATTTGAAACCACTCAGTGGGGCCATAGAAGAAAGACCTGGTGTTCTGCTTCCATAGAGATTTCAGCGAAGAAAATCCAGTGGAGCAGTTCTGCTCCTTAACACATGGGGTCGGTCATCATGAGTTGGAATCAATTCGGTGACAATGAGTTTGGATGCGTTTTATAAGTACAGTGCAGTTGTCAAAATCAGGAAATCTAGCACAGATGACTGACTTGGGTTTTGGCTCCTGGGAAGGTCAGGCATTTACAGGAAGTAGAAACTAGCTAGGTTTGGGTTTGCTGACGTGCCGTTTAGCATAAGTGACTCCATCATGGACCTAGCATAGTCAGGTTAGCACAAGGTACCTTCTCTTTGGTTTCAGGTGAAGAGCTGTGACTCATGCCATTGCAGGCAGTCTGATCCTGATCTCACTTCCACAAGATCGGCCACTTCCTCCATTTTCAGATGCATCTTTACTGCCAGATTTGAGGTTCTTAGGGAAAAAGAGCATGGACTACCGCATTTTTCTGCAAAGAACACACCCATGTAAATAATGTGCCCACACATGTAATGC
>NW_004443958.1:23061316-23067603 GCF_000243295.1 Trichechus manatus latirostris | reverse complement strand
GCCTCATAGGAATCAGCCCTGGGCTGATAATGATGGTGTTTCTGTCTCCCCCTTGTGATATTAGAGGAGGTCAGATGCCACCACCATGCCATTTTTACAACAAAATCAGTCATTGAAAACCCTATGAAGCGTAGTTCTACTCTGACACGCATGGGGTTGCCAGGAGTTGGAATTGACTGGATGGCAACTGGTGAGTGGTTCAGAAATTTCTGAGCAATGTTTGATGCTGATTATCTTCTAGGTTCATTGTGATAATCATGCAACACCTAATTATAAGGGAAAAATAAAAGCTCTGTGGGACAGAAGGGTTGATGGATATTTGTGAAGTAAAAGCCATACTCTCTCTTCCCTTGAGCCAGAAGAAAGAACATAAAAAAGACTAGCAGTGCATTATGGAGCCAGCTAGCTATTTCCATCTTTCCTTTGACTCAGTGCTAGTTAAGGCTGGGGAATAGCCAATATAAATATTTTGTTATGTTTGTGGGTTTATTGTTCTTCTTCAAGCTTTGAGTCTAGTAAATTATGTCCATGCATCATGGCCATAGTAAAATGGCTTGGAAATTTTCCACCACCTTCCAGTTAGTTAAGCTTCTGGACTCTTACATTGGCATGGCTCAAGATAGATGTTGCATAAATGTTAGGTGAATGAACGACTATGAGTGAGTGGATGTTAGTGAACGCTGCTCCATCGTGACTCTATTTGTTATAATAATATTTGACCTATGAAGTTGTAGTCAATACAAACTCCTAGGAGCACCATATACACTTCTGCTTCATCTTGAATTAATATGTTATAAAATAGGGGCTGGGAAGCTGTATTTATGGAGGTCGCTAATTCATGGAGGAAAGATGTCTGCTGAAGGGTGAAATGACAAAGCAAGTTGTTATAGTTTTTAAAGAGAAATACGGTGTTTCCTTTCCACCTGGTTTTTTAAAATTAAATAATTCAGCAATTGAGCATCTATTGATCATCCATGGCATGTGCTTATTCAGAGCTCTAAGAACCAATGAGATCAGTGAAAAGGGGACAATTAGTGTTGGGAATTCAACTGTAATCTAATGCTCCTGCATAAGTATCTGTATGTGTATAAATACATACAACAGATGAAGGGATCAATGATCAGTTAAGGACATTTTTAATTTTTTGATAGTTTGCCATTACCTAAAGGAAAAATGTTAGAATTTTGTAGCAAAATCTAACTTAAATATGCCATTTTTTGTCACATTTCCTAACAACACTCTATACTTTTACACATCTATGCATGAACTAGATATTTCATTTACCTCATCTTGGGCAGCATAAACGGTTAGCGCTCGACTGCTAACCTAAAGGTTGGTAGCTGGAACCCAGCCAGCAGTGCCGTGGAAGAAAGGCCTGGCAATCTGCTTCTGTAAAGATCATAGTGAAGAAAACTCTGTGGAACACAGCTCTGCTCTGTAAACACATGGGATCGCCATGAGTTGGAATCAACTCAACGGTGATGGGTTTAGGTTTTTTTTCTTTTGGTTTCACCACAGATACAGGTCACTACTCCATGCAACAGTATGGATGACTCTCACAAAACACAAGATTGAGTCAAAGAAGCAAGATTTAAAAGAACACATATATTATTCCACTTATATAAAGTTAAAAGAATAAAAACTAAGTTTTATATATATATATATATATATACATATATATATGAAAATGCAGAAGACAATTTCAACTTCTCAATGGAATCTAGACTTTCTGGAGCTATTGAGGCTGGATGAAACCCCAAAACTATTGCCCTGAGACAATGTTTAAACTTTAAACCTTACCAAAACTACGTCCATAATTCTGCATACCTTACCATTGTTTCACAATGTTAGTGTGTCTTTACTCTTTTCTTGGCAGACTCCAAGCTCCTCTAAATCCGAATGGGATCTATCTCAGTCAATGTCCTTTAACATCCTCCAGATAGTCAGTTTGAAAAATCACAGGCTGGTTAAATATTTGATGAATGGTTGAAACCATATACACATCTTCACACTTATATATGTAGATAGTAAATACATGCATTTGATTTTATGTGTCTAGACAAATATCACTATTTTTAATAACAATAACATGAAGAGGAACAGTACTGTGAACTGGAAGAGCAAGCTTTTAAATGTCAAGTTTTGGCACAAAGAGGTGTGAGTCCAAACCCTAGGTCCTCCACTTGATAGTCTCACCCCCACACTTTGGCCAGAATAAACTTTCTGGCTGAATACATATTTATAAACTCAGTGTCCTTGTAACTGCCAGTGGGTCTCACTATAAAGGTCCCTGTCACTCCACTTATCCCCAGTATTGTTGCTATAAGGTAATTTCAAAAAATATATTTTGCCAATTTCGGGGAATGAACGTGTTTCACGTGATTATCAAATTTCATTTTCCTGACTAGTAGTAAATTTGAGAAGCCCTGGTGGCGCAGTGGTAAAAGGCTCAGCTGCTAACCAAAAGGTCGGCAGCTGAGTCTACCAACCACCCCTTGGAAATCGTATGGGGCAGTTCTACTCTGTCCTATAGGGTCACTATGAATCGGAATCAACTCGACGGCAACGGGTTTGGTTTGGTTTTAGTAAATTTGAAGGTCTTTTAATTTCTTCATTTTTTAAATTTAAAAATGCAACGTACACACAAAGAAAACCATGAGAACAAAAATAGAATAATTACATGAATAATTATAAAATGGACACAAAGTAACCACCACCCAATTAGAAAGGGAGTACACTGCTAGTGCCCAGAATCCTTCCATGTGTGGCTTCTTAACCACAACTTTTTCCTTCTTCCTGGAATATCTACAGTTATAGCTATAGCTGTAAGGATATCAATATCTATATCTGTGTACATTGTTGTTAGGTTCTTTCGAGTCAGTTCTGACTCAGAGTGACCCTATGTACAACAGAATGAAACATTGCCCTGTCCTACACCATCCTCACAATCGTTGTTATGCTTGAGCCCATTGTTGCAGCTACTGTGTCAGTCCATCTTGTTGACAGTCTCCCTCTTTTTTACTGACCCTCTACTTTAAGAACTATGACGTCCTTCTTCAGGGACTATTCTCTCCTAATAACATGTCCAAAGTATGTGAGAAAAAGTCTCACCATCCTCACTTCTAAGGAGCATTCTGACTGTACTTCTTCAAAGACAGATTTGTTCCTTCTTCTGAAAGTCCATGGTATATTCAATATTCTTAGCCAACAGCATAATTCAAAGGCGTCAATTCTTCTTCTGTCTTCCTTATTCATTGTCCTGCTTTTGCATGCATATGAGGTGATTGAAAAGACCATGGCTCGGGTCAGGCACACATTAGTCCTCAAAGTGACATCTTTCCTTTTCAACACTTTAAAACGGTCTTTTGCAACAAATTTTCTCAGTGTAATATGTCGTTTGATTTCTTGACTGCTCCTTCCATGGGTGTTGATTTTGGATCCAAGTAAAATGAAACCTTTGACAACTTCAATTGCTCCGCTGCTATTCATAAGGTTTTCACTGATATATATTGGTGGTCTATACACATAGATATATAAAATTAGATATTATATTTTATATATATAAATATACATATACTCACAGGAAAACTATGCATAAAATCAGGGCACTAATTTTGTACATATACGTATATATAAAAACCAAAACCCATTGCCATTGAGTCAATTCCAATTCATAGAGAACCTATAGGACAGAGTAGAACTGACCCATAGGGTTTCCAAGGAACAGCTGGTGAATATAAAGTGCCGACCTTTTGGTTAGCAAACACTTAACCACTGCACCACCAAGGCTCCATATATATATTCTTCAAGTTGCGCTACCATTCTTGTCCTCCTTTTCCAAATTATTCTACCACCGTTATCTTAAGCTCATTGCCCCCTATGCTTCCCATCCAACCTTTTGTGTTGCCATTGTCAATTTGATCTCACGTAGATAATTCTTTAAAAGAGAAAAATGCTCAAAGCAGATGTACTTTACTGATTAAGATAATCTATCAAAGAAGACTTCAGGGATAGTTTTGGTAAGGTTTAAAGTTTAAAGACTGTCTCACAGCAATAGTTTTGGGGTTTCGTTCAGCCTCAATAGCTCCAGAAAGTCTAGATTCCATTGAGAATTTGAAATTGTCTTCTGTATTTTCATATATATATATATATATAACTTAGTTTTTATTATTTTAACTTTATATAAGTGGAATAAAATATGTGTTCTTTTAAATCTTGCTTCTTTGACTCAATCTTGTGTTTTGTAAGATTCATCCATACTGTTGCATGGAGTAGCAGCTTATTCTTTTATGTCACTGTATGATGTTCCATTGTCTGAATAGCAACAGTTGATTTGTCCTTTCTGGTGGTCATGGGCATTGGAGATGCTTTCCAGTTTAGGGCTGTTGCACAGGATGTTGTTACGTGTTCTAAGCACTTACCTACAAGTGGCATTGCCGTGTATATATATATATATATACACACACACACACATATATATGAAAGCCCTGGTGGCCTAGTAGTTAAGAGCTATGGCTGCTAACCAAAACGTTGGCAGTTCGAACCCTTCAGGTGCTCCTTGGAAACTCTATGGGGCGGTTCTACTTTGTCCCATAGGGTCGTCATGAGTTGGAATCAACTCGACGGCAATGTTTTTTTTTGGTTTTGTATATATGTATACATGTGTATATGTATATATAGAGATAATGAGATTTGTCTCAAGAAAATAGCTTATGTGGTTGTTGAGGCTGGCAAGTACCATGTCCATGGGTCAGGCATCAGGCTGGAGGCTTCTCCTTTCTCACATAGCTGCAGGGGCTGATGAACTCAAGATCAGATCAGTAGGTCAGACGGCAGGCTGCTGGCTCATGGGCTGCAGAGGCTGACGAATCCCAAGATTGGCAGGCAATATAGCAGGCAGCTGTCTCAACTTCTAGGAACTAGAGGTCAGATGATGATGAGCTGGATGCAGGATCCAGAGCAAGAAAGCAAACTTTGCCAGAACATCCATATATATATATACTGGATGCAGACCACACCCCCAAGGAACTCCCCTTACAACTGATCAGCTGATCACATCAGATCACATCATGGACAATGAGTACATCATTACGTAACTGCCAAATTACATAATTACATAACTGAAAATAACATCATTAAGTAACTGTCAAGCTACATCATTACATAACAGCCAAACCACTGAGAATCATGGCTCTGCCAAGTTGACACACAATCTTAACCATTACACTGTGAGAACCTTCACATTTTAACAGATGACACCAAAACATTTTCTAAAGGACTGTGTGAAACTACATTCCCATCAACGTCGTGTGAGAGTTCATGTTACTCTATATTCCACCAACGCATGATAGTATAAGACTTATTAACTTCTGCCAATCTGCTCAGAACACAATTGTATCTCATCATGGTTCTAACTGGCAATTTTCTGATTAATAATGAAGCTGAACAGCATTTCATAATTATGGATTATGTGATCTTTCTTTTTATGAAGTACCTGTTAAAGAGTTTTCACATTTTTCTATTGGCTTTTCTGTCTTATTGATTTGAAGGAATAATTTATGTATTCATGAAACTAGTCCTTTGTCATTTTAAAAAATATACTACTGACCCAGTAGCTTTTATTTTCATGGTTTTTATGGTATTTTTGGTATACAGAAGATACCGAATAACCGTTCATTCCAGTTCCATTTATTGTAAAGACTGGCCTTTCCTCCTCGGCTCCATGGTGACCCCTCTCATTCTTCAGGGGCACATCCATGCATGGATTTGTGTCTAGGTTCTCTTTCGTCTTCTATTAACTGGGCTTCTCTCTACCTGTGCCATAACCACACTCTCTACCTATACCAAACCCACAATGCCCTAAGTTTGTCAGTCTTGAGGATGTCTTTCTAATTCATATTCAACAGTGTTGTCTTAGGTTCTCCAGGAAAAAAAAAACAGAACCAGTGATAAATGTAAGGAGAGCCAGTGGCACAATGGTTAACCAAAAGGTTATCAGTTCTAACCCACACAGAGGCTTCTTGGGAAAAAGACCTGGTTATCTGCTCCCATATTACAGCCTAGAAAACTCTGTCATGCAGTTCTACTCTGTCATGTGGGGTCCTTATGAATCCAAATAGACTCGATGACACCTATCCACAACAACAACAACAACTATATATCTATGGAAACCCTGGTGGCATAGTGGTTAAGTGCTACAGCTGCTAACCAAAAGGCCAGCAGTTCTAATCTGCCAGGCTCTCCTTGGAAACCCTATGGGGCAGTTCTACTCTGTCCTATAGGGTCTC
>NW_004443958.1:23058207-23061184 GCF_000243295.1 Trichechus manatus latirostris | reverse complement strand
TATATATATATATATATATATATACTACTGTCTATTGCTGTAGAGGCTATTCTGACTCATAGTGACCTGATAGTAAGAAGTAGAACTGCCCCACAGGGTTTTTAATACTGTAATTTTTATGGAAGCAGACTACCACATCTTTCTCCCACGGAGTGTCTGGTGGGTTCAAACTGCGACTTTTTGGTTAGCAGTTGAGTACTTAACTGCTGCACCACCAGACGGAGAGAGAGAGATTGATTTTAAGGGACTGGCTCATGTAATTGTGGGCACTGGCAAGTCCAAAATCTGCAAGTCACACGCATGCTGGAGACGGCTGCAGACTTATGTCTCCAGTTCCAGAGGTCAGAGAAAAATTCTTTCTTGTCTTGTTCTTGTGGGTTTTGGTGTATAACATATAAGACTTAGAAAATGAGATTAGGACTATCCCTACATTTTCTATTCTCTGGAACAGTCTGTATGCACTTAAAATTATTTCCTACTTCAAAGTTTGGTTTTCTGGCAAAGCCTTCTGGAGTTTTCTATGTGGTAAGATTTCTAATTGCTCATTCAATTACTTTAATGGTTATCATTTTATTCAGGTTTTATATTAACATTTGAATTAGAATATTATAATTTTATATTTGTTTCTAAAAGTTTTCCATTCTATATATTTGTTAAATTAATTGGTAAAAGTATGTTTTTTAAATAACACTCATGAAACACCTTTAATAGGCCTGTGACATTTGTAATGACGATAAATTAGATAATTGGTTAAACTCTGTTCCTTCACAGTCCTCAATGGACAAAAAAAAAGTAAACACAAAAAAAGATTGCATAGGTAGTAAATGCTTGGCTTCAGACACAGGATGCCCTGAGGTTTATTTCATTGTTTTGTTCTGATCATCTTGGAACATTTTTTGGGGGTAAAATCTGAATTTAATGAACTGCTGGGCTCCTCCTCCAGAGAAACTCACCAGATGACTTATTTGATAAGCTCGATGAGTGTAAAGTACGCTCATTTAGGGAACTCTACTAGATGAAAGGTCAGATCCCTGGTTGGCGCAAACTGTGTTCAGCTACTAACCTAAAGGTTGGCAGTTAGAACCCACCCAGTGGCACTGCAAAAGAAAGGCCTGGTGATCTTCTTCCATACATATTAAAGCCAGGAAAAGCTTATGGAGAAGTTCTACTTTGTAACACACGGGGTTGCCATGAGTTGGAATCAACTGGACACAACGAGTTTGGTCTGTTGGTTTGATAGATGAAGCAGTTTCTTCCTCTGAAACTTATTTCAAAGCCAACTATATGATTTTTTTTTTATTGCTGAGAGTGAAAGACAGACAGTCATTGAATATGCTTCTCTATGGAGTGAGGACAAATGGCCCAATCTCTTTTGGATTTTCCTCAAGGCAGCTGGACCTCACTGAGGGCATATTCTATTCTCTGAAGCTTCTTCCATGCATTAAGCCTGGCTGGCTCAGAGCTTGCATCCTCCTTTGAGGATGGTGCTGTAGGCTCCTCTCTCACTTTGTGCTCTGACTCGTTTGCCAGGACCTGATGGGTGTGAGTCAAGCATCAATCCCTTATTCAGCTGCCCAGGTCAATATCTTGTAGAATAAATGATTTACAGTAATGTGGGCAGCAACAAGTGTCATAATGGACACAAAGGAAACATTTTTCTGAAGAACGATGGAATGACTGAATATACTGCAGACACCACATTTGCCATGTATGGGCCCAAAGATGTAGATTTGGGGAGCTCAGTAGGAAGCCTATTTTGGTGTTGGTTTTAAGGTTTAGTCTCCAGTTGAGACTTATTTGTAATAAACCAGATATGGGCTGTGACTATCTTTCAGTCTCTGGTGTATACCTCTCAAAAGATTCAAAATATGGAGAAGAGAATTTGAGTAATTAATTTGTATTCTCAAATATCGCAAAAAATTCTCAGTTAGGCATGAAGCTCATAAAAAAGAGATGAATCCATTATGGCCAGGGTACAAGTATGTGTATACAGTGCGAACAGAACGCTAGTCATCATTTCAGGAAAAATCTCCTTCAAATGCATCAACATTTTTCTTGACATGGAGACTGATATTCTGAGATATTAGTGTCAGAATTGATTAAGGTCACATAGCTATTTAGCGTCAGATTTGGGACAAGTTGTTACCACCACTGACTTCTGCTTCCTCAATTTATCTTGTGGGAGTTTTTGTAATATATATTTTAAACTACATGTTTCGTTTTTGACTTCAAAAAATAATAACTCGGAAGGTTTTTATGTTGTTCCCAATAGAGAAAACACATCATTGTGTTCACACCATCGCTGAAATAGCACAAATAGAGGCAGAACCATTCTTAGAACTACATTGTAGGGAGAGATGTTCCATAATATTTTGTTTCAGACACTCTGGGTGTGAACCCCAAGTCACCCATGTCTGTAGTGTGTGACTTGGGACAATTTATTTCATTTCTCTGAGGCTCACTTTTCTCACTTCTAAGGTGGTTATAATATTGCTTACCTTTCAGGAGGAATGTAAAGGTTAATATTAATGCAGTAACACATGTGATCATGCCTGGTATACAAGGATAGCACTTGTTAGGTGCAACTGCCTGCTAATTGGATTCATGAAAATTCTGATCAGAGGTTTGTAGTTGGTTATCTCTCTGTAAAGAGGGATGAAATTTGGAGCATTAAGGGGAAAGGGAGCAGTAGGCGGGATTAGAGAGGATGAAGAATATAGAATATATTAATGACTTGGTCTTAGGCTGGGTTCTCTAGAGAAGCAAAACTAGTAAAGTGTATAAAAATATAGAGAGAGAGAGTTCCGGCAAAATGGCGCTCTAGGCAGAAGCACCACGCCGTCCCTCCACAGCAAAGATCCAAAAAACTAAGCCGAACAGAGAATACAATAATCCTAAAACCCTAAATGAAGAGATAAAGAACTCAGCCAAGCACCAAATGGAGTGAGAAAACTGACAGAGAACGGAGAGTGAGGAG
>NW_004443958.1:23047362-23048477 GCF_000243295.1 Trichechus manatus latirostris | reverse complement strand
TACACCTATTATTGTTTGTTTTATGGGTCTGTCTAATCTTTGGCTGAAGGGAGTGATTTATTTATTTTTTTTGTAAGGGAGTGGCAGGATTACATTTTTAAGATTATTCAGAATTAAGCAAAAACACATTTTTTATGCATCATAGTAGAGAGCTGATTTACTTTCGAGAAAGATAAGAAACAAACCCACAGAGGCACTGACGGCTGATGCAGTGCCCTGAGACCAGGGCTGTGTCCTGCGTGTGTGTTGTTTTTTTGGTTCTAGCAGGCAGGGCTCACTTGCTCAGTTAAACATACAGACATGTATTGAACTTGACCAGGCAGCAGTTTCTCTTCTGGGCAGTGCAAATTGGAAAATCGAATTTTCCTCTGCATTCTAGCCTGATTCAGAATTTATTTTGTATTTAGACCCTTTATATAATTACTGCCATCATCATTATTTAGCAACTTTTGCTTAATCTATTAATGAGAAATGGATATTTCCAATGCTGTAGCTCCACAAGGCCTATTAAGGATGATTACTGCTGGAAGTATGGCGTATTGGGGTAATGAGCAAACCTGGGAAACTGCAGAATAGGCATGCTTAGAGTTCTGGAAAGCCAGGTCAGGGCATGGGGGGTGGAACTGAAAGGGAGTCAGATCAGGGCAATGAAGAGCAGAGTGTTTGATCCCAGAATTTTATCTAAGTACTTGTCTGATTTTGGAAAATAGAATTCCTGAATTTTAGTTTTCTCACTTGTAATAGTAAGATTTGGGAAGAAAAAAGAAAAAAAAATCTTGTTGATCTCTTCCAACTCAGATTCTGGTCAATTTAGCCCAACAGGACAGGATTTTGAGGACAGTGAGATTTTCCCCAAACATAAATCTCTTCCAACTGTGACTTCTGGCACTCCCAGGACCCAGCTTGCCATCTTATTATACTAACTCCTAGCACTCCAAAAAACAACAACAAACCCATTGCCGTCAAGTTGATTCTGACTCATAGTGACCCTAAAGGACAGGGTAGAATCCTCCCGTAGGGTTTCCGAGGCTATAATCTTTTCGGAAGGAGATTGCCACATCTTTCTCCCTTGGAGTAGCTGGTGGATTCAAACCACCAACCTTTTGGTTAGCAGT
>NW_004443958.1:23043111-23045385 GCF_000243295.1 Trichechus manatus latirostris | reverse complement strand
CCCCATGGGGTTTCCAAGGAGCAGCTGGTGGATTCAAAGTGCCAACCTTTTAGTTAACATCCATAGCTCGCTGTAGCTCTCAACCACTGCACCACCAAAGCTCTATCTCATGGAATAAAAAAAAAAAAGACATTGCCATCGAGTCAATTCCAACTGATAGCGACCCTATAAAACAGAGTAGAACTGTCCAATAGGGTTTCCAAGAAGCGGCTGGTAGATTCGAACTGCTGATCTTTTGGTTAGCAGCCTGAGCTCTTAACCACTACGCCACCAGGGCTCTCATAAAATAGTTAAAATAAGAGAATTATTTTTTTTTTCTTTTGGGGTTGTGGCTAATTAAATAAAATCTCATTTGATAAATTGCTCTCCAATAGAGCGGAGTTGCCCAGATGGTTTATCTGTGGCTATTCGAAGTCAGGTGAATGAGTTCACTTTGGCATGGCAGGGACTGAACAACTATTCACACAGTTCTGGATCAGGGCTGGTACCAGGGTGACGCAAGCTCGGCGTGTAGGCTGCAAAACTGAAGGACGTACCCGCTCTCACGCGTCAGCCTTGCATCTGTGCACCTCAAAAGCCAGACCTCCTCAGTGCCTCAACCACCTCAGCCTGTCTGTGCCCTGGATAAGCTGTCAGCTGGGAAATGAAAATGTACATTTTGATTCATCTCATAACGTAAAATCAGCAAAACAGAATTAAAAAATACAAAACAAAAGGTGTTGAAAATCTCAGTAAATATCTGGTAAGGATGTATCCACAGAGGCGAAATTTTAATTTAATTACATTTTGAACGTTTGATGATATTAAAAGACAATCTGGAGAAGAGTTTATAGAAAATAATAGACATTTAAAGTGGCTGTGGAAACCATCCATTAACTCTCCTCAACACTTACACCTATCAGTTGTTTGGATTGAGCACTTTTTATACGTTATCGGTAATTAAAATGTGAAATAAAGACCTCCCTCATTCAAGCTTCAATAGTACTTACAAAGCAAATTCTTAACAACAAGACTCTCTGAAACACTATTACCCTTTACAGTCGCTTATTTACGTGAAACAAACAAGCGAAAAACAAACCAAAAATCAATAAAAACGCAGAAACAAATTCTAGTCTATTTTAATGTAGAACTGGAAACTATTATTTACAATTCCAGATTTAAAACATTTTCGTCAAAACAGTACCTTTGTTTTTATTATTTATCTATAAAAGCAGTTAATATTGTGAACCTAAATTTATGAAATAAATCCATTCTCTCGACAAAGGGTCGCAATGAGTCAGAATCGACTTGACAGCAACAGGCTTGGTTTTTGGGTGGACAGATAATACTGAGTGTGGCCCTGTGCATCATGCTTGCAGTGTGTACAGTGGGAAGTCCAACACAAGGTCTCTGTGTCCATTTTAAGGATATAGAAACAATGAGAACAAATAATCACATGCCTACAGTGGCTTTAGCGTGCGGTGAGTGCTATCAAGGGTATAAACCGGATAATGTGAGAGACAATACCTGGGAAAGGGCAAATTTGAATAGACTGCTCGGGGGGCCTCTCCACAGAGGTGTGACTTGGGGTGAAACCTGAGGATTTGATGAGTCCGCCACTGGGAGTCTTGAGAAGCTATTCCAGGCAGATGGGAAACCAGGGTGAAGTCCAGGTGTGAAGGAGCTTGGTACGTTCATAACCAATGATGCTAGCTATTAACCCACAGGGCAGTGCGCCGAATGATATCAGATCTGGGTGAGACACAAGACATGCCATTGTTTTGAAGGTGTAAAAGGAGTTTAGGTTTTATATTAGTTAAATTGGATAGCCTTTAAAAGTTTTAAGTAGAAAGCAACATTATCAAGTTTGCGTTTTAGAAAGCGTGTCCAGAATAAAGTGTAAGGCAACGGAAGAGAAAAAAGAGAACAGTTGGGAGAGGCACACAACATTCCTGGAGAGAGATGCGGACTGCTTGGAGGCAGAGAGGATACAGGGATGTGAGAGGGATGTTTCTGATTTCCAGCATTTACACGTTAGTCTCCTAAGAGTCAGGGGTCTAGTTTCAATAGCTAGATGACAGCCAGTGCTCCAAAGCTTTCAGGATTCTGGGTCACACAGATCAGACATTTTAGTTACGATATTTTTGTGTTACAACACTTCTAAATACATTGCAGGTATTAATTCATGTATCTTATCAATAAATGTGTCTAATAAATTACGGGAAAAATTGAATAAACTGTGAAAAAATAGAATAAAAGAGTTTGAAGACTTTGAACACAGAGGTATCTTTTCCA
>NW_004443958.1:23025084-23042306 GCF_000243295.1 Trichechus manatus latirostris | reverse complement strand
CAAATTCAGGGCGTCAGCCCCAGGGGAAGTCTTTCTCTCTCTGTTGGCCTTCTCATCAATGTTCCCCCAGACTAGGAGCTTCTCCGCACAAGAACCCCAGGTCCAAAAGATGTACTCTGCTCCTGGCACTGCTTTCTTGGTGGTGTGAGGTACCCCACTCTCTACTTGCTTCCCTTTCCTTTTATCTCCTATAAAATAAAAGGTGCAGGCCGCACCCCAGGGAAACTCCCTTTACATTGGATCAGGAATGTGACCTTAGTAAGGGTGTTATGATCCCACCCTAATCCTCAATTTAACATAAAATTACAGTCACAAAATGGAGGACAACCACACAATGCTAGGAATTACGGCCCAGCCAAAATGATACACACATTTCTGGGGGGACATAACTCAATCCAAGACAAGTGTAGACAAACATTGGCAGCAGAAGTGTAATACAGGAAAAAAAAAAAAAAACCTGTTGGTGTCGAGTCGATTCTGACTCATAGCGACCCGATAGAGTAATACGAGGGAGGAGGAATTTGGAATTTCGTTTTCTTAATTCTTTTTATCTTTTAGAAGTTACTTAGAAACTAACTGAAAGTTTAAATTATAAACACATTCCTTATTGTTTCTTGTTTATTGCACCCATTCATGATGCTGTTAACATATAATAAAAATGTAAATACCAGCATCTCTTAGTAAGTGTTCAGTCATTTCTTATCATGCATTTTATTATTCTTATAAAATCTGAAGGTAGAAAACCACTACTCAGGTGTTGTTATAGATAGAAATCTAGTCTGTGTGCATATTATCTAGCACAGAAGGGTTTCAAGTGCATCAGGTAAACAGAAATCCCACCACATGCTATTTTAACAAGACTTATTTCTTCCTAGAGTATGTTTTATACATTCAAAAGAGAATGAAGCAAGAATGGGATCAAAGGATGGGTTCTTAGCTGAACATGGATTTTTTTTTTTTTTAGAGGTTTTAGTCGGCTTTAAGACTATGAAATAATAGCAACTCATTCATTTTTATCACTCTGGCCTAATTTCTACAGTAGTGACTCTAATAGAACCCCAAAGCCCCTAAAATCCCAGGCAAAGATGGTGTTTGTGGCTTCATTTGGTAACTAAGAATTAGGGTGAAGAAATATGAAATGAAGGTTTTTGTTAAATTGTACAAGTAGTTTTCTTTTTTTCTTTGGAGAATCTGATGTTTAATTCGCATTTGTTGGTTTCAGAGCGAAAAGAGAGAGTGTGAGGAAAATATGATATAAAGATGCTAAACGTAATTCTTTCAAGTCTTTTGGGTATGTACCTAGGAGTGGAATTGTTGGGTCATATGGTAGTTATATTTTTAGAATTTTGAGGAACCACCACACTGTTTTTCACAACAGCTGTACCATTTTGCATTCCCATCAGTGATGGGTAAGTGTTCTAATCTCCCCACAGCCTTGCCAACAGTTATTATTTTCTTTCTTTTTTTTTTATCTTAGCCAACCTAGTGGGAGTGAAAAGATATCTCATTGTGGTTTTTATTTGCATCTCTCTGATGGCTAATGACTGTATGGTGCCCAGCTACCATTACTGAACATTTTGATCAGACTCTTTAGAAGAATCCTGATCAAAAGGGGGAAAATGTAGAACGGAATTTAAAATTCTCTTGAATTCCAGACTTTCTGGAGCCATGAAGTTTGGATGAACCCCTGAAACTATTGCCCTGAGATATTCTTTAAACCTTAAACCAAAAATACGCCCTGAAGACTTCTTAAAACCAAACAGTAGTTTAGCTTAATTAGTAAAACAGGTCTGCATTATGCTTTCTTAAGAACTATCTATGTGGGATCAAACTGACAATAGCAACTCAAAAGATTAGATAGGAACATTAAGAAGCAATGAATTTATGTTAATGGGGGAAGAACAACTCAGAAAAGGACGGTGAGAATGGTTGCGTAACTCGAAGTATGTAAGCAATGTCACTAAAATGGTACGTGTAGAAACAGTTGAATTGGTGTATGATTTGCTGTGTATATTCTCAACAACAACAAAATAAATAAATTTAAAAAAAAGATTTCTTTCAGTATATCTTTGGATTTTTACTGCTTCTGAAATTTGCCCATCTGAGGAGAGTCAGAACAAACAAAAAAATTAGCAAATTAGTTGTTCAGATGTTTTTTCTACCACAGATGTGTTGGACATCTAGTGATATCACCGAACATTAGGTACAGCCTGTACAGGAATTTTCAAAAGGGAAAGCAAAAAGAGGAGCAAGCTATTTTTTTAAAAACTATGGCTAAATATTTGAATCACTTGGGGAACTTTTTATAAAATATATACATCCAGATCTTACTTGGAGATAATGTGATAAATTTAGTCTGCAGGCAGGACCTACATATCTATGTTTTTTCCTAAGTGATTCTAATAGGTAGTTAAGATGAGAACATTGCTGAAGAGGAACACACAGCAGAGAAGAGGTAACATAAGTTATAGAAGGACCCATATCAGAGAAAATGTGACTTTACCTCACATTTCAAGGGAAAAAAACTAGAGACTTGAATTAATTGTACATTTGATGTGAATCACCTGATACGTTGACGAGAAATGGTTCCCATTGTTGAACATGTCTGTATTGAAAGAGGAGAAATGACAAACAGGCAAAAATACCAGAGACTTCCAAACACTTTGTTATAACCTACTGAGTGCTCAAGTGTTTAGTGGAAACATGGAATTCTATAATCTTTTCTTATCAAAATACTGTAACAGGATAACTGAAGATTGATTATAGGGATAGTGACCCCTGTGTCACTCTTTTGCCGAGTAATTACAACTTCAAATGGTATGTCCTGTTGTCCCAAACTTTTAGATACCTTAGATTTTCTCATACTTTATATCAGGAGAAAAAAATGTATGGCTGGATATACAAGAAAATCCAGATTGTGGGAAAGCTCTAATGCCGAAGACGGTGGTTTGGAATCCTGCTGTTGACCACAGAGAACCAATGGACGTTGCCACTCGAGTGTGATCTGATAAGGCAGGAAGCTGTGCAAATGGATGGGAGGAGTTAGTGTGAAAGTAGAAGAATTACTTTGGTGTCTCTTCTCTCCAGGCAATACATAATCAGGGCCAGCTAGTTAGATCAGGTAAAAATAAGGAGGAAAGAATATGTTTATGACAGATTTTTGAAGAATGATTTCTAAATTAAATGGTGATTATCAGATACAAAGACGAACAGAAAAATTAAAGATAATTTTAAGGCTTTTGGTGGAGAGAGTCTGGAGAATGCTGAAGCCATTCTTCAAAACCAAGAATAAAGATGAAATAGATTGTGTTACAAAGCCATTTGCAAGGCAGTGGTACAAAGATAAGGGGAGCAAAGAGGCTTAACCTGTAAGGATAAGGAAAGAGGCAAGTCCATCCCTGGTCAAGCAAGGATGAGAAAGCAGATTTCATGCTTAGATTTCGTCAGACACCGGAATGTCAAGCATCAGTGACATAATATTAGGAAAAAGGAGAGCCACTGCAGCCCTAAAACAGAGATGCTTCACACTCTGAATTGTTTTATGTTTACCTTCTGTGGTTTGACAACAGCTTTGAATGAGAACACATGAATTAAAGCAAGAAGCAAATAGAGGTGTGTGGTTGCATCTCGCTCTCAGCATACTTGAACTTTCAGAGTGACCCATGAAGGTCTCAGCAGAAAAGGTCTATGGTGAGTTCCATCTAGGATCCCAAAGTTCCATCTAGGACTGAACCTAGAACTCTGGAAAGCAGTGGAGCCATATGGCATAAGCACGTTAGCAGAACAAAGGATGGAAATGCTAAAGGGACAAAACAAAAGAAGCTTTTTGATAATGTTTAAACAGATTCTGAAAAAAAGGAATCTACCAGAAATTTATGGAAAGCATCATTATTAATAGTGAAATAAAATAAATATTTCTATTAAAGTTGGGAAGAAATAAGAATATCTAGTATCAATAAAATGATCTGTAGTTTTACAGGAGACCATGAGTAAAGTAATGAGAAAGGAAAAAATATATAGAAAGCATAAAAATGATCACTGTTGGTTAATTAACATTATATCTGCTAACATCTACAAATCTTGAAGAATTAATATAAGGGTAATAAATAAAACCACCACCCGTCTGCCAGTTTGTCATACTGTGGTGGGTCTTGTATGTTGCTATGATGCTGGAAGCTAGGCCACTGGTATTCCAAATATCAGTAAGATCACTCATGGTGGACAGGTTTCACTGGAGCTTCCAGACTGAGACAGATGCAGAAGAAAGATTTGGCAATCTGCTTCCAAAAATGAACCAATGAAAACCCTATAGATCACAGCAATACAAAGTCCATCATAGGTGAGCTGGAAGATGAGCCTTCTATGCTAGAAGCTACTCAGAATACACAGTGACCACAACAGTAGACTCGAGATACCAATGATCATGAAGATGGCGAAGGACTGGGCAACGTTCTGTTGTTATATGTAAGGTCACCATGAGTTGGGGCCAACTCGATAACAACTAACAACAACAATAAATAAAAAGTATATTCAATGATTCAGATTTTTCTAAAACAGAGATTGAACTAAGGACTAGTGGGCAGGTAGTTTAATCAGGCAGTGATGCTAAGAAGCAGGAGCGATAGCCTGGGCAAGCAATGTAGGGAAGGAAGGAGAAGCAATATGAGAGTATTAAAGAGTTTGCTGCTGAGGTCACTGGGGCTCTGTTCCACAGGGACCCCCTGAAGGTTGTATAGACATCTTCCCAAAAGACTCTACCCCAAGGACAGGAGTCAGCATCATTGATCCATCCACTCCCAGTCCCCTGGGTTGAGGGTTGCTCTTGAGAGTGTTATTAGTCATACTTCCATGCTGCACAAGCTCCCACTGGCACCCACAGCATCAGAGGCTGCCTGGGCAAGAAGTGAAGTTGCTCAGGGTGGGTGATGCCGGATGCAGGCAGCAGGAAATGAGTCCATGCCTGTCAGGAGCTGTCCCCTCAGCTGCAGCTGTACCAGAGGTAGAGCCAAGGCGACGGACAGGAGGCAGAGCCCGGCAGGGTTCCTAGATAATCCACAACCCAACATCAGTCATCCCTCACAGTGGCAAAACCAATGACAAGTCTAGGAAAGAGGGGGAGCTATCATTCATAATAGCAGATGATTTATCCAAGAATAAAGATTGTGTTTTGTATTGTGGCTTCTTACAAATGCCTCGCTCTCTTTCTCTCTCTGTATCCCTCTCTGTCTCTCTCTTTCTCTGTCTCTCTCTTTCTATCCGGTATCTCTGTCTCACTCTCTGTACACCTCTCTGCCTCTCTCTCTCTCTCTGCGTTTCTCTCTGTCTCTCCCTCTCTCTGCTTCTTTCTATGCCTCTTTCTCTCCCCTCGCTCTTCTTTGGGTCAAACGATAAATCCCTTTACATGGATCATCCATATCACTCCTCCCACCACCAACATTGCAACTTTTTACCTGGCTGAATCCTAAAATCCTCCCCATGCTTTAAAGCCCAGGAACCATCTGTTGTGTCAGGAGATTTGTATGTGATGTGCTCTGTGAAAGTGTTACCACCGAACTCGCCACATTGTACTAGAATGCGCTGTTCACTTATCTATCCTTCCATGTGACCACTAACAACATTGGAAGAATTCCTGTCTACTTCATGTCTATTCAGGGCTGGCTGCATAATTGCTGGACCGAGTATAAAGTGAAAATGCAGAGATCTTTGTTCAAAAAGCAGGAAAAAGTGTAGCTGCCGAAGATACTAACATATGAAGCTTTTCCCTTCCTTCCATGGACTCTGTCTTGATTTGTCGTGGTGTTTTTATTTGCTTTTAATGACATGCTAAGAAAAAATGAAACTTGAAGTGATTGCCATTAATTGTACTGTTCATCTTTATATTGTAAAATTAGATTTAAATGCAAATACAAGAGCATTTTATCCATATGTAGAATCATTAATATGCAATTTGTATTTTGTAACTCGTCTTTGCTTGTGTATTTTGCTTTCACCAGAACAATGTAAGAACAGCATAAAACTAAGTCAGCTGCTTTTATTTCACTTCTTGTGATGTGCCTTTTTGACCCACTCTCTTCTTGTGGCTTCATGCTTAGTAAGAAAAGACTGAAAGAGAAGGAACTATGCATTACCCTGTCTTCCCCACCACCCTTCTAAATCATCCTTTGCAGCTTAAGAGGCTGGCTAGTACAAGAAAGTCACTCAAGGACAAAGGGATATGATACATTCCTTGGCCACTCAGTGTTCTTAGAACATCACTGCCTTTTTTCTGCATTCAAAGCAAGTTGTGGTTCAAGCATGGCTTCTTAGCATTGTCAACATCCCCGCTTAGTTACGGACACAACATGCTTACTTTGTACTTTCTTCAGTATTGTATAATCCTTCACATGGTGGGACCACCAGATGTCTGTGCTCAGTGGGTACTGTGAACACTCTAAGTGATCGAGGAGAAAAGAAGGAGCTTAACTCCTCTGTTCATGAGCGCTCCATTGTCCCACTGGACTTCACTTACAAAACACAAGTTCCAGGACAAAATGGTGAACCATTTCAAGACAGCCTGAGTAGAGCATCAAACCAAGCATGGGGCCCTTCTGGGTGCAGGGTCCTGTGTGACTACATGTGTCGCACACCCATAAAGCCAGTTCTGCATTTGTTGCGGCTGTTGTTAGCTGCTGCCAAGTCGGCCCGACTCATGACAACCTCATGCGCAACTGAACAAAATTCTGCCCTGTCCTGCACCATCCCCATGATCGGTTGTGGATCAGACCAATGTGATCTATTTGGTTTTCATTGGCTGATTTTTGGAAGTAGACCTCTAGGCCTTTCTTCCTAGTCCATCTTAAACTGAAAGCTCCGCTAAAACCTGTTCAGCATCACAGCAGCACACAAGTCTTCACTGACCAAGGGGTGGTGGCTGCACATGAAGTGCATTGGCCAGAAGTCAAACCCTGGTCTCCAGCATGGAAGGTGAGAATTTCACCACTGAGCCACCAATGTCCTCCATGTCCTGCATCTATATAATGAGAACGCAGAAGAATACATACCCTATATCAGGGGCTCTTTTTTCTGAAGCCGGTCCCCTGTCCTTAGGAGCACCGAAGCACAGTGGTTAAAGTGCTTGACTGCTAACCGAAAAGGTCAGCGGTTCAAACCCACCTACTGCTCCATGGAAGAAAGATATGGCAGTTAGCTTCCATAAAGATGTACAGCCTTGGAAACCCTATGGGCCAGTTCTACTATGTCGTATAGGGCTGCTATGAGTTGGAATCTACTCAACAGCAGAGGGTGGATCCCCTGTCCTTGGGTGTAGGGGTTGAAAACATGCACTGCATGGCTCCATGTTTTGGAGATAAGCTTTGTATCCTGGAAGAGGCAAAGAAACAACTCAAGTGGCAGATGCTGGTTTCCTGTGCAGCATCTCCTGTAGTCCGGTTGACTGGGAGCCAATTTACAGTGGGAGCTCTGTCTGACCTGGGGCAACCTCTCCAGTCACTACCTTGATGACTGAATTTTTCCCTCTGTTCTGGTAAGTTAAACAGGACCCTTGCCTTGTTCCCCTTGTTTGGTTTCCATTTCTAAGTAATTGGTATGTAAGTAGTGGCTTAAACTCCTCTCTGTCAAGTATTGACAGGAATTGACAAAGCATATTAAGGAAGTCATCGTTTAGCTAGATTTTCACAAAAGCTTTGCTCAGTTGAACGCAGACCTCGCTTAACCTTTTTGTGTATTTATGTGTTCTAAGAATTCTCAGCATAAAGTGAGTTTGAGATTTTTTAATGTAATAATGTATAATTAAATTCACTTCATTTCCATTCAATTAGAAGCAGGGGGGAAAGAAAGAGTGAGGTCCCACAATATACTAAGCCGCCTTAGATTTCTAAGCCTCGAACTTCTCAGCATAATGAAGAGAAAAATACACATATCAGAAAATTATTAGGATAATTACAACTCAAAATGTGAAAATATCTCCTAACAATTTCTGAAACATGGTAAGTATTCAACTGAAAGATGTGTGCAAAGACTGTGGGGAACGGAGAGTTGAGTAAGACAAAGTCTCTGCCCTTCAGTAGCTCACAATCCAGCCGCTGAAAGAGAAGGTGGGAGAGGCCAAGGAGTTAGTAAATCTGATGTTAGGTGAGGGCTCTGCCACTGAAAGTAGCTAAGGCTCATTCATTGTGTATTCCAGTGCATAATATGTACTATCAGATATACAATGTGTATGTGCTCTGTTGCTGTCCAGTCAATTCCGACTCATGGAGACCTCACATGTTTCAGAGTAGAAGTGCTCCATAGCGTTTTCAATGGCTGTAATCTATGGAAGTAACTCACCAGGCCATTTATTCCACAGTACTGCTGGGTGGATTTGAACCACCAGCCTTTGGGTTAGTGGTCAAGTGCAAATCATTTGTGTCACCCAGGGACCTATTGTGTGTGTGTGTGTGTGTGTGTGTGTGTGAGGCGCTGTGCTAGGCACTGAAGATACACTCGTGAGCTAGAGGGACACGATTCTTGCCCTCGCATATAATAGATATATCATTACAAGCTTGTTTTTTCATTTATAAAGCATAAAACTGATACAATAATATGTATCCCCAGTATTGAGGAGGATGACTTGTGCAAAACCTCTTTACAAAGTGATTTCTTCTCAAGTGCTCAGTTATCTCTGACTATGCGCTAGGCATTGTGTTAGAGGTTGGGGATGCAAAGCTGAGTAAAATAGACATCCCTTCAGGCACAGTGGTTACAACTTGACTGCTAACCAAAAGGTCAGCCGTTCAAATCCACCAGCTGCGTCTTGGAAACCCTATGGGGCAGTTCTACTCTGTCCTATAGGGTTGCTATGAGTTGGAATTGACTCGATGGCAAAGGGTTTGGTTTTGGGTTTTTTTTTTTTTTTTTAGGAACGTCAACTCTGGGAAGGAGAGGAGTAAAAAAAATTCTATAGAATGAGATTAAAAAAAGTGCAAAATGCACTGCGAGATTAGAAACAAAAGTGTTTAGTGCTGTCTAATAGGGGTAGTATCATGAAATCCTTGACAAAGGCGTTTGATATTTGAAACAGAGCTTGAAGGAAGGTTTGCCTGAGGGATCAAGGGGTAAAAACTATTATGGATAGAGAAGACTGGATGAAGAACCCGTGTGGGATGTGTGTGTGTGTGCGTGCGTGTGTGTGTGTGTGTGTGTGTGTGTGTGTGTTTTAAGAAGGTCCTAGGAGATAGGCAGGTATATTGAGACCAAAGGCCAAGGGTTATTAGTGGGTACCAGGGGCGGGCGGGAGGGAGTGGAAAAGCAGGCCCATCGCTTAGGGGACACTGAGCTTCTGTTAAGGGTGATGGGAAAGTTTGGAAATGGATAGTGGTGATGGTAGAACAACATGATAAACATAACTAATGCCACTGTTTGTACATGTGAAGAATGTTGAGATGGCAAATGATTTGTTACATATATATTTACCACAATGAAAAAGAAGGTTCCAGACAAAGCCGTAGAGTTAAACAGGAGAAATCAAACAAAAAAATTAGATAGACTTCTTGTCATATTTACAGACTATCAGTTTGTGGACTCTTTGTAACACGCCTGGTGTTGCATTGTGTAACTGTCTTTTTAACAAACAAGTTTGGTAACTATTTTTTATTTGGCAAGTATTTATTGAGTACCTAACCTGTCAGGTACATCGTCAAGTGCTGGGGTTCAGAGATAAATAACATATTGTTTTGACTCAGTCCACAGCCCAGTGGTAAGAAAACTAAATGATTAATATAAAATATTATATTAGTTATCAGTTTTTAAATTGAAAGCGACAGAACCCCAGCTCACACCAGCTTTAGCAAGAAGAGGAATGCATTGGTTGGCATTAAAGGGCAAGGAGAGGGATGTTGGCAGATAGAAAAGGATCCAGGGTCTTGATCAAGATCAGGAATCTCCCCCACTGTTCAGTATCTGTCTCTCTTTGAGGGTTTTCTTAGTTCTCTCTAGTATGGAGCAGGATCATAGAAGGTAAAAATAACCTTTCTCACAAGCTCCAATTTGAAAAGCCCAGGAAACATCTCTGATTAGCTAGTTTGAATAATGTGCACAGACCCTATATCAACCACTGTCCAGTGGTGTAAATTTCTCCTCGGTCATGGATCTTCCCACATGGATGCTGGGAGAAGCTTAGGAACCTCCTCATTCCAAGGCTACTGAAAGTAACCTGAAAGCAGTGATTCAAGCACAGGTCCTCACCACAGCATGGTGAGGAAGACGCTGGTTCGGGGTGGGAGGAAATGGCTTTTGATCTGGACTTTGAGACTGTGTAAGAATTAGCCAAGGGAGGGAGGTGGCCAGGAGAGAATCCTATCTCACTGTAGGAAGAGGGGACAGACTGTACCGAGATACATAGGAGTATGTGACCATGATTATTGCTGTTGTTAGTTGCCATCAAGTTGGCTCCAACTGATAGTAACCTCGTGTACAACAGAATAAAACGTTACCCAGTCCTGCACCATCCTCACTATCATTGGTATGCTCAAGGCTATTGTTGTGGCCACTGTGTATTTTAAATGTTTTCCAACCTAGGAAGCTCGTCTTGCAGCACTATATCAGACAATGTCCTGTTGTGATCCATCGGGTTTTCATTGGTTAATTCTCACAAGTAGACCACGGGCCTTTCTTCCTAGTCTATCTTAGTCGGGAAGCTCCACGGAAACCAGTCCACCATGAGTGACCCTGATGATATTTGAAATACCAGCTGCATAGCTTCCAACATCATAGTAACACGCAAGCCACCGCAGTATAGCGAACAGATAGGTGGGTGGTGGCATGATCATTGTAGATTTTGGCCAATGAATGTAGACCACAAACAGGAAGACAAGGAGAGTGTCCCCCAGGACAAGATGGGTAACACCATGACAAACAGTAATAGCACAATATTAATTTGTCTTTCCCAAACAAATGCAGGATGAAGATAAGATAGTTTTGTTAATGATATGTTTTATTATTATCATCATTTGGATTATGCAAGTTCAGATAATTTTACTTAATAGATTCTTCTCAAGTCTTAATTATATTTAATGATGAAGCCTAAAGTCTTGATCTTAAATAGCAAAATTAATAATAAAAGAAAGCTTATTGATGTTAATAATGGTTTGTTTTAGGTCTTCTCTGCACGGAATTTAAAAAAATCCATTAGGAGCTTTCACTCAAATCTATTCTAATACTCCTTGGCTTCTCTGGATCACAGCAGGGTCAGAAAGTGGTATTCGCAAAAAAAAAAAAAAAAAAAAAAGAAAAAAAATTGCAGTCGATTTGATTCAGACTCATAGCGACCCTATAGGACGGAGTAAACCTGCCCCATAGGGTTTCCAAGATTGCAATCTTTACAGAAGCAGACTGCCGCATCCTTCTCCTGTGGAGCAGCTAGCGGGTCCAAACCTCTGACCTTTTGGTTATCAGCTGAGCTCTTAAACACTGTGCCACCAGGGCTCTTTGGTACCGGCAATAGTTGGTGAAAATAAACTGCATTGATGCTAGTGTTCTAGACATATCATTGGTAAATATACAAATTTTATTCATCCAATTTATTCTTGTTAATTTTTGCCATATCTAAGGTCCTGCATGCATTCCCCAATGTTTTCTTCTAAAAACATTATTGATTAGAATTCACATTTACATCTACAATCTAGCTGAAGTTGGATTGTACAGTATGATGTAAGAGTCAAGCTTCATTTCTTTTTCCACAGAGATATCCATTTAATCCAGTAAACATTCGTTAAAAATATGTAATTTTCCCCCACAGCACTGCATGGTCTTCTTTATCATATATGTGGTGATCCTATATGTGTGGGTCTGTTTCTGTTCTAATAATCACACGTCTGTAACAGATCTTGATATCTAGTAGTGTGATTCTTTCAACTTTTTCTTCTCAAAAATCCCTTGGTTAATCTATACAACAATGAACTCTCAAAAAGCAAACAAACGAACAAAAAACACAACCTTGTTGGGATATGGACTGAAATTATCTTGAATTATGGTTAATTTGGGTAGAACTGACCTCTCTACAGTATTGGGTCTTCTTATCCCTAAATGCGGGATACGTCATTAGATTCACTCCTGGCTATTTCTTTGTTTGTTTTTTTCATGTTACTATAAATGTGTTTTTTTTTAATTGAAATTTTACTTTCTCTTGTTTATTGATGGCATATAAAACGTAATTGAATGGAACTTCTAAATTAAGGGTCCAGATATCTTGTTAAATTCAATTCTCAATTCTACCTGATTATGGACACATTAGATTTTCTCTGTATGCATTCACGTCATCTACAAATAAGCATAGTTTTTCTTGTTTTTCAGCCTGTATGCTTCAAGTTTGTTTTTTGTTTTTGCTTTTGCTTTTTTCTCGACTTATTAACCCCGTTAGGACACATAGCACATAACTGCAAATAAATGGTGGTAGTTGGCCTTCTCTTATTGTTTCTGCTCTCACAGGAAGTTTAAATATTTTACCCACAAGTGTAAGAGTAGGCTGTTTGTAGACATTTTTTTTATCAGATTAAAAAATATCCTTTATATTTTAGCTTGATTGGAGATTTTATCATTTATGAGTTCTGAATTTTCCCAAATGGCTTCTCTACCTCTATCAGGTTGATCATCCACTTTTACTGACTTATTAGTAGAAAATCATCTATACTTGTAGAACTACTACTCATAAGGTTTTCACTGGCCACTATTTTCAGAAGGAAACTTTCAGGTCCTTCTTCCTTGTCTGTCTTATTCTGGAAGCTCTGCCGAAACCTGTCCACCGTGGGTGACCGTGCTGGTATTTGAAATAACCAGTGGCATAGCTTCCAGAATCGCAGCAACACGAAGCCACCGCGGTGCAACAAACTGACAGATGAGTGGTGGAATGGAAATTCCAAAACACTTAATTGTTCTCATGAGGAACCTGTACATAGACCAAGATGCAGTCATTCGAACAGAACAAAGGGATAGTACATGGTTTAAAATCAGGAAAGGTGTGTATCCTTTCACCATACTTATTCAATCTGTATACTGATCAAATAATTTGAGAAGCTGGACTATATGAAGAAAAAAGTGGCATTAGGAATGGAGGAAGACTCGCTGACAACCTGAGATATGCAGATGACGCAACCTTGCCTGTTGAAAGCAAAGAGGACTTGAAGTACTTACTGATGAAGATCACAGACTACAGCCTTCAGTATGGCTTACACCTCAACATAAAGAAAACAAAAATCCTCACAACTGGACCAATAAGCAACACCATGATAAACAGAGAAAAGATTGAAGTTGTTAAGGATTTCATTTTACTTGGATCCACAATCAATACCTGTGAAAGCAGCAGTCAAAAAATGAAACGATGCATTGGGCAAATCTGCTGCAAAAGACCTTTTTAAAGTGTTAAAAACAAAGATGTCACTTTGAGGAGTAAGATACACCTGATCCAAGCCATGTTGTTTTCAGTTGCCTCATATGCATGCAAAAGCTGGATGACAACGAATAAGGAAGACTGAAGAAGAATCGATGCCTTTGAATTATGGTGTTGGTGAAGAATATTGACTATACCATGGACTGCTAGAAAAATGAACAAATCTGTCTTGTAAGAAGTACAGTCAGAGTGCTCCTTAGAAGTGAGGACAGCGAGACTTTGTCTCACTTACTTTGGACATGTTCTCAGGAGGGACCAGTCCTTGGAGGACATCATGCTTGGTAAAGAAGAGGGTCAGTGAAAGAGCAGAAGATCTTCAATGAGATGGATTGACACAGTGATTGTAACGATGGACTCAAGCATAGCAATGGTTGTGAGGATAGTGCAGGACTGGGCAGTGTTTTGTTCTGTTGTGCATCGAGTCGCTATGAATCAGATGCAACTTGACAGCACCTAACAACAACAACAAGTAGAATTGTTCAATAAGATTTTCAATGGCTCTTACCTTTCCAAAGTAGATCACCAGGCCTTTCTTCTGAGGTGCCTCTGGGTAGACTCAAACCTCCAACTTTCATTAGCAGCTAAATACGTTAACCATTTGTACCACCTGGGGATTCTATATATCTTTCCTGTGGAAGCATGGCTGATTTCTCACTCATTAACTTTTCCAGAGCCCTCGGTCCTTTCTTCTACCACTGGCAAGTCACACAGTTTCTTCTCAAAACATTCTCTACCGTAACACGGTTAGTTACCACCTTGAGAAGTAATGAGACATAAGAATTCGTTTGTGTCCCCTTCCATAAGTAAGTGTGAGGGTCCCTGAAGAGCTATGAAATCTATTGCAAACCAATCTTGCAGAGCTAGGATGATATGCTGATGTGTAGTATGTAAAACTCTTAGTACAATGCCTAGTGCATAGTTAGAGTTCAAATAATAATCCGTATTGGTATTTATTTTTATTATTACTGCTGCCACCATTTCAACCCTTCTAGTAGTCTTTATAGCACAGCTTGACTCTGACAGCAGAAACAATGTCTCATTTATCTTTGGAGCTGTCCCAGCTCTCAGTACGGGGCCTAGTGCATGCTCAGTGAATGTTTGCTAAATGTGTAGCCTCGAGATGACTCCCTGTGGGCACGTCTCACAGAGCTCATTTGCAGAACATGCCCACATCTGCCTACAGGGCAACAATCAGTGAAACAACATCCCAGGTGCAGCAGGCTGTTAATGATGTGTCTCCTAGGAAATACTGCCCAGGACCGAAGTGACTCACCATCACAAGGTGCGTTTTATAGTGCCATTTGTCTTCTGTGATATCTTGTGCCGCATTAAATTTTATCCTTAGCAGTTGAGATTCTAAATCCAAGCTTAAAGGCAGAAGGCCAGGGAGAGGGCTGTCATTATGGTGATATCAGGAGCAATGATGGCATTCGGCACTGTAACGAGAATTCGGCTTCAGTGTTAACTCCTAGTAATTAACTGGGAGAAAGCTTCTTCCTTGCCTCGGGTGAAACAGCTAAATTCTGAGTCAAGATGCTGGGCTGGAGAGGAGGTAGAATCAATGCGCCTCCAGCTTTCTGATCCATCACAGGAGCAAGTCACATCTGTGGGGAAGCCAGAGCTCATTGTTAGAGGCTCGGGAAGAGGAATCCACTTGTTCTTCTTGCTTGGTTCATTCATTCATTCTAACATTTTTATCTACATATAGATGTACATCTCCAAATTAAAACTGTCTCCTACCCCTCCACGATTCCCTAAACCTTCCGGAGTCCTCAGGAATGAGCCTTACCTCACCCATAAAACCCATGTCCTTTTCCTTTATGCTTTGATTGAAGACATGAATTGCCTCTGAGGACTTCGCTTCTCCTGTAACCATGGGCCTTCAGGACAGACAGGTGATTTCTTCCTTACTATTGTCAATTCCAGAACATTCTCCCCTCAAAAAAAAAAAAGACTCAGATGTGACAAATTATTTCACTCACTACCCGTCTTTGTTGTAGTCATTTGCATGTTTGTGGCAAATGTTACAGTTGTTTTGATATTTGAGGCACAGTTTTCAATTCCTTGAAGATCTTAGCATCTGCCACAATATCCTTCTTCCTCTTATACTAGTGTTCTTGATGATTCAGAGTGATTTCCCAGTAGTAGACAACCAGAATGCTCCTTAGAAGCAAAGATGGTGAGTCTACCTCTCATATACTTTGGACGTATTATCAGTAGGGATCAGCCCCTGTAGAAGGACATCGTGCTTGCTAAAGTAGAGTGTCAGTGAAAAAGAGGAAGACCCTCAAGGAGATGGATTGACACAGTGGCTGCAACAATGGGCTTAAGCACAACAACAATTGTGACGATGGCACAGGACAAGGCAGTGTTTTGTTCTGTTGTACACAGGGTCTTTATGAGTTGGAACCAGCTTGACAGCACCTAACAACAACAACATAGACAATTATTTCAATACCTTGGATCCTGAGTTCTTTGACTTCTCTCATAACCATCTTGTCCTCCATCTTATTTTAGCTATCCATACCCAGGCTTTGTTATCAATAACTGCCTCACTTCCATTATTCCAAATTCAAGTTTCCTATTTTTTCTAGCTCTCTCACTGAAACAATTGACTGAAACAATTATTTGAGCTTGAAGAAACCTTTATTCCATTAATCCCACCGCATTTTCATGGCCCTTCACATCACTGTTGCAAAGCCCTCACTCCACTCCATATTCAGAAATTAGATTTCATAGTCCTGCATTATAGTCACATTTTTTAAATACACTTCCAGCCCCCTTACCCCTTTCCATTTATCAGACACACCTGGGCTAGTTCTTGACCCTGCTCAAATCCAACTTTGCCTTCCTGGGGCCTCCACCTGGAAAAGCTAAATATGTCTAGAAAAGACTCAAAATCATGCTGAGTGGACTAAAGTTAAAACTATGACCACTAAATAAATAACGCTGAAAGATAAAGATAAGAGGCAAATCCAACACAGTATGAGAAGTAATTATTAACAATCACTTACATAGGTCCCTAGGTGGTACGAAGAGTTTCTGCGTGACTACTAACTGAAAGGTTGGCGGTTCAAATCCACCCAGCTGTGTTGCAGAAAAAAGTCCTGGAGACCTACTTCTGTAAGATTACAGCCATTAAAAACCTCATGGAGCACAGTCCTACTCTGAAACACATGGAGTGGACTTGAACCTCCAACTTTTTTTTTTTTTTTTCATTGTACCTCAGGTGAAGGCCCACAGAACAAACAGTTTCCCATGAAACAGCAGGACACACACTGTTCCATGACATTGGTCAACAACCCTACAACATGTCAACCCTCTCCCCTCTCGACCTTCTTTTTGGTGAAAATATGCATAGCCAAAGACACACCACCCCAAAAATTTCCACATGCACAGTTCATTGACATCGACCACGCCCCTGCAATTGTGCTGCTACTCTCACTCTAGATGAAGGCCCACAGAACGAAATAGTTTCTCATTCAACAGTTAGTACACATGTTACCCTATGACAATGGTCAACAACCCCACAACACATCAACACTATCCTCACTCAACCTTGGGTTCCCTATTACCAGCTTTCCCGTTCCCCCCTGCCCTCCGGCCCCTGCCCCCAGACTGCTGTACCTCTCCAGTCCCATCTGGTTCCATGTGGCTGTCCACTCCGAGGCTGAACGGTGAACCTTGGAAGTGACTTCACCACCGAGCCAAAAGGGTGTCTGGGGGCCATACTCTCGGGGTTTCTCCAGTCTCCTTTAGGCCAGTAAATCTGGTCTTTTTTTGTGAGTTAGAATTTTGTTCT
>NW_004443958.1:23023490-23024793 GCF_000243295.1 Trichechus manatus latirostris | reverse complement strand
CACCCAGGGACTCTGAACATGTATCTACTGGTGAAAAATCCTGTGTCTTCTTCAAATTACACTCAATTTCATATGTTACATGAAGCAAATACAGAAAAGAATGACTGAAAAGTTGCCTTACTACAATTAGGAGGTGATTTTTCATCTGGATTTTTTAGAACAATATAGTTTATAAAGCAAGTGACTGTGTCAGACACAACCCTGGGTTTTTGGGGATTCATGTATTTATTTATTTTTGTTGTGTTTTTAATTGGATTGGGCCTACCGAGATAATTTAGGGTAATTGTCCCATCTCCTGATCCTTAATTGAATCATATCTATAAAGTTCCTTTTGCCATATAAGGTAACATATTCACAGGTTCTAGAGTTTAGGACATGGACATCTTTGGGGGCCATTATGCTACCTACCACAAAGTATTGTGGTTACTGCTGGGGATGTTAGGGTTTTGTAAATTAGGGAGCTCAGTAATTAGAAAGTTTCAGCAAAGAAAAGAGACAGTAAAAATCTTGGAGTTCTCAGTCATTTGAGAGATTATTGAGATAACTGTTAGCCCAGTTTTGTAAATGAAGAGTTGTTTTTGTTGTGTGAGGTTGAGTCGCTTCCGACTCATAGCAGGGGTTCCTAGGCTGTAATCTTTATGGGAGCAGATCACCTGGTCTTTTCTCCCATGGAGTTGCTGGTAGGTTCAAACCACTGAGCTTTCAGTAAGCAAATGAGTACTTGACCACTGTGCCAACAGACGCCGTAACTTCCAGGGAAAGATGTTTTGCTGGCACTGAGTTTCCTCCAACATGAAGTAATGGAGTTCGGTTACATGGTCTCTCAGGGCAGGCACCTTTAGCTCTTGGTCTCAATGATTCCATGAAATCATGACAGGAACAGGAAAACCTCTGAATCACCTAGGAGTATAATAGGCAAGGCGAGAAGAGAGGTGAGAGGTATTTTAAAGTCTGGGATGCTATTTGTAAAGAAGGCAGTTTTGTCAGAATTGTACAGAGAATTCTCTAGGAGTTGGCACATTCCCAGTTTGGAGAGTTATTTGGATAAAAGTTTTGGATATTCATCTTAATAATTAGATAACTTCAAATCAAATTTCTTGAGTTTTGCATCTATATGATATGCTAGGAATTCTACATGTCTTAGCATGATTAATGCTCATGGAAGCATGCTTAATTTCCACAATTATGAGATAAGCATTGATGTCCACGTTTTATAGATACAGAAACTTGGATTTAGAGAAGTTGCTACTTCTTAATTCCCATTAGAGTGTCCCACTCCACATCCAGCCCTCTTTCTAGTCTA
>NW_004443958.1:23021472-23023390 GCF_000243295.1 Trichechus manatus latirostris | reverse complement strand
ATTTGGATAAAAGTTTTGGATATTCATCTTAATAATTAGATAACTTCAAATCAAATTTCTTGAGTTTTGCATCTATATGATATGCTAGGAATTCTACATGTCTTAGCATGATTAATGCTCATGGAAGCATGCTTAATTTCCACAATTATGAGATAAGCATTGATGTCCACGTTTTATAGATACAGAAACTTGGATTTAGAGAAGTTGCTACTTCTTAATTCCCATTAGAGTGTCCCACTCCACATCCAGCCCTCTTTCTAGTCTATAGGGCTATTTTGACATCTCATGATGAATTCAAAATGCATCAGATTCCAGCTCAAATTTCATGTCAAAGTTAAATTTTCTCCCTTCCTATTTTCCTTTATCTACTAGCTAGAAAGGAGGTTAGTTATCATAATTGCAAGACACCAACTTTATGATTGAATGGACTCAGGTTCTAGTTCATAGTGTGATTCTGAGTGACTGAGGGAATAACAATATACTACTGCAAATCCAAGGTGGCATGACGACACAATATCCCTATGGTTGGTGACTCTCTGAAAAGCCTGTGGCACAGCTGAAGAGTAATGGACTCACACAGACACCATGCCTGCCTCTTCTTTGCTGAGCAAACTTGAACAATTCTCTGAGCCTCAATTTCCTCATGTGTTAAATGGCAATAATAATATCTATTTTATAGGATTATATGTATGAAATACACTTAAATAAGAAGCTCCTGGCATCAAGTGGGCATAGAGTAAATGTCAACCTCCCCTGTCCCTTCTCCTCATGCAAAGATGGAGTTACTACAGGTTGAGAGTCCCTCTTAGCACTGATCGTCCTGAGCTTTTTCAGTTTCCAAGAACATAATGCACTCTATATTCTCTGGGGCCTGGCACACAGGTTCCTCTCCTTGTATATTGCCGTTTTCCCATTCCTTGCCTACTATATCTTTTTTTCCCCCCAGACTCATCTCAAATGATATTTCTGTGAAGAAGCCCTCTCTGGTTTTTCTACAGCAAGATGGTCATTGCCCCTCTTCTGGGTTCCCCTGGCAACTGCAGCTTCTCTCTGCAGTTACTCCAATCTCATTGGAGTTTAACATCCCCAACTCTTGCTGCACAGTGAGCACCATGAGGTCTCCTTTCTCCCCTGGTCCCCCATAATGAATCCACTGAGAGAAGAAATTAATGAAACAAACATGATTACTACCTTCAAAGAGCTTAAACCTAACATGAGAGAAAGGAAAAACACCACCACTAAATCCAGGTAGGTGGGAAAATATTTTATAAAAGACAAAATGAACAGAATGTCATGAGAACACAGGGAAGGACATGATTTAGTCTCACTAACAGGAGAAGAGAAACTAGCCCAGAAGATTCAATACTTGGATGTAGGTTTAAGATGAAGCAAAGTTCATCCAGATAAAGAAAATAGCCAGATGAAGGCTTAGATTAGCAACATAACATGGAAGTATATGTGGAGAGATAAGGACACTAGGATAACTGAAAGTCGAATTCTTGGGCAGTTGGACGTGATGGTTAATTCAATGTGTCAAGTAGTCTAGGCTATGGTGTCCAGTTTTTTGGCCAAACGCTAGTCTGGTTGCTGTCATGGAGTAGCTACATGTAATTAAATCATTTGGCCTTGGGTTGAATGAATTACCTTTCACAAAGAAATCTGATGTACAGTTTAATTCCCTTATGTCTACATGTGATACAATGTAATCTCCTTCCATAACACAATCTACTGTAATGTGTTCAATCAATTAGTTGATGTGCTACTAGTGTAGGATGGATCCTAAACCTAATCACTTCTGAGTTATAAAAATAACAGATTAGACACAACTACACACACGGGGAAGACAGATGACATGTGACGGTCATCTACGAATAAAAGAATACCAAGGTTCATTGGCAGACACCAGAAACTAGGAGAG
>NW_004443958.1:23019426-23021372 GCF_000243295.1 Trichechus manatus latirostris | reverse complement strand
TCCTGAGCTTTTTCAGTTTCCAAGAACATAATGCACTCTATATTCTCTGGGGCCTGGCACACAGGTTCCTCTCCTTGTATATTGCCGTTTTCCCATTCCTTGCCTACTATATCTTTTTTTCCCCCCAGACTCATCTCAAATGATATTTCTGTGAAGAAGCCCTCTCTGGTTTTTCTACAGCAAGATGGTCATTGCCCCTCTTCTGGGTTCCCCTGGCAACTGCAGCTTCTCTCTGCAGTTACTCCAATCTCATTGGAGTTTAACATCCCCAACTCTTGCTGCACAGTGAGCACCATGAGGTCTCCTTTCTCCCCTGGTCCCCCATAATGAATCCACTGAGAGAAGAAATTAATGAAACAAACATGATTACTACCTTCAAAGAGCTTAAACCTAACATGAGAGAAAGGAAAAACACCACCACTAAATCCAGGTAGGTGGGAAAATATTTTATAAAAGACAAAATGAACAGAATGTCATGAGAACACAGGGAAGGACATGATTTAGTCTCACTAACAGGAGAAGAGAAACTAGCCCAGAAGATTCAATACTTGGATGTAGGTTTAAGATGAAGCAAAGTTCATCCAGATAAAGAAAATAGCCAGATGAAGGCTTAGATTAGCAACATAACATGGAAGTATATGTGGAGAGATAAGGACACTAGGATAACTGAAAGTCGAATTCTTGGGCAGTTGGACGTGATGGTTAATTCAATGTGTCAAGTAGTCTAGGCTATGGTGTCCAGTTTTTTGGCCAAACGCTAGTCTGGTTGCTGTCATGGAGTAGCTACATGTAATTAAATCATTTGGCCTTGGGTTGAATGAATTACCTTTCACAAAGAAATCTGATGTACAGTTTAATTCCCTTATGTCTACATGTGATACAATGTAATCTCCTTCCATAACACAATCTACTGTAATGTGTTCAATCAATTAGTTGATGTGCTACTAGTGTAGGATGGATCCTAAACCTAATCACTTCTGAGTTATAAAAATAACAGATTAGACACAACTACACACACGGGGAAGACAGATGACATGTGACGGTCATCTACGAATAAAAGAATACCAAGGTTCATTGGCAGACACCAGAAACTAGGAGAGTGGCTCCAGAAGGAATCAGCAAGGCTAAGGTCCTGCTTTGGACGTTCAGCCTCCATCACTGTGAGGAAATACATTTCTGTTCTTTAAAACCACACACTTGTGGTATTTGTGTTACGGGGCACTAGGAGACGAGGACGCGGGGAGAATGACAGGAGGGGCCAAGGTGAGCCTCAAGTTGAGCAGACAGTGACTGAATGTCCTCAGATTATCTGCTAAACTGGTGGAAACATGGGCATAAGAATCTAGATCTGATTCTCTCCTCCCTTGCCTTCCTTCTGTTTCTGCTCCTGCCCTCTCTTCCCCCTTTGCTTGTCTTGTCTCCCCTTTCCTTATCCCCTGCCTCTCTCTCCTTCCTTTCTCTCTCTTCTCACTTATCACATTTCAGGAAGTATGGAAGATGGCTTAGGTAGATAAGGTTGCCAAGACTGAAACCATTCTACTTAGTTCATCATTTTTATCTCAAAAACCTATCATATTCAGCATCTGTTGAGTGTTTCTCAGCCTTCACCTGGGTCTTGATCTGATCCTGGCCACATCGTGGAGCAGTGATTACACCTCAACCCCTATATATATATGTGTGTGTGTGTGTGTGTGTGTGTGTGTGATTTTAGAGGAGAATATTAGAATCCAGCACCCAGACATGAACATGTTAAACTCCTCTCCTGCTGAGTCCACCACGGGCTTGGCAGTGAGCACTTCATAATAGTTATGTGCTCAGTAAATGTCCACCCTGAATATGGATTTCACACAAATGCAGTGCTGTAGCCACCCCAAGGGTTTATGATCCATAATTCATTTTGGAAAATGGCTTGATTCACCTGGAGCAGTAAAATCTGAGAACTTCAT
>NW_004443958.1:23014010-23019326 GCF_000243295.1 Trichechus manatus latirostris | reverse complement strand
AGCACCCAGACATGAACATGTTAAACTCCTCTCCTGCTGAGTCCACCACGGGCTTGGCAGTGAGCACTTCATAATAGTTATGTGCTCAGTAAATGTCCACCCTGAATATGGATTTCACACAAATGCAGTGCTGTAGCCACCCCAAGGGTTTATGATCCATAATTCATTTTGGAAAATGGCTTGATTCACCTGGAGCAGTAAAATCTGAGAACTTCATGGCTCATAACAATGTCAGAGGGAGCAATCTCCCATGCTAACTGCACACCGAGAATTAAAGCCGCTCTGTCTAAACACTGCACCAAGCCCGTCCCCACACAAATCAGGTGGCACCAACCCCGGAACACTCTAATGAGTAATAATCAAGCCCGATTCCTATTTTATCGTCTGAAAACCAGGCAATACGTTGATAGAGGCATTCCATAGAAAGAAGCTGCCTAGAGAGGTGGAGTCTAATCTTTAGTTCTTCTTCTTCTTTTTTATTTTTATTGTTTTTTTTAGTTTGTGACACTAATTGTGTTTCTATTTGGCCTCAGCTTATTTTCCAGCCTCAATTCCTGACACATCCATCATACCGTACATCTTTGCTTCCTTGAAAATGTGCTCCTCAGATTTCTCAGAATGTTTCTTCTGCTCTTTACAGAACAATAGATACAGAAACTGTTATTCCTGCCTAAAATATGCCTATTCACCCTTCAGAACCCAGTTTAATGCTGCTTCCTTCAGGGACGCTTATCTTACTCTGTTATAATGACTTGTCCCTTGAGGCCAGGGGCTGTTTATTAATCTAATTGGCACATATTAGTTACTCATTTAGGAGCTCTGGTGGCACAGTGGTTAAAGCACTTGGTTGCTAACCAAAAGGTCTGTGGTTGGAACCCACCAGCTGCTCTGCAGGAGAAAGCTGTGGCAGTCTGCTTCTGTAAAGATTTACAGCCTTGGAAACCGTATGGGGCAGTTCTACTTTGTCCTGTAGGTTCGCTTCCTCTGAGTTGGTGTGGACTTGATGGCAGTGGGTTCTTTTTAGTTACTCGTTTATGTTTGGTCGGTTGTTCGTTTGTTGGTATTTTTTAATGTGCTGTAAATGTTAGACATACAGGTAATATAATATGCAGCAGTTAGGATTTAAGCCAACTATACCATTTGATGGATTAAAAAGAAGAGACACTAAAAAATTAAGAAATTTGTCTAAGATCACATAGTGGAAGTGGCATAACCCTCCTTCTCTTTTTGACAGAACGCTGGACTTACAGGCAGATACATTTGCCTGCCACGCCACATTGCATCCTTTCAAAAGAATAAAATGAGATAATGTTGTAAAGTGCTTAGCCTCCTGCCTGGCCCATAGTAAGGCATTCAATAGATGACACATTGTTTCCACGTTGTATCATTGTTACAACTACCACAACTGGACGTCTACCACATACTTCCAAATTCTACGTCTAGTTCTCAAGCAACATTACAAATTAAGTATTATTATCCTGAGGGTCAGAGAAAACAATGGAAACAAGGAGATGGATCGACCCCACAGCTCCAGCAATCGACTCAGATGTTCCAACAATCATGAAGATGGCGCAGGAGCAGCGATTCCTTCTGTTGTACATAAGGTCACCATGGGTTGGAGCTGACTCGACGGCAACAAACAACAACCACCTTTAATTTACAGACGAGGAAAGTGCCATTTAGAGGATTTAAAACTCTGCGGCGATCACCCTGTTGCATACACGTTAACTCTTGTCGGTGTTTTGTACCCTAACGTCCTTTCTTTATCCATCCCATCTCACACACTGCCTTGTCAACAGTGGAGACTTTGGACACGTGTCTCTAGCTCCTTGGCGATCCTGGGTTCTGGTATGCAATTGTCTTCTGGCATAAAGGGATATGGCCCATGATTCACCCAGCACTTGGCAGGTCTTTAGGCAATGGCTGCACATTTTTCAAGGAGCCTATTTGCAGAGCAGGTCATGTGTTTGGCCTGATTTTCATCCATCTAATTATCCACGAAATGATTTATCAGGGAAATGCCGGTAATTTGTCAGGGCGAAAACATCCTGAAAGTCGAGCTTCCACAGCTGCAATTCCCAAGGCTGCGGTCTTGGTGGCGCTCCTGCCACACCTAGGGATGGGATGGAAAGCAGCCTCACCATTTGGTCAGATCGTTCTCTCACAATGGGAGATATAGCGGATGAGCTCTTCCACAAATATTTAGTGAGCACCTGCTAAGTAAGACATATGGAATGCATATGGGACAATGCAAAGAAATAGAAGGCAAAATGTCTTTTCTCAAAGACTCGGAACCCCTGGAACCCTCATCCACGGCTGGAGGGAAGGCAGTTTGTTCCGCTCACTCTGGCAGACTAGCAGTAGCTGCTAAATCTTGGCGTACATCCACCCCCCGGCTCAGCAGCTACACTGCTAGGTGTGTCTCCCAGAGGAATGAGAGCGCGCATCCACCGGAGGCACAACCATAAATATGCAATATGCATAACAGCTTTATTTAAAATAGCCAAAAATGGGAAAAAAATCAACAGTAGAATGGACAAATTGTGATCTATTCGTGTGTTGAAATAATATCCAGAAATAAAATTACAAAAGAAGGCGAGGGTGGTGGGGGGACCTACTGCTACATGTATCCACTTGCATAAATCTCAGAGATTCAACCTTGAGGAAAATCAGCCAGACACCCAGGAGCGTATCTGCTATGAATCCACATGTATGAAGTGGAAGCAAACATGTACTGAGGCAGCACTCTGTGCTCGGCTCTGTCCTAAGTGCCAGGGTGTCAGAGACGAGCAGACTAGACCCAGTCTCTAACTTCATCTTAGTGGAGCAACTTCATTTGTCGTGGTTAGTTGCTACTGAATTGGTTTCAACTCGTGGCGACCTCATGTGTGCAGAGTAGTGATACAAATATAAAAACAAAACAAAGTGAAGTGAACACATGTGATTGATACCAGTGTGTGCTTCTTTTGATGGGTGATCACTTCGGAGGACAAGACATCTGAGATGATAAAAAGTGGGCAGCCATTCCAGCATCTGGGGAAAGCCTTTCAACTGAAGGGTCCGTGAGGACAAAGTCCCTGAGATCTCAGAATGTTCCGGAGACAGAGAAAGTGTCTGCAGCCAAGTGGGCAAGGGTGAGGGCAACAAGTTGGCTTTGCAGAGATGGGCGGACATGGTCTGGTAGAACTCTGATTGCCATGATGGGGATTCGGACTTTATTCTAAATGTAATGGAAATGTTTTGGATGGACTAGGCAGAGGAGGGGGAGATACCACTTAGACTCTGCAAATCAGACGGTGGGATGGTATGGACTCAGGGAGTCCTGTTAGGTGGTTGAGTCTGGAGTTGGCTCTCCAGATGAGACATGACACCACCTCTGAAAGAGGAAGAGAGGGGATACAGCACAACCTATGGATTAGAAGACACTTGGGAGACTTAGTAACCAATTTCAATTCCAATGTGTGGACATTATTTGGATACTAATTTAAACAAGCTTATATATCGTTGTAGAAGTCCCTAGGTGGTGCAAACAGTTAAAGCTCTGGACTGCTCAGCACAGGTTAGAGGTTCAGGTCCACCCAGAGGTGCCCCAGAAGAAAGGTCTGGTGATCTACTTCTAAAAATTTAGCCCTTGAAAACCTAATGAACCTAATGGAGCAACACACACTCAAATATATATATGTGTGTGTACATATACATATAAACACAAACATACACATACATATGTATATAATATATGTAGATATGTGCATGCATATGCCATTTATGAAAAATGTGAACTCTGTCTGAGCATTTGACAATATTTAAACAATGTATTGTTTATTGTTTTCTAGGTGTCAAAACGGTATTGTGCTTATCTTCCAAAAGAGTGTCCTTATCTTTTACCAATACTGACAAATTTATGAACAGAAAATACGATATCTTGGATTTGATTTAAATTAAGGCATGAGGGAAGGAGATTGGTGTGGATATGGATAAAATAACATTAACCATCAAAATAACAATCGCTGAAGCTAGAAGATTCCAAGACAAAATATTCTCCTCTGTATAGTGAACAATATCTGCTTTATTCTATTCAGCATTCCTTCCCCACTCACAGACTCCAAATTATTTCCTTAACCAGATACTACTTTGGTATCTGTTTAAAATGTTCTATAATAGAAAGAGGGAGAGAGCAAGAGAGCTAGAGAGACGCAGAGAGAGCGAGGAGAGAGAGGGAGAGAGAAAGAGTAGGAATGGTGGGGCTTGACTTGGGTGGTGATCAGAGATGGTTAGGATCTTCAATATTTTAGAGGCAGAGTTAACAGGACTTGCTGATGCATGTCTAAGTCTTGAGACTTCTGGACAGTGATTTGATTCTGCAGGCAGTGCGGAATCACTGGAGGTTTTTTGATCCAGAGGTTTGTGTGGGTAGTGGTGTTCGGGGGCTGCGGCTGGCTGCACAAGCACGAGGGATTAAAGCCAGACACTCTGGCACCTTTCCAGTGTGGTATGGAACCTCTGAGAGGTACTATGCTTTTATTCTGAAAGTGTGTTTTGATCCCAGTGGGCGGGACCGTGCCCACCTCCACATTCTGCAGTTCCCATAATGTAATGCCTGTGATCCGCAATCAAGCACAGGATGAGGGATCCAGCTTCCTGAATGGATTAATGTGTTAAAATTGTCCTCAGCTGCAGAAGCCATGACCCATCCAGGCCTTGTTAAACGAACGCACATTCTGCATGCCTGCTCTTCCGCTTAGGGCCTGCATAATCTGCTTTTCACATTCACTTACCCAAAGTATATAAAATGTCCCAGACTGCAAAATGTCTCCCTAAAGAGTATTCAGTGTCTGCCTTCTGCATTTGCCTATTTTTGGAGCAACTTGAGCTGTCTCTGAGTAGAAATTCTAGACTTCTGGAAGCCCAGACATTTCTTTCATCTCTTCTTAAATTTATAACTTCTCCCTCCCGGGTCCATCCATGACAAACCCTACTTGCATTTTGTGGAAGAGACAATTTAGATGACTAGTTACTAAGTACATCTTACAGGTAATGCAAATGATGAATGTGCACAGGCTGCTGACCGAAAAGTTGCAAGCTCAAGTCCACCCAGAGGTGCCTCAGAAGAAAGGCCTGGCAATCTACTGCTGAAAAAATCAGCCATCGAAAGCCCTATGGAAAACAGTTCTGCTCTGACCTCATGGAGTAGCCGTGAGTCAGAGTTGACCCCAAGGCAACTGGTTGGTTACAAAGCCCTAACTGAACGCCTTTGTTCACAAGAGGTTTTTGGTGTGAGGCATCCTCTCTTGCACCATCCATGTCAAAAATCATCTT
>NW_004443958.1:22991610-23013290 GCF_000243295.1 Trichechus manatus latirostris | reverse complement strand
GGATGGCGCAGGACTAGGCAGCGTTTGGTCCTGTTGTACATACAGTCGTTATGAGTCAGAACCGACTCGAGAGCATCTAACAACAACAGTTAGAAGTTTGTTTTCTAGAGTCTGAAAGTTATACGTGTAAAATTAAACTCTGCCACTTGTAACTGGCCCAATCTTCCCAAAGACTCATCTCTAACCTGGGGATAATAGGGCCTGTATCATAGACTATATGACAGGAAGCATATAGTATGACTATCATGCAATCTGGCATATGGTGACCTGTCAATAAATGTTAGCTATAATTATTATTATTGTTCTTATCAGCCCATGTCACAGTATCACACTTCCAACTCTATGTGTATGTTGAAATGCATTTGTTAAAATAATCAATAGCTACTGTAAACTTTAATGTGACTACAAGTCACAGGGGATCCGGCTACAGTGCAGACTCGTCTGCATTTCTTACAAGCACAGCTGACGGCGAAGCTCCTGGCTCCCAGACCACACATTGAGTATCAAGGGTCTCGATCTCCAGTGTTGTGGAGAATCATTTAAAATATACATTGACAAAATAGCATTGAAGGGGCAAAGTTTATCATTTTTGCGTCTGTGTCAACTGCAGGAATGATGTTAGTACTGTAAGCTTTGGTCCATCAATTACATATATAACCTTGTTTTATCTGGTTTACACCACAACAGATAAGTACTCATATTAAAGGTACAGATTAGCATTTCCCTGGCATAATGAGGGGCGACCAGGGGAAAACACAGACTTTAGGAAGAAAGAAGCTAGAGATTCCCAGTTGCAACCCTACTTGTGGTGTCTTGGGCCATACTTAATCTTTGGAGTCTGACTTTTCTAGTTTATAAGACGTGGTTAGTCATGACTGTAGCATAATGGAAGCTTTGCGGTGGTTAAAGGAGAATATGGTTCTGAAAAGTACTAGCACAGTTTCTGAAAATAGCATACGTTTAACAGATGATGACTTCCACCTCTGCCTCCTTCCATCCTCTCTCCACCTGTAACTAAGAATTGTAGCACAGCAGAAAGCACCCCCAATTATTTAAGACAGTAAATAAAGTAGGCTACAGGAAAGGGGTGGAAAGGAAGGTCATCCATTGCTTCTCTAATATTCACTGTGGGTCTACCAAGTGCCAGGCGCCCAACATACGACGACCTATGTACTTGCCCTCGACTTGTCTATTGAATGGTCGTTTCTAACTCCTGTATCCCAGCTAGGCCAGGTGGTGGCGCTTGGGTGCTGGCCCTCGCTGAGTTCTGGGAAGACCAGAGTGGCCTCACCTTTCTCTTCTCCATGGTGTGAGTCCACAGTGACCTCCAAGGCAGAGGCAAGGAAAACGGGGACGCCCTGATCAACTTGCATAGTTCCTATTTTGTAGCTCATGAAGCCATTGCATTTTCTCACCCTTAGATTTTTTTTTTTAAATGAATGATTATAAAATCAGTGCATGGGTGTCACAGAAAAACGTGGAAAATAAAAATTACTCATAATTCAAAGACTGAGTGTGTGTGTGCGTGTGTGTGTGTGCGTGTATGTATCCTACCAGTCTAAGAATACAACTTTATGTCTTGATTATTTACGTGCATAATACAGAAGGAAGCATATTGTAATCATTAAAATTTTGGACTTTGAAGTTAGGTAGATCTAAAATTCCTACTTCATCACTTTCCTGCTGATGCAACTTTGAGCAACTTAATCTATCTAAGGCATAGTTTTGACGATGAATATGTGTATACAAAGCATTTTATAGAGGCAATTACACATAGAAAATGTAAATAATAATGCTAAATATTATTATTTAATTAATAATTATCCTGTGAGCATTTCTCCACATTTACTTAGAATTCTTCGAAAAAGAATTCTTGTTTGGCTGCATAATATTCTGTTTTGAGGATGTACCTGGCACATAGCCAGGACACTATCAGTAGTTAATAGAATGTGTGAATGTACAACACTTACTTAAAAATCATACAGGCATCATTTCCTCTCCAATATCAAACATAAAAATTTTGTAAAGCTTTGCCAGTTTTAGAGGTAAAAATATTTCATTATTTTAATTTGCATTCCAGCATTTTCATTTGTATGTTTCTTCTTTCAGTTGTCTGCGTGTCCTTTGCTCATTTTTATGAGTCTTCATAAGGTATCGTAATTTGTATATGCTTTATATATATATATATATTTAATTTGCTACAAGTACTTATCTCTTCTTTTTTATTATTGTTATTTTTACTTGTACCTTTCTCCTTCTTGTTAATGGGAAGAATCTACAGGGTCTAGGGTTGTAGAAATTGTACAATAGAAGTGTTTAACTATTTTAACCAAAACTAATGCTACTTGGCTAAGTCTTAGATATCTAGGGTCTTTCTTCTCTTAGGGTGATGATCTCCCTATAAATTTCAGTGGCTCCTCATGCAAATGGCACCTGGTGGGATTTCCCAGACACGCCTATGTATGCACATTGCTTCCCTTGCTTCTCAGCTCCGACAAGTGTGAGGGAAACTCACGTGTTTAAGAAGCTCAGAGTATAATGTGTTGTGTGTTAGAAGGGACGGACAGTGAGATGGTTTCCATTATTCTCTCTCTGTCCTTTCATTTTGTCTTTTCTGCAGCTTTGGGCCCTCTAGCAGTTATTTTGCCTTCCTTGTAGGAAACAATACAATAAATGTTGTTCGGGGAGGTTGGGTAAAGGCATACCTGGCTCAGAAAGAGCATCCTTTGTGACACACACGCATGAACAGACCAGTTGTCATCAAGTCGTGACAACCCCATCTGTGTCAGAGTAGAACTGTGCTCCATAGGGTTTTCAATGGCTGATATTTTCAGAAATAGATCACCAGGCATTTCTTCCAAGGTGCCTCTGGGTGGACTGGAATCTTCAACGTTTCAGTTAGCAGCTGAGCTCATTAACTATTTGCACCACCCAGGGACTTGACAACCACTTTATTACTACTAGATTTCCTAGTAATGAGGTTTATGCTGCAAATATTCACATTTAAGTCAAGTCTTGTCCTATCTAGATAGCCATTTGATATTATGGTATCTTAAAATGAACAAACAAAAATATATATGATTTCCATGAGGGACTAGTAAAATAGAATCACCACATTTATGCTGTTAATTCATATATCTGAAATAGTGCCATGCTAGTTTAAATACTAGCTCCATCATTTAAATATAGTCTGATACCTTGGTTGGTTTCCAAGATAGCAAAGGCCAAAGCTGTAACTATGGTTGGCTGTTGATTCCTTTCTCATTCAATAATCACATTTTTTTTTTCCTTCCAGTGCCTTGGGATTGATGCAAATACATCAGGAAATTGTTAAGAAGAGAAAAGGAATGGGGGGGGGGGGGGGAGGAGAAAGAATCACAAACAAGGAGCAGGAAATTGTTATTATGACAAAGAAAACAAGTGAAATAGATTTGGCCATACTGGAAGTCCATAATAAATACAAAAGAATTATGTGTTGTGGTAGACATAAAACAAAGTAAGAACTCAAAAGAAATACATGCCTCAGTGAACTTTTCTTTCTCCTTTTTTGTTCAACTGAATACTTTGTGATTCATTCCCTTGAGCACACATACCTGGGTAGTGGGGATACATAAAGCTGGCCATTCCTGCTGCTTAATCTCATCCACGTTTCCAACTGAGGCACCTCGGGCAGATTTAACTCCTTCTGGCCATCAGAGAAACTTTAACTACACAAATGCCCAATGCATTCCAGTGTTCCAGAAGCTTGTATTTCATCTGTAAAGAGTCCTGGTGACCTAAAGGTTAAGCACTCAACAGCTAACTGAAACGTTGGCGGTTCGAATCCACCCACAGCTCTGTGGGAGAAAGACCTGACAATCTGCTTCTGTACGGATTACAGCCAAGAAAACCCAATGGCACTGTTCTACTCTGTCACTTGGGGTTGCTATGAGTCCGAAATTGACTCGACAGCACCTATTCCATCTGTGGATGTCCAGAGAGTCTTTGCACCACTGATTTTGAAATGTATTATGGCACAAGGACAAAGTTCTGCCTTTGGAATTCAAGAAGGAGAGATTTAGACCCCACTGCAACTTTTACTAACTATGTGACTACCGAGAAATCCCTTAAAAACATGGAATAGTCAATTTCCTCAGTTTTAAAAGAGAGGAGAAATGCTTAACTCTTCTGGGTGAACAAGAGCGTTAAATAAGATAATGTATATATGCAATCTATTTTTTAAAATATAAACTCTTATGAGATTTACAATTAATATATTAGCAAAATTATATATAAGTATGTATTTGTTATATTTAGATCTGCTCCTTGATTGGACTGATTAGCTATTGAGTCCACTTTTGTTTTAATTACTGATTATCCTATTAGTCATCAAACTAGGCATGTAGGTAGAGATACATAAGGAGTCCCTGTTGGGTCAAACAGTGAAATACTTGGCTACTGACCAAAAGGCTGGTGGTTTGAATCTACCCAGAGGTGCCTTGGAAGGTAGCGGGCGATCTGCTTCTGAAAGCCTTGGAAACCTTATGGAGCGGCTCTGCTCTGCACATATAGGATCCCCGGGAGTCAGAATGCTCTCGACAGCAACTAACAACAACAGGGACACACATTAGCTTATAACCTCCATGCCACACAATTGTGAACGTCTCGGTGACTGTCCGTGAATATCCAATAACTATTTGCTGAAAGGATACTGAATGAATTATAAATGAATTAAATCATTTGCAGGACCTCAGAGAGAAAAGCACCTACTTGCAGATGAACACGAATGTTCAAGAAGTGCATGAGGGTTTTTTTTTTTTTTTCCTAGACCTAAGAAATTAGGACCCTCCCCACTCACTCGCTGAATGGTGTCTATTTGTCGTTAACAATATGAATTCAAATTAACCCTTTAAGTACCTGAAATAACATATTTGTAATGGAAAAATAGCAAAGAACAAAATGTATGCTGCAACGTTCCTAAACAAAATTCTTGATGATAATGATGCTGAATTAGTAAAATAAAAAAAAAAAAATTATCTGAATCTTAAGGAGTAAATACACACACACATATGCACATTAGCTTAGGTGAGTATCAGGGAGTACATGGAGATTGTTAATGATTCTTATTAGATTTGAGGTTATTCTTAAAGATCACTTAGGTTGAGAAAAATAGAAAAAATATAAGATATGTCTGTTTCTTTAAAGATTCTAGAAAATTCTGAACAATATGGCATATTGTTTTGACTGAAAAATGGAATAAAGTGAGTATGCGAGAAAATAGAAGGAAACATTTGAACTCTGCAGATTATAAAACAACAAATTCCCTAAGGTGAAGTTCATTCAGCCATAGGGGATAAGACAAAGAAACAAAAAACATAGACACTGCGAGGAACGTTGCCTGTGTGCGTCATCAATAACGAGGAAACATCTCAAGTCCACCCCACAGACTACGCGGTTGAGGACTAGCAAAAGACTGGTGAGAACGCAATATTAGTATGGATGGGACTTTTCATAACTACTTTACAATTCCTTAATGAGTACTTATATTTAAAAAAAAAAGATTTTAGAAAATAGACTCACATGAGTCTGTTTGGAAAATTCAATTTTAATTATCGTGTGTCAGAAGCTATTTAACCAAGAAAAATGTATTACAAAGAGACTTGGAAAATTGAAAATCCCTAGACCAATACAAGTGAATAGTTATTATTTATTGCACTTTGAAAGGACTTTGAAGAAGTTACCGGGATCATAGCCTGATAAAACAATTTTACCTAAATCAAAAATGTTTATTCTTATTGTCAAAAATGCCTCTCGGACCTTGAATAACAAGTTTCAAAACAACTTTTCTTAGTCCAAACACAAATTTCATCATTTGCAGTTTTCAACGGCCAATGCTTTGGTATTTTTTTCTTAATAAGTGTAGAGAAGTCATAGTTTTCCTTAAGTGGGAAACTCATTCAATCAAAACTTTGTGTAATCCTGTTTGGCTTCCCCTCAGAGACTTACAGCTCAGGACAGAGAATGAACTATGAATGCAATGCTCTTTTTTTCCTCTCCCCATGCTCCAGCATAGCCTTGTACTGGAATACATATAGAAATGGCATTAGCTGCTTACACCAATCGTTGGCACATAAAATGCTCAATAAATAACTCTTAAGTGATTCAAATGTAAAAAAAAAAAAACAAATGATGAAACTGAAACATAATATGGTGAAGGTATATCTGGTTTTGGAATCCCTGGGTGGTGCAAATGGTTAACACACCTGGCTGCTTACCAAAAGGTTGGAGGTTCAAGTCCACCCTTGAGTACCTTGGAAGAAAGTCCTGGTGATCTACTTGCAAAAAGTCAGCCACTGAAAACCTTATGAGGCACAGTTCTACTCTGAGACACATGGGGTCACCATGAGATAAACTAGCTAGATGGCAACTGGGTTATATTTGTTTGTAAACAGATTCTGGTTTTGATGTTCCGATGTAGTTCAACATGTTGTTGGGTGCCATCAAGTCAGTTCCGACTTACAGCCATCCTGTGCACAACTGAACAAAACACTGCCCAGGCCTGTGCCATTCTTCAAAATCATTGCCATGTTTGAGTCCATTGTTGTAGCCACTGTATCCATCCATTTCACTTAGAGTCTTCCTCTTTTTCACTAACCGTCTACTTTTCCAAGCATGATGTCCTTCTCCAGGGACTGGTCCCTCCTGGTAACACTTCCAAAGTCAGTGAGACGAAGTCTCGCCATCCTCACTTCTAAGGAGCATTCTGGCTGTACTTCTTCCAACAGAGGTTTGTTCATTCTTCTGGCAGTCCATGGTATATACAATATCCTTCACCAACACCGTAATTCACAGGCATCAATTCTTCTTTGGTCTTCCTTATTCATTGTCCAGCTTTCACACGCATATGAGGCAATTGAAAACACCACGGCATGGGTCAGGAGTACTTTAGTCCTCAGGGTGACATCTTTGCTTTTTAACACTTTAAGGAGGTCTTTTGCAGCAGATTTGCCCAGTGTAATACATTGTTTGATTTCTTGACTTCTGCTTCCATGGGCATTGAAGAATGGTGGATTGGAAAAATAGTCAGTGTTTTATGTATGATTTATTTTTAATCAAGAAAAGACGTATATTAACCAAGTATGCCTTTCCAATATTAATGTGTTTTGGCCTGTGGAATTTTGTGAAAAATAATTGTGTGTTTGTCTAACGGTGTTGTATCTCTCATCATGTCGGTGGATGGTTTACCGGTGGACTTCCCCCAGTGGCCGCTACGTGTTCATCTGTGGATTTCCAGCGCTGACAAAGTGATTGACATACGGTGGATATTCACCCGAATGTATTGAACTGATTTGAGATAAGGTTTATGGCTGTCTTTCAGAGTTCTTTTTTTTTTTTTAAATCTCAAGAGCAAAGGTTACATTAAGAAGGGAGTTTCTTGGGATCACCTTTAAAGTTGTTTTAAACATAAATATTTTATGAAAGGCTACCTTGGCTTCTTCGTTAACAATTTGTTGGCTTGCGTTGCCCAGGAAACAGGTCTGTGGACCTCAGTTTCTCCATCAGTCAATACAGAGAATGAGGTGCGATAATGATCACAGTGCCCTCTAGCTTGGAAATGGGATGGCCTTGAGAACAAGGGGGAATATCCAGATGGGATATACTTCTAGATGGTGACAGCAACTAGACTGAAAGTGAAGGAATAATGTGTTTCTGCAAAGCTGTCTTTCCAACAAGGCAGAGCGATGGAGCAGACAAGTGTGACGTACAAGAGGTCTCTTCAAAACAGATTCAGTACAGCCCCCAGGGCTCCTGTGAGCTATGCTATGCCTCTGTTAAGCATGCAGCATCAATTACAACAGCCGTCTCCTTCCACCTACAGTGCAACTCAAGATAAGCACAAGAGCTGTACTGGCATCAGTCATCAGGCTCGCTGTTGTCATCAGCTAACTTTCTCAATTCACCATATGTCTTGCCAGTGACATTCTCCCCCACAGCATTATTCGAAGATGGCCAGGCAAAGAGGTTTCAAGCAGGTCACGTGCTCTGCTTCAGAGCCCGTGAGCTGGTGATTAAACCATTGCTGTAGAAGCTGCTATGTGGAGAGCTGGGCGAGGAGCTCAACATCTAGGTCTTTATCCCAGGTCTTAAACTCATTAGGTGTGTAACTTCGGACAAGGGACTTCCTCTTTGGACTTCAATGGATTCATCCTTCAAATCAGCATAAAAGAATCTCACAGAGTGTTGTACAAATCAAAAATTGTAGTGCCTGTGGAAGCTCTTTGTATGATCCCGATTCAAGTCCATATTATGTATCACAGACATACACACTCATAATGGGTTTTGTCAAATGTTTTTCCTTGTGTCTGTCTCTCTTGATTTTCTGGTTCCTACATCTGTGTCATACGATAGACACTCAATAGAGTAGGCTGTCTTTCCACTCCGATTTTTTTTTTTTTTAATTATGACCTTTAGTTATGAAGCTTTTGCGGGAGAGCACCATGGCTTTCATTTATCTCTCCTTCGTTCCGCTCCACCCTGCTCGTGAGCGCCCAGCCTCTGGAATGCCCTCTGCTCCTCCTCATCCTGTGAACAGGCCACTCATGGCCTTGCCAAGTGTCTGTGCCAGCATTATCCTTGAAAGCCAACCATCAAGGCAGTGTGCCATGTGCCCATTTATGTCTTCTTTTTGACTTTCCTTTTCATTCTGGGAGAGTAATTTTCCAATGATATGTGAATTTGCACTGTATTTATGGAGCATCTACAACTTATGGAAATTACATGAGACACTCTGAAGAATTAAAAGGGACAGTAGTCATGGATCTTGTCCCTACCCCTGTCCTGATGGCCAAGGCAGATAAGGCATGCAATGCACAAGGTTAAAAGAAAAAAAAAAAAAAGATTGCTTTCTTTGGCATGTAAGTATTGCTGAAAGCTAATGGAAGAGACGGCTTCCCATGGAAACAATTTGGAAAACCCTGGTGGCGTAGTAGTTAAGTGCTCCAGCTGCTAACCGAAAGGTTGGTAGTTTGAATACACCAGACACTCCTTTGAAACTCTGTGTGGCAGTTCTACTCTGTCCTGTAGGGTTTCTATGAGTCGGAATTGACTCGACAGCAATGGGTTTTTTTGTTTGTTTGTTTTGGTGAAGGTGGTAATTCTTCTCCTATGTCACCAACTGTGACTTCTCTTACTTCCTCCATACATTCCCTTCCTTTTCCTGCCATTTCTGAGGCTCCCAAGACATACCCTTTGGTCCATAGAGGCCTCATTCATGTCCACCACTTCTACCACCCCCATAAATTCATGCTTCACAAATGGATATCGTACTCCTAGAACTGCATTCTACAGGACTAGAATCCTAGAACTCTCTCCTTAGATAGATCCATCTCCCTGTTACTAGATCTCTCCATCATGTTGCCCCACAGACCCTCTGTCTTTTTATGTTCAAAACCCAACTCATTATACGTTCCTCCAACTCCACTCCTTTCTTATTACCTATTCAGATTACTTTTCTCCCATTAATGCTACCAGAATTCTGGGGGTTGCCTTAGACTCCTCCTTCTATTTAACCCCCATATATAACCAGTCATTAAATCCTATTAATTCTTTTTATTTGATATAATTCCTACCCATCTCATGGTGTCCATGGATAGGGCAAATAATTAAGCACTCGAATAGCAAAAGGTTTGCAGTTTGAACCCACCCAGAAGTGCCTTTGGTAGACAGGCCTGGCAATCTGCTTCTGAAATGTCACAGCCTTGAAAACCCTATGGAACAGTCCTACCCTGCACACACAGGGTTGCCATGAGTCAGAATCAACTGGACAAAAACAACAACCACTCCTGTCTCATGCCCATTGCTATTCCATGGCTTTAGCTCAAAACACGTTATTTCTCACGTGTGTTATTGCAATATCCCATAATTGTTTTCCCATCCCCATTCTCACCACTCCTGAATCCATACCCCATATTGACGGCAGAATGATATTCCTAAACTGCAAAATTGATGGTATAATTTTCCTGCTTAATATTTCCAGTGACTCCCACTACTTTCTGGATCAAGCTCGTTAGCTAAGCAAAGAGTTGTCACTATTTCAGCTATTCTCGATTCCTGACAAAAGTATTGGGAGATTCTGAAAGTTATAGAAGGTTAAAATGATGCTATTATTCGCATCCTCAGTGTGTTCATGCAGTGCCTTCTCTAACTCTCACCATTCCCCCATGCACCTAATGAACTCAATGATCTCCTTTAATACCCAACACTAGAGGTTCTTTTTGTGATAACTTAGTTCCATTTCCAAATACCATTCTTACCCTCATATTATCATTTACAGATACATTTTTAAAGTGATATGAGTTTGTATAAATTTTTATTTTATATGTGTTTCTTCAAATGGGCTGTTCTTCTAAACCCTCTTATTCATTTTTTGATTCTCTAGAACTGAGCAGGATGCCTATAAAGAACATAGAGGAGATTCAAAACCTTGTTTCTGGCTGCTGCTGACTGACTAAATAAAAACGAGAGATGGGAAACATAGATTAAAAACAAACAGACAAACCCATAAACAAAAGTACACACAGACTGTAGCTTCAGGTAGTATGAGGAAAGCTGTCTCACTAGATTTCTGAGATAAAATGATCATATTTAACTTGACCAACTACATCATATGCACATAAGAAATGATGAATGTTATTTTTTAAATTTTTGGATATTTAAAAATACCAATATGTTATTTTAGTAAATGGTGGAGTTGAAACTTGGGACATTTTTCAAGACGATGTTATTCATTTTCTTTTATCATTCATTGACTAAACAGAAAGCTAAGCAGCTTAACATCATGTCAGTTTGAAAACCTAGTAATGTAGAACATAGACTTGGTTTGAACAAAATCAAATTGCATGAACTTATTTACTAGAAGTGGTTGATGTGTTTAAATAGAACTGACTTTAAAAACAAGAAAACAAACAAACTTAAAGTTACTGAAATTTAATGAAAGACTGGTTAATGTATCTCAATTAAAACACTAATTATGTTGTTGTTGTTGTTAGGTGCCATCGAGTCGTTTCTGACTCATAGTGACCCTATGCACAACAGAATGAAACACTGCCTGGTCCTATACCATCCTCATGATTGTTGCTGTGCTTGAGCCCATTGTTTCAGCCACTTGTCAATCCATCTTGTTGAGAGTCTTCCTCTCTTTCGCTGACCCTCTAATTTACCAAGTATGATGTCCTTCTCCAGGGACTGATCCCTCTTGATAACATGTTCAAAGTATATGAGATGAAGTCTTACCATTGTTGCTTCTAAGGAGCATTCTGGCTATACTTCTTCCAAACGTTTGAGACCAACAGGTTAAGATTACGCAGTTAATTTACTCTGCTAATTAAGTTTATTCTTCTAAACTGATAGCAATTTAATAAGACTACAAACGTCATTGACTTACTTGACTTTGTTCCTGTGACATTACACCAACAGCCCGTGATCTAGAACCGTCAAGTGAAATGCCACCTTTCTGAACCTCCTGAATATGGCCATACCTACACGGCAGAAAGTGAACAATGCAGCATTTCTACGTATGTGTTTCTGTCAATATGCGTATGTACTCTGATGTAAATGTCATAATATGAAAATTTGTATCATTATTTTGCAATTGTAGGAATTGAAGGCATTTCTTCTCAAATATTCCCTTATAGGAAGGTATTGTAACCAATATTCTTCCTCAGAGCTAGGACTGAAGAAGTGACAGGGAGAGGAGAGGAAAAGGAAAGAAGGAAAGAAGGAAGGAAGGAGGGAGAGAGGGAGGTGGAAAGGGAAGAAAGAAGGAAGGAAGGAAGGTAGGCAATGGTGACTGTGTAAATGTATGTTGGATGCATATCACATGACAAGTCTCAATGGAGATTTGTTAAGCAAGCAGGTGAAATGAGTGGTTGAATTAATCAACCATGGAGACAATAATTTGAAATAAGAATAACAATTAATAACTCTTTGGATATGAAGAAAAAGGGCTAGCATTTATTTGCTCAAAGGGCTGTACTAGAAACTTTTGTTTTAAGTTATTTATTTACATTAATGGAAAGCTTAATTACGTAGTATTATTTTTGTTTTACAAAGGAAACAGGAGTTAGTGTTTGGACTCAGGGCTGAAAGAAAAATATCTTTCCATTTTATTCTGTGTCTTGACTCATGAAATTACAAAAATAATCCTACTTATTTATTTCTTACTTTATGGCCAGCAAAGGATTTTAAGATTTATTATTTTATTTAATGTTCAGCAAAATTGTGAAGAAATTATTGTTATATAATTATGTAAAAGAGTAAACTGGGATTCAGTGGTATTAAATGATGTGCATTCATACAAAGACAGGTGTCTTAGTCATCTAGTGCTGCTGTAACAGAAATACCACAAGTGGGTGGCTTTAACAAACAGAAATTTATTTTCTCACAGTTTAGGAGGCTAGAAGTCTAAATAAAGGGCCTGGCTCTAGGGGAAGGCTCTCTCTTTTGGCTCTGGGGGAAGGTCCTTGTCACTTTTCAGTGTCTATTTCTTGGTTCCTTGGTGATCTTCATGTGGCGTAAATATCTATCTTACCCCATCTCTGCTTGCTTGCTTGTCCTAATCTACTCTTTTTTTTTTTTGTATCTCAGAGGTGATTGGCTTAAAATATACCCTACACTGATATGACCTCTTACTATAACAAAGGATTGGTTGTTGGGAAATATGGCCATAAATGGTGACTATACACGTGGACCTCACCAGATGGAATACACAGAAATCAAATCGACTACATCTGTGCAAAGAAACAATGGTAAAGCTCAATATCATCAGTCAGAACAAGGCCAGGGGCTGGCTATAGAACAGACCATCAATTGCTCCTATGCAAGTTCAAGTCGAAGCAGAAAAATATTAAAACAAGTCCACGAGAGCCAAAGTATGAGATTGAGTATATCCCACCAGAATATAGAGACCATCTCAAGAATAGATTTGACACATTGAACACTAATTACTGAAGACCAGATGAGTTGTGGAATGACATCAAGAACATAATGCATGAAGAAAACAAAAGAGAATTAAAAGAGAAGAAAAAAAGACCAAAATGCATGTCAGAAGAGACTCCGAATCTTGCTCTTGAACATAGAGTAGCTAAAGTGATTGGAAAACATAATGAAGTAAAAGAGCTGAACAGAAGATTTCTAAGGAAGGCTCAAGAAGACAAAGTAAGGTACGAAATATGCAGACCTGGAGTTAGAAAACCAAAAAAGAAGAACACATTTGGCATTAATCAAGCTGAAAGAACTGAAAAAAAAAAAATTCAAGCCTTGAATTGCAATTTTGAAGGATTCTATGAGTCCTGATGGCATAGTAGTTAAGAGCTTGGCTGCTAACCAAAAGGTCAGCAGCTCAAATCCACCAGCTGCTCCATGGAAACCCCATGGGGCAGTTCTACTCTGTCCTTTAAGGTCACTGTGAGTCGGAATCAACTTGAAGGCAACAGGTTTGGTTTTTTTGTATGGGCAAAATATTGAATGTTACAGGAAGCCTTGCTTGCCTTACCCTTTTTGGTCAGAATTGGGGCAATTGCCCATTCACCATTACCATTGGGAAGAAAATCTCAAAGAACACCCATTGGCTGCAGACATGCTTCTCCGTGTCCTCATTTTGTAGCAGCAGCCCTAGCTCTTCACAGCAGTAATTTTCTATTACACATTTGACATAGTACTTTCTTTACCAGTTGTTGCGTGGGCTGAGGAGCCCAAAGTGACCTGACAGTACTTTGTAGCTTCAGATTTAATGGTATCCTTGTTGTGTGGGAAAGCTTACCTACCAGAAACAAAGACTTCTAAACCAGCAGAGTCTAAGTTGGGGGGAAGAGTGGCAGTCATCCTAGAAGTAAGTCAATAAAAGTGATGCCAAGGAGGTGACTATTGCTTTGACCCTCTGGGTCCCAGATCCATGTACTCTATCTATTAGGGAGATAGCACTCGATAGGGATGCTGTTGGTGTGCTGCATGTACTTCATCCTATATGACAACACACCAGTCATGCTGGAGGTCATTCCCAAGCTGATGTTTAGATTAAAAAAATCCCAGCAAACCTGTTACTGGTGAGTCTATTCTGACTCATAGTTGACCTTATAGGACAGAGTAGAACTGCCCCACTGGGTTTCCAAGGAGTGGCTGGTGGATTTCAACTGCTGACCTTTTAGTTAGCAGAAGTAGTGTTTAACCACTGACAAACCAGGGCTCCAGGTGTCTAGCTAAACCTTTCATAAATCATTGCACCCTTATTAGATTGAAGCTAGTTCTTATTTTCACCACATTTTTGCCCTGTAAGTCCAGAAGATTAGAGGCTCTTTATATGAAAGTAAGAGTTAAATGGTTCCCTATAGACTCTGGTTTTTACAGAGGGCACTAAGATGATTGTTGCTTGACCTAAGCCTATTATTTTCTTTCCTTTTTACAAGGCTTCCAAACAGGACACACAAGACAGACAACCTCCTGGCCTATTGACTATTATTGCCCTATCGAGTACAAAGGAGTGGAGCCACCACATAACCCTACTCTTATCCTTCATTCCTCCTGACCAAAAACCAAACCAAACCCATTGCTGTCGAGTCGATGCCAACCCATAGTGACCCTATAGGACACAGTAGAGCTGCCCCATAGGGCTTCCAAGGACTGGCTAGCGGATTTGAACTGCTGACCTTTTGGTTAGCAGATGAGCTCTTAACCACTGCACCACCAGGACTCTATTCCTCCTGAAGTACACCCTAATTCCACCACAGATGAGACTGTTAGAAACTGTGATGTGTTAACGGCAATTAAATACTTGTCATTTCTCCCTAGTGATGGATCCAGGTACAGGATCCCATCCTGGGCATGTTCTTTCTAGGGCCACCTTAGGACCAATTGCCTTAGTGGAGATTCTCTCTGTAAGCAGAGCCTGAAGCAATGCATTTATGCATGTGGTACATTTGAGAGTAGATACCAGGAAGCAAGAGTGAGGGACTCTGTCAAATAAGGAAGGACAATTTATCTGTCCCTTGTTGTTTGAAGGTTTCCCCAGGGTATGTTGACTCCCCTGTACTCTGCTATGTGTGCATGTGTGCCTGAGTAGGATTCCACTCACTTCTCACCCATGGTGTCAGCTCTGTGGCAGAAAGATGGAGGAACATGGGGTGGGTTGAAGTGAGAGGCTGTCAATGAGCCAATCCCAGCACAAAACTGTTTGCCACAGCAGAGCAGAACCAGAGATGAGGCCAAGACAAGATGAGCAGGTTCCAAAGAGGAACTGGACCAATGTTCCTTATTAGAGGTGAGAGGCTCTTCTCTGAACTGTCATGGTCTTCTGCACGTACAGGTAGTCTTTTACTTATGATGTATTCAAGCTACCACAAACCACACTTACCACTATCTTTTTTTTGGTATATCTTACTATTAGGAAAATGTGCTGCATACAATGTTGCAGCGTGTAAAAGGACCATACAGACAAGTCCCAATAATTTTCTGAATAGAAATGCCATCCTCATTTCCAGGGATAATCCAAATGATCAGAACCTTCCACAAGTGGAATTGTTACCACAGCTGACAAAATGCCAATGTCATCCATTTTTTTATGGACGTGTATTTTTTAATGTAAGTATGTATGTATGTTTTAAAATATATCTGTAAGTTTATGTGTAATGCTTCCAACTCCTGAAAAAAAAATTGGATTTATAAAGATAATGATAATAAGAGGCAATAATACTGAAAACTAAAAAAAAAAAGAGGTATTCAACTTACGTCAGAATTAACTTATGATGGAGTTTTCAGAACAGAACTCCATGGTAAGTTGAGAACTACCTGTACTTCAATAAGATTATTTCTTTTGCTTGAATCCTGAGCTCCTGAAGGAAAACCCTATATCTTATGTTATTTTGTTTTGTTGAAGTGTCTTGGCACATACTAAACATATTGTTCATATTTTCTGAATGAATAAATAAATAAAAGATAAATAATTACACAGGAAAATAAGACCTTACAGTTTACGCTTTTCTAAAACTTCTCTCTCGCTTTATGTATTTGTATTATTACAGTTATCTAAAGGGTTGTGCTTTATCAAACCCATTTTACACATGTGGAAACGCATTGGAAATATTCCCAAGAGCATTAAACAGTATTTGACTCAATCCCGCCAAGATGATCTAAATAAATATTAAATAAATAAATGCTCTCTGGAAATAGCAAAAATGACTAAAGTATAAATTATTTATGTTGGATCCTGTTTGCAAAGCAAGCTTGATCAGGAAGAGACCAGAGTTTTAAGGCAGTGAAGTTTGGCAGAGAAGAGAGTATTTAGGCATATTAATTTTGGGTACAAAAGTAAACTTTTCCTTTCTCAACAATGTTCAAAGCTCATATTAGATATTAAAACTCTATTTTTCCAGTCTCAGGGAACAATAGTAACAATACATACTCTGCCTGACCCCAAATTCCAGTTGTCATAGCAACTTGAGAGAACTCTGTATATGAAGATGTGCTTATTGTATAATTTTGCATTGAGAGAGAAAGATACCCAAATATACATTTTTCCTCAGTATACCATCTGTAATGTTGAGTTCTTTAAAGATTCTTTAATTAACCCACATGTAAATACACTTGCTTTGAAGTACACTGGCTCTAATTACACTTCAATTTGAAATGGTTTTCTCCTTTTCTAACAGTAAAGAAAGGGCTATATAGCTATCCCAGCTAAGAGGAGTGGAGATAGTTCTGCCTGGAATCAGCTGGCTAATTACCTCAATTCCCCCATTCATTGTCACAGTAGAGACCCAAGTAGAAGAATCATAACAAGGGCACTACAGAGTCAAGAAGGAAAAGCTATAAAACCCGCAGGGATCAAGACTGATAGAACAAGACACAGCCCTGGCAGGGGGAACAAAAGGCTAAGGATGGAAGAGAAGATGTCATTTATTATTTTCTCCTCTTTTTGATGAACAAGTAAGACAAGCTGTTTTTGGAGGAATTGGATGAGATTGAGAGAGGTTCGCTCAGACCCAGCTCTTCTGAGCACTTTTACCACCTGTAAAATTCCCATTAGGCAGCCGGTCCAGGCAGTCACTACGGTGAGTGACCGAGGCAAGACAACGCTTTATTAAAACAGATTTGGTTTCTCTCTGACAAGATGGTGCCCGGCCTTCTGCATTACGGTCGTCATCAGTTTTGATGGTTATATAGCACTTTCCAGTTTACAAAGCAATTACACATGCATCACCTGCGTTGTAGTTCACAACAGTCCCAATTCACAAGCAAGGGCAGCATGGAAACTGTGAAATAGTAGTAAGGATTCTGAGTTCGGAAGAAATGAACTTGACCTCTGTCTCTGCTGTGTTTTTGCCGTATGATCTTGGATCTACACCACCCAGCATCTTAGTTACTTACTATGCAAAATCAAATGATGAAATCTTGCTCAAAAACTTATTGTTAAGATGAATGGTCTTCACAAACTGGAATGTGCTTAATGATGTTAGGCTTCATTTTTAGGTTAGTATTTTTACTTTTTTTTCCCCAGACTTCCTTCATTAGGAAACTATGTCTCCTGTTACGAGACTGGCCTAGAGTTCCATCAGATTTGGAGTTAGGATATATTCTCTTTTTAAGCAGTTTACATTGTTTATGGCAACAACGACCAAAAAAAAAAAAAAAGTGAGAGTATATAATGACTCGGAAACAATATATAATCAAACGTGTGGTTGCATGGAACAGACGATGAATACTTGGGATTTCAGAGAAGCAAGATGCTAGTGAGAACTTTAAAGTTGCAAAAAGTTTAAGAATTAAGCATGGTCTTGAAAAGTAGTTTCCACTTCAAGCAATATGGCACATTAATTTGATGAGAATGGCTACAAATAAATACAAATGCTAGAAACAGAAATGACTATAAAGGGAAACAGCCGAAAGGGTATACATGGATGAGTTCAAAAGAAGGAAGAGAGGTTTCTAGATGTTAGGGATTTATCAAGATAAAAAAGACAGATTAATAAATACCAGATGAAATTGTCACAGTCCGTGGAAGTTTTAAATATAGATATAGTCCTTCGGGACAGGACTTTGGGATTTTAATGCCTACAGGAGGAAAGGATCCCTGGCTGTCAGACAGAAGAGTGTCAGCAAGAAGTTACAGTGTCACATACCCTGCACCACTAATGGGTATGGGGTAAAATCTACACTGACTGCAGGGGTGATAACCTTGAGTCCAGAAATGAAAACCGACTGACTACCTTTGAAAGCCATGAGATCTGAGAAAAAGCAAAAGATGGCAATGCTCTGAAGGACCCCACTCACAGAGGAGGACCAAAGACCCCGCATATAAAAGAACTGCCGTTGAACGCTAATTCATAAGTGCAATTACAAACAATTTTAAAACATAAAATCTCCAAAATACCAAAAATGCAAAAATTGGATATTCAAACAAACAGGAGAGTTAGCATTTTGAGAACCTGACATCATAAAAAATATTAAAGATTGAAACATGATAAATTGGTGCACATATTGGTAAATCTAAAGAAAAACTGACTGAAAACATGTACAATAATGAAAAAGAGAGAGAGAAGAACTAAAATACTGCATACCAATCACACATATATTGAGAGACAAGAATATAAACACCATATATTAAAAAAAAAAAATCCTCAGAAAGAAAAGAGAAGCTACTCTGCGCACACAACAAAAATACTCTGCTATTTTAATAAAAGCTTTCAGATAACAAGAATAAATCTTAATAATTAACAAAAATACCATAACATAAATTTCAAGAACAACATGATATAAGTTTTGAAAGATTAAGAGATTTCCCTGAAAATCAACTACAGGTTAAAATAACAAAAAAGAAAGAAAGAAAAAGAAAACAGAGAAAAAACATAGAAGGTCTTAATTTACTAAGAAGTGTTCTAAAAAGACAAAGAGGGAGTGGAGGGAGAAAAATAAACAAGTTAATAAAAGAAAAATTTCCCATAAGTCCTCAAATTGAAAAGATTCATAAGTACATAACAAAATGAATTAAGCACATCACAAAATTTAAAAATACAAAGTTGACAGACATGATTCAAAAGTTGCCCAGAGAGAAGGGAAAACAAACAAACAAACAAACAAACAAAAAAAACAACAAGCAAGTTCTATATGAAAGAGCAAGTTTCAGAATGGCACCAGCTTTTTTAACAGCAACATTAGAAGATGGAAGTCAGTTGTGTAATGTTTTCAAAATTCAGAAGGAAATGTATTTCCTGTTTAAAGTAGATACTCAACTAAAACATTAATCAAGTGGGAAGATATAGAAAGGGTTTGCAAAGTCACAAGCATAGACTTCCCATCACATTATTTCAATTATTCTTATATAATATATTCCACCAAAATAGGTGAAGAAATGAAGAAAGAGAAATCATGAAATCTCAGTAACACAAGGAAGCAACAACAAAGGCAAGGGAGAGGTGAAAAATTCCAGGGTGATGATGGGGAAGTCCCAGTGTGGCAGAGAACATCAATCTCCAGAGCAGGTGAGAGGGCTCCCAAAGGTATGGCCAAGAAACAAGTGGGTATCAATAGATTACATCATGTGGATGCCTGTAGTGAGAAGAGTTTTGGAGTTCTGCCAAGTATTTTGTGAAGACTATTCATAGTTATTTGTAAACGGTAACTAAGAAAACAACCAACCAAACAAAAAGGCATCAATTAACCTCAAGAAAAAAAGAAAATAAGTTATATAAGAAACAAATGAAATTATAATATAGCACGTGGCTCATCAACGGATAATATCCACATTGTGGTAATACTGTAAATTTTGCAATTATTCTTTAATGCAATTCCTATAGCAACTCTGTGAAACAAGAACTACTATTATTCCCATCAGCAGAGTTCAGATTTAAGCTTTCTCTGCTGCCTCTGGAACCCTGGTGGTGCAGTGGTTAAGATCTATGGGTACTAACCAAAAGTTTCACTGTTTGAATCCACCAGCAGCTACTTGGAAACTCTATGGGTGGTTCTACTCTGTCCTATAGGGTGGCTATGAGTCGGAATTGACTCGACAGCAATGAGGTTTCTGCTGTCTCTTAATCAAAAGCGCAAGGATGTCTTCCAATCTCTACCTTCTAGGTTATGGGTATCATCAATTTATACACAGGGACTACTGTATTTTTTCACTAATAGCATGCCTACACATATAATGCATGCATAGCTTTTGAAAATAGCAAGGGTGGGTTGTGTGGTTGACAAAAAATATATAATGTGAGGGGAGTTCTGGCAAAATGGCGCTCTAGGCAGAAGCACCACTCCATCCCTCCAGAGCAAAGATCTGAAAAACTAAGCCGAGCAGAGAATACAACAATCCTGAAACCCTAAAACTTCAAATGAAGAGATAAAGAACTCAGCCAAGCACCAAATGGAGTGAGAAAACTGACAGAACGGAGAGCGAGGAAAGATTCATGCAGAGGTGCCCTACCAGCTAACGCACCGCGGATCTGCCATCTTGGACTCTTATCGGAGACAAGCAAACAGGGGGTACGAGAAAGCAGCCTCACAGAGCATCCAGCGGGAGACAAAACAACTGGTAATTTGCGATATACACTTTCCCACCCTCAACCCTTCTTCACCCTGACTTGGCCTCCTCTGCTTCCCGCGGCCACAATCTCTTGACCGGGAAACACCAGCTGCTTGGATTCCACACACCCGAACAGGCCGGCTCTCTGAGTGCCATTTGTTGGCTGCTGGTGTTGCTTTTTTCCACTTCTTTTGATTTCTTCCTTACCTCTCACCACCTCCCCCTCTTTTTGCTCAAACACCTGGCTCCGTGAGCCATTTTTGCTTCTTCCTGAGGGGCTGCAGAGCTCTGGTAATTTGTGATTTATGCTTTCCCACTCCCTACCCTTCTTCACACACACTCAGCCCGCTCTGCTTCCTGTGGACACAGTCTCTTGTCTGAGAAACACAAGCCCACACTAGCTGTCTCTCTGAGTGCCATTTGTTGCCTGCTAGTGTTGCTTTTTTTCCTGCTTATTTTGATTTCTTCCTTACCTCTCACCACCTCCTCCTCCTTTCGCTCAAATACCTGGCTCCGTGTGCCATCTTTGCTTCTTCCTGAGGGGCTGCGGAGCTCCATTAGAGTATGGAACTGCTTCCCGGTCTGGGCGGCCCCACTGGTGGGATCCCGGGGCTTTTGTTCGTTTGTTTGTTTTGAATTGTTTGTTTGTTTTCTTTTCCTTTTCTTGAGTTGGGAGCCCTTTCGGGCCAGGCAGTGCTGCGTGGCAAGGAGACTACCTCTCGGCTTGCACAGACGTACAGAGCGATACCTGGGGGCATTTCTTTTTTTGTTGCTTTTTTTTTTTCTGTTTATTTGGGGCCTTTCTTGTTTTGTTTTTTTAATTTGTTTTGTTTTCTTTTTCCTCTTTTTCCCTTTTTGGCTTTCTTCATTGCTCAGTTTCTCGTCTCTCTATATCTTCCTTCTCTTTCTGTTCCCTGAATACCTGGCCTTGTATACCTCTAAGCCTTCTAGCCATGCTGTACTGCAACACCTGAGAGCAACTTCCCCAGACCTCATAGCTGCATCGGTGGGATCCCTGGGAACTTTGCGGTTCTTTAACCTTTCTGATTCTTATTTATTCATTCTTTTATTTTCTTCCTCCTTCCCTTTCTGTTTTTCTCCATTTCATAGTCTCTCATCTCTCCACTCCAAC
>NW_004443958.1:22972397-22985385 GCF_000243295.1 Trichechus manatus latirostris | reverse complement strand
TTAACCAATGTCATAAAACAATATGTGTACTACTGTTTCATGAGAAACTATTTGTTCTGTAAGCCCTCACCTGAAGTACAATAAAAAAAATATATATATAATGTGAGTGTCATTTCCATAAAAGTATGGTACATCTTGTTCTTTCTCTGACTTATTCACTCCGTTGGACTCGTAGATATCCTTGAGGCTTCAACTTTTCCTTGTAAACTGTTTTAGGGGCTCAACTCTCAGTTGTCTGTCCTATGTATACTGCCTAAATTTTCCACTTCTATTTTCCAATCATCCCAAAACTATGTATTCCACTTCAACAAGATTCACACTGGGCATATTTTCATTGTAGGAGAGCTGCTTGGTAAATACTTTTTTAGAGATTATCAGCCTGATCCTACATTTAGGTTAAATATTGATAGTCATCATAGATATTTTTGCATTAAGTTTGATGTTTTAAAAAATATTGCGTTAAAATACTGATCATGATTAATGAGATTTTTAGTGCTCCTTAAATTCTGTGCCTAATCTGAAAAGTCTGTGAGCAGCCGACTAAGATACTCCACTGGTCTCACCCCTTCAGGAGCAAGGGAGAATGAAGAAAATAAGATACAAGGAAAAGATTAGTCCAAAGGACTCATGGACCAACTACCACAGCCTTCACCAGACTGAGTCCAGTACAACTAGGTGGTGCCCAGCTACCACCACTGACTCCTCTGACAGGGATCACAACAGCAGGTCCTGGACAGAGCTGGAGGAAAATGTAGAACAAAATTCTAACTCACAAAAAAAGACTAGACTTACTGGCCTAACAGAGACTGAAGAAACCCTGAGAGTACGGCCCCCGGACACCTTTGTAGCTCAGTAATGAAGTCACTCCCGAGGCCCACCGTTTAGCCAAAGATTAGACAGTCCCATAAAAAAGAACGAGGCTAATGGGGCACAAGAGTCCAGAGACAATGACTAGAAAGCAGAAGGGGACAGGAAAGCTGGTAATAGGGAACCCAAGGTTGAGAAGGGACAGTGTTGACATGTTATAGGGTTGTTAACCATTGTCATAAAACAATTAGTGTACTAACTGTTTAATAAGAAACTATTTCTTCTGTAAACGTTCATCTAAAGTACAATAAAAAAAAAGAAAGAGAATAAAAAAAAGAAAAAGAAAAAAAAATTTGTGCTTAAGACCTCAACTAGCTAGTCTCTGCCCTGACCAGACCCTGTCTTTCAGAAGATCGGTATTGTTATAAAGAAGATTGATTAAAACTCACTATTAAAACCTGCACATTCACCATGCCCTATTTACATAGAAAAAATATTGTATTAGTCAAATCCACCCATTATCACTTGTACTACCTATAACTGACTTTCTGGAGCAGGAGTCTCTGTTTGATCTGAGATGAAAAAGAAGGGACACAGAGAAAGCAGAGGAGGGGGAAGGGCACAATGGCATGATGAGTTTTCTGAACATCACCTAAGAATTAGAGGTGATAGATGGGAGTAGGGATTCAGGTGAGTCATGCTCCATTGGGCTGCTGTTAGCACTGGGCACAATCAAAGTCACACAGTCCAGATGTTTGGTGTGAGGCTGTCAGTATCATGCAAGCAATAGCAGAGTAAACTCCTTGTCACACGTGAAGAAGAGGAAAGACTAAATGGGTGGTAATAGGCATTCTCATGCATTTTACAAAGGAGAGTATACTAGTTCAGGCTAGGTCACAGGGTATGTGCAAGGTTCAGTGGATGAATTTTAGCTCATGAGGAAGATGATCATTTTAAACATTGGAGATGTTCAACAAAGAAGTTGTCCTTGGACTTGTGAGGGTTAGGGACATAGGAAGAAATGCTAGATGGACAGCTCGGGTAAGAACAGTAGTGGAACAGAATTAAATTGACTGGATAGATCCTTACAGTTTGGTGAGAGAAGGTTGAATTTGAATTTTTTCACTCGGTTGTTGTCTAAAGTAAGGACTTGATGTATCTTCGCAAAGAGGCACATGGTGGAATCAGAAAATGGGTTAGTGTCAGCCTAAGTATGGCCTTGATGTATATCCTAGGGGCAAATGAAAGTGGTTAGGTATTTTTAAGCAAGGAAATAACACAATGAGATGTGTTGAAACCAATGACTTTCCAACAGTATGAAGAATGGATTAATGAAGACGAAGTTAGATATAGGGCTCCCCATGAGGAAGCTAACTCATAAATGGCACTAGGAGGGAAAGGTTGGGGTTAGAAGGAATTATTCATTTGAGAGACATTCCAAAGGTAACCTTAACAGGACTTCAAGATTAATTGGATATGCTCAATTAATTGGATTTTAATTGGGTATGACTTTGAGGCAAAGGGATAGGAAAAACAAAAACGTTTAAGTTTTTAACATAATCAAATATGTTTACAGTTTTGCCATTGGCTAAGATAAAACAAAAAATGGAGAAGGACCAAATATGATCCTGCATCACTGGGGTTTAGATTCGAGCATGTTGGTTTGAGATGACTATGAGACGCCCATGGAGAGAAGGCAGGTAGGCTGTGTGAACACAGAGGCGAGAGAATGTTGGAAGTGTAAATGTGGGAGTCATCAAGTAACAGTGGTGATTGCTGCTGTGACCGAGCATGTGATATCTATAAAGAAGGATAGTGTGAGGAAAGAAAGGGACCAAGACAAAACCTTGAACCACTCCAACACTTACGTCAGGGCAGAGAAAAAATAAGCAGCCAGAACAGGTGGTGGAAAACCAAGCATATGTGATGTTACTAAAACTAGGGAGAAAGTTTCAATAATTCAGGAATGTTCAGCCGCATTTAATGCTTCTGAGAATTCAAAGGAGAAAACATTCAAAACAAGATTGTCCAATTTTCCCCCACTCAAAAATGTAATCAATGAATTTTTTTTCCAAATATAAGAAGTCGTAATGAAAAATCAGGGTAGGACATCTTATTTCAGGCTATTATAGAATACTAAAAAAAAAAAAAAAAAGTAGATTCTGACTCATAGCGACCCTAGAGGACAGAGTAGAACTGTCCCATAGGGTCTTCAAGGACCGCCTGGTGGATTTGAACTGCCAACCTTTTGGTTAGCAGCCGAACTCTTAACCACTACACCACCAGGGTCTCCTATTATAGAATAGTCAACCTTTATAACTGTTTTGTTCCTTAGTGTTAGTAAATACGAATGAGGTTTATTCATATTCCATGACACTTTTAGAATTTTTTTTTGTCTAGTAATATTTTAAAAAATATATATCATTCTATAAAATTGAAGAGGTCATGCATTTTGTGGAGACCTATTATGTTTCTTGAGTTAATATCACTTTTATGTACCCCAAAATTAACCTCTGGGGGTAACTCCTGTTGTGAGGTTGACAAAACAATATGAGAAGTCTCATAGTTCATACAGACTGGCAATATTTTGTGTTATTGGATTGTTCTGGAAATAAAAGTCAAATCCTATTCATTGCCACAACCTTCCCCCAAATGGAAGTAATCAACCTGCAAAGCCATTTATATCATGATTTGTAAAACATAGCTTTCTATTCACATTATATATTGTATTTTTCCAATTGTGCATCCATAGAATGGACATTTGCCATGGGCTGACTCTGCAAGAGAATCTGTCTTGAGTGATGGGGACACAGGGGTTAGTGAGTCCAAGTCTCTGATCCCAAGGAGTTTACAGTCTACTTATGAGTCAAGTTAAGCACATACATGATTTTTTCAGAATACTTTTCAACTTCTGTTATAATCCTTCTCTCTGACAGAGTGCAATTTTTAAATGCATTCACTGGATTTACTTTTTAGACTTTTAATTACCCTATGAGTTAGAGGGGATATTGGTAGGTCAGTGGTAGAATTCTCCCCTTCCATGCAGGAAACCCAGGTTCGTTTCTTTGCCAACGTAACTCATGTACAGCCACCACCAGTCTTCTCAGTGGAGGCTTGCATGCTGCTATGATGCTGAGCAGGTTTCAGCAGAGCTTGCAGACTAAGATGGACCAGGAAGAAAGGCCTGGCAATCTACTTCTGAAAATCAGCCAAGGAAAACTCTGTGGATCACAAAGGTCAGATCTGTAACAGATCATGGGGATGGTGCAAACAGGCAGTATTGCATTCAGTTGTTCATGGGCTCGTCATGTTGACTTGACAGCAGCTAACAGGTTTTATAAACTGGGTATTTTTCAGATGAGGAAAACTTGTTTGGGGGAATACAAGCAATGTGCTCACTTCTACTTACCTAATATATGAAGGAACTGGGACTAAATCCAAGTAAATGTGTCCTATTTTATTCTACTATAACTACTGCCTGTGTAGTTATATGTGTGGGATGTGAACTGATAGATACCTGGATGTCTGTAATGGAAATTAGATGGATGGATGGGTGGGTGGATGGATGGATGGATGGATGGATGGATGGATGGATGGATGAATTAATTTTTTCAAAACAGTTCAGCTCGGTAGGAATTTATTGACAACATATTTGGTCACACGCTATGCTGTTGTTGTTACGTGCCATCGAATCAGTTCCCACTCATAGCGACCCTATGTACAACAGAAACAAAACACTGCCCAGTCCTGCGCCATCCTCACAATTGTTGTTACGTCTGAGCCTATTGTTGCAGCCACTGTGTCAATCCATCTCACAGAGGATCTTCCTCTTTTTCGTTGACCCTCTTCTTTACCAAGCATTATGCACTATGCTAAGCAAAGGAAATTCAAACACAAATAAAACTTGTTTTCCATTATCAAAGACTTCACGGAAAAAATAAAGTCATTAATGCTAACTAATAATTTTAATACGGTATACTAAATCAAAAATATAATGTTATTTGATAGCATAGTAATTTGAAAATATGGCCTTGGTGATAGAAATGACACTGGGGATTGCATGACAGAATTTGCAAGACCAACAACATACTCACTGTAAATACCTATACCTTTTTTCAACAGCAAAAAAGGCAACTATACACATGGACCTTGCCAGATGGAATACACAGGAATTAAATCAATTACATCTCTGGACAGAGACAATAGAGAAGCTCAATATCATCAGTGAGAACAAGGCCAGGGGCCAATTATAGAACAGACCATCAATTGCACTTATGCAAGTTCAAGTTGAAGCTGAACAAAAATAAAACAAGTCCTTGAGAGCCAAAATACTACCTTGAGTATATTTGTCGTGAATTTAGAAACCATCTCAAGAATAGATTTGACAAATTTAACAGTAATAACCGAAGACCAGATGAGTTGTTGGATGGCATGAAGGACATTATAATTTAAGAAAGCAAAAAGTCATTAAAAACACAGAATTAAAAAAAAAAAAAGACTAAAATGGATGTCAGAAGAGACACTGAACTTGCTCTCGATGTAGAGTAGCTAAAGCAAAAGGAAGAAACAATGAAGTAAAAAAGCTAAACAGAAGATTTCAAAGAGCAGCTCGAGAAGACAAAGTAAAGTATTACAGTGAAATCTGAAAAGACCTGGAGTTAGGAAACCAAAAGGGAAGAACACACTTGGCATTTCTCAAGCTGAAACAACTGAAGAGAAAATTCAAGCACTGAGATGCAATATTGAAGGATTCTATGGGCAAAAATTACCATCAAGAACTGATAATACTGAAGGAAAAAATTCAAGCTGCAATGAAGATATCAGCAAAAAACAAGGCTCAAAGAATTGATGGAATACCAATTGAAATGTTCAAACCAACAGATGCAATGCTGGAAGCAATCACTTATCTATGCCAAGAAATTTGGAACAGAGCTACTTGGCCAACAGACTGGAAGAGATCCATAACTGTGTACATTCCAAAGAAAGGTGATCCAAGATAACTTGGAAATTATTGAACAATATAATTAATATCACATGAAAATAAAATTTTGCTGAAGATCATTCAAAAGCAGTGCCAGCAGTACTTCGGCAGGGAACTGCCAGAAATTCAGGCTGGATTCAGAAGAGGACGTGGAATGAGGGATATCATTGCTGATGTCAGATGGATCTTGGCTGAAAGTAGAGAATACCAGAAAGATGTTTACCTATGTCTTATTGAATATGCAAAGGCATTTTATTGTGTAGATCATAACACATATGGATAACATTGCAAATAATGGGAATTCCAAAACACTTAACTGTGCTCAAGTGGAAACCATACATAGACCAAGAGGCAGTTGTTCAAACAGAACAAGGGCATAGTGTGTGGTTTAAAATTGGGAAATGTGTGTGTCAGGGCTGTATCTTATCATCATACTTATTCCATCTGTATGCTGAGCAAATAATCAGAGAAACTGGACTATATGTAGAAGAATGTGGCATGAGGATTGGAGCAAGACTTATTAACAACCTGCCATATGCAGATGACACAATATTGCTTGCTGAAAGCAAAGAGGACTCGAAGCACTTACTGATGAAGATCAAAGACTACAGCCTTCGGTATGTACTACCACCTTAACCTACAGGAAGCAAAAATTCTCACAACCGGACCAATAACCAATGTGATGATAAACAGAGAAAAAACTGAAGTTGTCAAGGATTTCATTTTACTTGGATTACAGTCAATGCCCATGGAAGCAGAAGTCAAGAAAACAAACAACGTATTGCATTGGGCAAATCTGCTGCAAAAGACCTCTTAAACTTGTTAAAAAGAAAAGATGTCACCTTGAGAACTAAGGTGCGCCTGACCCACGCATATCGTCTCATATGCATGTGAAAACTGGCCGATGAATAAGGAAGACCTAAAAATAATTGATGCCTTTGAATTATGGTGTTGACGAAGAATATTGAATATACCATGGACTGCAAGAGGAATGAACAAATCTGTCTTGGAAGAAATACAGCCAGAATGCTCCTTAGAAGCAAGGATGGCGAGACTAAGTTTCATGTACTTTGAACATGTTATCAGGAGGGATTAGTCCCTGGAGAAGGACATCATGCTTGGGAAAGTAGAGGGTCAGGGAAAAAGAGGAAGACCTTCAATGAAGTGGATTGACACAGTGGCTACAACAATGTTCTCAAGCATAGCAATGATTTTGAGGATTGTAAAGGATCCAGCAGTGTTTTGTTCTGTTATACACAGGGTGGCTATGAGTTGGAACTGACTGCAGGGCACCTAACAATAACAACATGGGCAAAATTTAAATGACGCAGGAAGGATCAAACGAAAATGGAAGAAATACACAGAGTCATTGTACCAAAAAGTATTGGTCAACGTTGAAACATTTTTGGTGGTAGCATGTGATCAAGAACCAAGGTACTGAAGGAGTAGCCCAAGCTGTGCTGAAGGCTTTGGCAAAAAACAAGGCTCCAGGAATTGATGGAATACCAATTGAGGTGTTTCAACAAATGGATGCAGTGCTGGAAGTGCTCACTCGTCTGTGCCAACAAATTTGGAAGACAGCTCACTGAGCAACCAAATGGAAGAGATCAATATATATGTATATTCCAGAAAAAGGTGATCCAACAAGTGCAAAAATTATCAAACAGTATCATTAATATCACATGCAAGTAAAATTATGCTAAAGATAATTTAAAAATGATTGCTGCAGTACGTTAACTAGGAACTGCCAGAAATTTAAGCCAGATTAAGATGTGGAATGAAGGATATCATTGTTGATGTCAGATGAATCTTGGCTGAAAGCAGATAATGCCAGAAAAATGTTTACCTGTGTTTTATTGACTATGCAAAGGCATTAGATTGTGTTGATCATAACAAATTATGGATAACATTGCAAAGAATTGAAATTCCACAAAACTTTATTGTGCTCATGGGGAACTTGTACATAGACCAAGAGAGAGTCATTCTAACTGAACAAGGGGATACTGTATGGTTTAAAATCAGGAAAGGTATGCATTAGGTTTGTTTCCTTTCACCATACTTATTCAATCTGTATACTCAGCAACTAATCCGAGAAGCTGTACTATCTGAAGAACGGGGGATCAGGATTGGAGGAAGACTTATTAACAACCTGCGTTACGCAGGTGATACAGCCTTGCTGGCTGAAAGTGAAGAGGACTTGAAGCACTTACTGATGAAGATCAAAGACTACAGCCTTCTGTATGGATTAGGGCTCAAAATAAAGAAAACAAAAATTCTGACAACTGGACCAATAAGCAACATCGTAATAAATGGAGAAAAGATTGACGTTGTCAAGGATTTCATTTTACTTGGATTACAATCAATGCCTATGGAAGCAGGAGTCAAAACATCAAAGGACATATTGCATTGGGCAAATCTGCTGCAAAAGACCTCTTTTAAGTGTTAAAAAGCAAAGATGTCACCTTGAGAACTAAGGTGCACCTGACCCAAGCCATGGTATATTCAATTGCTCCGTATGCATGCAAAACCTGGACAATGAATTAAGAAGACCAAAGAAAAATTGAGGCATTTGAATTATGATATTGACAAAGAGTATTGAATATATCATGGACTGCCAGAAGAATGAACAAATCTGTCTTGGAGGAAGTACAGCCAGAGTGCTGCTTGGAAGCGAGGATGGCAAGACTTTGTCTCGTGTATTTTGGACATGTCCTCAGGAGGGAGCAGTCCCTGGAGAAGGACATCACGGTTTGTAAAGTAAAGGTTAGCAAAGAAGAGGAAGACCCTCAATGAGATGTATTGACACAGTGTGGCAGCAATGGGCTCAAACATAGTGTCATAGTTATCTAGTGCTACTATAACAGAAATACCACAATTGGATGGCTTTAACAAACAGAACTTTATTCTCTCACAGTCCAGTAGGCTAGAAGTCCAAATTCAGGGCATTAGCTCCAGGGGAAGTCTTTCTCTCTCTGTAGGCTCTAGAGGAAGCTCCTTGTCATCAGTCTTCCCCTGGTCGAGGAGCTTCTCTATGCAGGAATCTAGGGTCCAAAGGACGTGCTCTGCTCCCGGTGCTGCTTTCTTGGTGGTATGAGGTCCCCCATGTCTCTCTACTTGCTGTTTCTCTCTTTTATATCTCAGAAGAGATTGGCTTAAGACAATCTAATCTTATAGATCTCATCAACATAACCGCTGCTAATCCATCTCATTAACATCACAGTGATAGGATTTAGAATACAAAGGAAAATTACATCAGATAAAATGGTAGACAATTATACTATACTGGGAATCATAATCTAGCCTTGTTGACAGATATTTTGGGGGGGACACAATTGAATCCTTGGCACATAGCAATGATTGTGAGGATGGTGCAGGACCAGGCTGTGTTTGTTCTGCTGTGCTTAAGGTCACTATGAGTGGGAACTGACGGCAGCTAACAACAACAGCAATAATTTGAAAATAGAATTGCAAGGTGATACAGATGAGCAGAATAGGAGCACTTTTTTTGTTGGGGTTTATATGAAATTAACCTGAGGTTGTTCGTCCTTTTTCAGAGGGAGTATAACAGTATAGGAGAAGCTGAATTATTTTCCCTTTCATTACAGAATTGCACTTTTCCTGTGAGTGACCTTGTTTAACTCAAGATACTATGGAGAATGTTCCTTAGTTTCCAAGGAGTGACTGGTGGATTCAAACTGCAGACCTTTTGGTTAGCAGCCTAACACTTACCCACTGTGCTGTGAGGGCTCTAGACAACTATTAGGATGTCAGCAATGGACCTTGTAGTCATGAACACAAATACGAATTTTTTCTAAGTCACTTAATCTTAGTCAACCATGTCCTTTTGCTGGTCAGTCTGAATATTTAGAAACCACTCCCCTCTCCTGTAGCCTGTGGGAGTATCTGTATCAAAACGCAAGAGCTTGGAGTCAGGCAGCCCTGGTTGAGATTATGGGCTCTGATACTTTTTTTAGCATAGGTACCTTGGACAAACCACTTAGCCTCTCTGAGCCTCAGTTTTGTTTTCCGCTAAATGGAAATAATGGTGCCTGCTTTACTGATTTTAATCTTGTGGATTAAATAACGCTTACAAAGTTTTAAGTCAAGTGTATGATAAATAAGTATTTCATTTTCTTATAATCTAAACAGATCATCATTGGTTTTCAGGATGGTGGCCACTGGAAGAACACACCCCAGTGTTATCAGTAACTAGATAAAGTAGATCATTTGGTGATTGGGGAAGACATCGATGGGTATAAGGGCGACACTAAGAATCTTCTCTTGATCCCAAGCTTTCTATCTGGCTGGTATGCAAAACCAAAGACTATTTTAGCTACATTTCTATTATATTCTCTGCACTTGATAGTCTTCATATTGACTGGCTTGGCCTGGGAAATTAAAGATTGAATAAATGAATTGGCAAAAGAATTAGTTTTTAAAGTTTAACACATTGCATTACAGGAAGAAAGCCTTCCACATTTATCACATTGTCTCACTGGGATAATTTTAGTTTCCTGGGATGAGTTGGCTGGCACAAGAAACACACTACCAGCTGCATTGTTTTCTTCATTGGTGCTTGTCAGAAAGTAGCAGAGAAGCCACCTGTCTGATTGCTCATCCAGTTAGACTGGCTCAGTGTGTTGCCCTTGAGTTGAGCAAGATAAAAGATGATGCAGAAAAGGAAGCTGGCTGTGTAGAAACCATTAAAATGACTACCATCAATTGTCCAGGCTTCTGAGCCAACTAGTAAAACAAGAAAACTTTTCAGTATAGGAGGGAATCTCTATTTGTATGATGCTTGGAGTTTGATTAGCTTAAAGAATTTTTTTTTTTCCAAAACGCTTCGAAACACATCCAAGATGCCAATGTGGCTTTTTCTTCTTTTTTAGTAGAATAGTCCCCCTAGAATATGTTTCAAGAGACTAGGGACCATGCTTATTTGTTTCTGTGGTATCTCCACTATCTAGAACAATCACTAACACATTGTATGTGCTTAATGATATTTATTGGATAAATAAATAAAACAAATGATTTCTCTTCTCCAGGGAGCTCATTATAAAGACTGACTTTTTATTACACCAACTATTATAAAACAAATGGCTGAATTGTAAGAGGAAAACAGTAATGCCCAATCCAGTAATGGTTATAGTGGGGCAAGGAATCTTATATATTGCCATGATAGTATATAAAGGTACTGTGAATGTGGTAATATACCAATAGAGTCTTTTAAGATTGTATATTCTCAGGCCCAGTAATCTGAATTTCCCTAATAAAATTTAACAAAATGATCCCAAATTTTGTGGGAAAAAAATTAATATATATAATCTTCATGGGTTCATACATAAAAGATTCTTTTTTTATTTTATTATAAAAAGTTAGAACACACTTAAAATGCCAACGGGGGAATAATTAAATATGGAATATTGCGGAACCATTAACAACGATGTAGTCGTAAGTTGTATTATCCTGGGATTTTAAGATTCTGTATCACAGATGAGAACCAAGCTCCTGCTCCCTGCTGTCTGATTAGTTAAGATGGCATGGAGATGGAAAAAAAATAAATAAATAAGTGAGAGGATGGGCAGGAAATGTTAGCCAGTGCTTAAACTGCCTTCCTGGACAAGATGGAGCTGGAGTATTATTCCAAGTTTGCGGTTCCAAAACGTGGAATTGGGCATCTGAATGAGGGCAGGACTGATTCCTGGATGGCTAACTAAAGAATCAATAAACATCCACTCCTGTCAAGTTTTAGGGCAGTCAATTTAGGTCAGGACATCAGTGAATAAGAAATCAACTCTCTCCCAAGTGGTCAGCAATGTTGGCATCAAACATTGGCAGGGACATTTTAGTGTGTTGGGTTTGAGGTGGAGTTGCATTTCTGGTGGAAAACTGAGATCTATGTAGAAACACACATGTAGAAGCCTAATTCCATGGATAAGGCCCATGTGTGAGTAGAGTCACAGAGAGGATGGCTGCTGGATGTTGTGGTCCTGGGGGCTGAGCAGTGCTCTGTGCACTCATCATAGGAGCAGGAGAAGCATGAGAATGAGAAGCAAGCTTGATTCCAGTACCCAGACCCTGGCTGTCCAGCTCAGTAATTGAGCAAGGACAGTCTTAGGGTGAACAGCATCAGACAATTCACCTGAAAAGGACCAGGATAAGCCAGGGCTTATGGTGAGCAATCTCAAGTGATTAACTACATGTTGACCTGGCACTAAGAAACCATCAATGCAAAGCATGACAATTGAAAATGCTAAGCATCTTAGATGAGTGAGAATTTACTTCTCACTCTCTGTTTCCTCTATCCATAAAATGATTCCACTTCTACAATTATCTAATCTGAGAAACTCTTCTAGCTGAAGAAGGATGACTGATTAAAGTCCTTTCTGAATTATACATTGATGTCCTGTCCTAAATAAATGACCTTGTCATCTCCTTCCATCCTTTGCAACTTCTAGCAACAGAAACGTTTTCAGTAATGTGAGAGCGAACTGCTGTACATGAATTGGAACAAACCAAACAAGACACTGACGTGCTAAAGGTTGTAGGACATGCAGTAAATTTTGTGGCATAGACCATTTGTGAAACTGACTGCCACAATCTCGTGTATTTATACAAAGCATGTTATCTAGGTCACATAAGCTGTATCTATAGGGGAGCTAATCACTTCTAACTGTCGATGGATTTAATGGCTGACAAGGTCCTCAATAACTCTTCTTCCAAGAGACAATCTCAGAGATAAAATCTTGCAACTCATTACAGTGCTAGACACCACAGTACTGTGTTTGGGTGATTGGAGATGTTTACGGGCCACTGCTTGGTTGTCTTCTTTAATGATAACATTCCTGCCTCTTAATGCCTTGGCAGTTATTTTTTATGAACTGCTTGGGTAATACCCTAATTGTTAATGCTCATTACTCCAGGGCAACATTTCTGATTTTTACTTTCTTACTGGAAGATCAATCTGGCTCATTGGTGAGTAAATTTGATAGAAAGGGAAGGTATGACTGAAGCCTGGGAAGACAATAGGACTTGTCATTTGTCAAAGGTATGTGCATGTCCAGTCCTTCTGCATAATGATTGTGTGACTCATCTCTTTGAGTCTTACATCCTTCATCTGAAGGCTGGTGATAGTCTTTGTTCTTCCTCTCTTGTGTAGTCATTTCGAATCCATCCTTTCTCTAATTCTTTATGTGTCAG
>NW_004443958.1:22969599-22970612 GCF_000243295.1 Trichechus manatus latirostris | reverse complement strand
ACATCATTCTTGGTAAAGTAGAGGGTCAGCAAAAAAGAGGAAGACCCTCAATAAGATGGATTGACACAGTGGCTGCAACAATGGGTTCAAGTGTAACAGGCAGGACTGGGCAGTGTTTCACTCTGTTGTACACAGTGTTGCTCTTGAGTTGGAATTGACTCGACAACACCTAACAACAACAACACCCAATACAATTACTACTAGCTCCATCTTTCACTCTTAGTGGTGTCCAGATTTGGATGACAAATTATAAGGTCACCTGCAACATATTTTTGCTACCAGTTGCAAATGGGGATACATTGTTCATCATACCCAGCAGGAGGGTGCTCTCCTAGAAAAAAAAAGAACTTATCCATAAGTCCCCAACAAATCTCCCATATATTTGACCCATATTACAGCATAAGGGGTGACATTTTCATTAGATCAAAGAGACCCTCCCTGAAGCTGGGGTCAAATCCTAAGGCATATGGGCTGCATTGAAAAGGGACGGATACCTGGATAACGCGGGTTCTATTAGGAAAGAGGAATGCTGAATGCAAAGTGGAACGGCCACAAACAAAGTCTTTAATAATTAGCCTACTTCTCATGGATGATGTTGCAAAGAATGGGAATTCCATAAAACTTAATTGTGCTCATGAGGAACCTGTACATAGATCAAGAGGCAGTTGTTCGAACAGAACAAAGGGATACTGCGTGGTTCAAAGTCAGGAAAGGTGTGCATCAGGGTGGTGTCCTTTCACCATACCCATCCAATCTGTATGCTGAGCAAATAATCTGAGAAACTGAACTATATGAAGAAGAACAGAGCATCAGGTTTGGAGGAAGACTCGTTAACAACCTTCATTATGCAGATGACACACCCTTGCTTGCTGAAAGTGAGGAAGACTTGAAGCACTTACTGAAGAAGATCAAAGACCACAGCATTCAGTATGGATTAACCTCAACATAAAGAAAATAAAAATCTTCACAACTGAACCAATAAGCAACGTCATGATAAACAGAGAAAAGATTGA
>NW_004443958.1:22965958-22967958 GCF_000243295.1 Trichechus manatus latirostris | reverse complement strand
TAGGTTCTATTGTACATCAGGTCACTGTGAGTTGGAACCCACTGAACAGCACCAAATGACAAGATTCATAGCCATGACTTACTCATCTGTATGTCTCCGGTGCTTAGCACAATGCCTGCAAGTAGCAACTCAGTAAATGTTTGCAGAATGCATCTAGCTTTTCAATTCCTCTTTATAGCACAATGTTTAATATTCTGATCCCAGTGATCAGATTAATTTTAGTTCTGATGTCAAAACAAAGGGAAAACGAAAAGCTTCCAACCGCTCCTCTGACTACGCACATGACATACATGCTAGACTTAAGCTGACCTTCAGTAATAGCAACAAAGCCACAGAGGGCACACCGTTAGACAATGGTCTTCTCTTTTTCCTAATGATTAATTCAAAGAATCTCTAAATGCATATGGCCCCATTTTAAACCCTCATATGCTGATCACTTCTGTGCTTTATGATATAAAGGAAGCAACGCCTAATGTAATCATATCACACTGACTTCAGGAATTACCAGTTGTAGGATGCACCCATTCTAAATCAAACCAAACCCATGCCATCGAGTGGATTCTGACTCATAGAGACCCTCTAGATCAGGGTAGAACTACCTTATAGGGTTTCCAAGTCTGTAATCTTTACAGAAGTAGACTGCCACATCTTTCTCCCACACATCCATTCTAGAGTAAGTAATGAATATTGCCGCCATTTTGTAGTGGGTACTTAAATCTGGCTAGATAATATTTTTCTAAGTTGCTCTCAGATTTTTCGTATTGGTATGTGGAAATCCAGCTGCCTTGAAATCACCCTTTATTGGATGAGCAATCTGAACTATTATGCAAATGTGACCTTCTAGGAAGTGGAGAAGCAAAGAAAAGATACCATCAGCTGTCCAAGAGTATTTTGCCTACACTTCGTTTTTGAATAAAGAAGCGAATCTGAGCTATCGAGCTCCAATATAATAATCAAAATCATCATTTTCATTGTGCTGGTAGTATTTGCATGAAATACATTTTCTCATCATTTAACTTTCAGCCTCTTTGTACTCTTATATTTTAGATGTGTCTTTTCTAAAAAGCATTTAAGTGGATTTCATTTTGGCAGTTGTCCTTGTATCATCTAGCTTGGCACTATTTGTATGTTTGAATAGAGAATTTAATCCTCTTATATTTAAAATGATTATTTATATACTTCCATTGAAATTTGCCATTTTTTTGTACTTCTTACTTGTCCTATCTGTTCCATGATTCTTTTCTCTCTTTCTTGTCTCCTTTGTATGAGTGTTTATCATTCCACTTTTTCCTCTAGTAGTATTTAAGTTGATGCTGTATTTCAAATGTTTCAGTGTTCCCTAAGAAATTATAATAGGCATCCGTTAATTAGTATAATCACACCCTCCCTAGACCACACAAAGCTTCAGAACACTTTGTTTTCCTCCCTGCCCCTTCAGACATACTAATATGGTTGTATTATTTAATTGTATTTTATTTATTTTAACCCCATAAATATTATTATTATTTTATAGCATAATTTTTTTTCTCATAGATGGTATGCATGCATTTTATTATCATTTCTACTCCCTTCTCTGTCTCCCTTATTGAGACTGGGACTGGAAGCCTTAACCACATTTCTTGGGCTCAATTACCAGCCAGGTTCTAGTTTAAATTCTACCATCAGGAGGCATTCCCATAGGACTGGGAGACATATGAGAGGCAGGCACTATCTTTGCTCTGGCAGGGAGGGCAGGTGCATGGCTTTTGACAGATGGAAGACATGATATTGTACAAATGGCTTTCACAAGTAGGAAGTTTTTAGGCAACTTCCTACAAATTACCCCATTCAGAGAGCTATGCAACTGAGGCAATTAACAGTTGTGTCCGGCAATTTCTGCTATTTATAACTTACTCACTTACTTGGACACGTCATCAGGAAAGGCCAATCACTATAAAAGGACATCATGTCGGTAGAGGGCCAGTGAAAAGGAGGAAAACCCTGATGAGATGGGTTGACAC
>NW_004443958.1:22963609-22964569 GCF_000243295.1 Trichechus manatus latirostris | reverse complement strand
CCTATTTTAGAGTCAGCTATGGAAGCCACAGTCATTGTTTTTCAAAGGCTCTCATATTACTGCTTCCAGGGAGTGTTAGTCTATAGTCTGACATAAAATGAAATGAAAAGTGCTATATAAATGTGTTAATGTTTACAGAAAAAGAAATGACAATCCCTGTTAATATTTGCCTGTTCAATTTGTTAAGTGACCAATTTTCCACATATGATGCTATTTGATTACAGTTGGGGAGACGTCCTCAGTTTAGCACTTCAGTCTATTTTACCATCCCTAATATGCTCCCTCTGTCCAGATACAGTGCATTTTTTAAAATAATACTGTGTTGTAATTTCAGTGAAAGTTTACATGGCAAAATAGGTTCCCATTCAACAATTTCCACACAAATTGTTCAGTGACACTGCTTACATTCTTTATATTGTGACACCATTTTCATTGTTTTTGTTCTAGTTGTTCCACTTCCAGTAACCTTGTCTTCCTGCCCTCTTACCTTCTCATCTTTGCTTTAGAGTAATTGTTGACTGTTTTGTCTCATACAGATTATTTCTTAAAGAAACTCAGTACTCACAAGTGATAGTCTTTATTTTATGAGGAAGCCTGTTATTTAACTAAAAGGTGGCCTCAGAGAATAGTTTCAGTTCAAGGTTTAAAGAGGATCTCAGGGCAATAGTCTTGGGGAGTCCTCCAGTCTTAACTGGTTCAGTAAGTTTGTTTTTCTAAGAATTCGAGGTTCTGTTCCACATTTTTCTCCCATTCTATCAGGATCTATCTAGGGTGGCCCTGATCAGAATGATCAGCAGTGGTAGCCGGGCACCATCTAGTTGTTCTGGTCTCAGGGTAGACGAGGCCTTGGTTCGTGTAAACTATTAATCCTGTAGGCTACTTTCTTCTCTGACTCTTGTGTTTTCTTCTTTCTCTTTTGCTCCAGGTGAGTAGAGACCAATAGTTTTATGTTAGATGGCC
>NW_004443958.1:22943027-22952048 GCF_000243295.1 Trichechus manatus latirostris | reverse complement strand
ATGATTGAGAATTTAGAGGGTTAATTTGTTGTGGGGTTGTTAACCAATGTCATAAAACAATATGTGTACTACTGTTTCATGAGAAACTTTGTTCTGTAAGCCTTCACCTGAAGTACAATTAAAAAAAAAAAAAAAAGTATGGAGCCCTATACCCTGGATTAGGATGACAAAAATCAGCCACAGAAAATCCTATGGAGCACAGTTCTACTCTGACACACATGGGGTCACCATGAGTCAGAATCGACTCAATGCAACTGGAAATTTGTATGTCACCCTGAGCCCTAAAAATTCTGTAAAGAGAGCTGTGGTAGCTCTCAGGTATGCTCATGCTTTTGTTGCATTCTCTCCTTTTCTTGGAAAAGTGTCCTGTTGCAGATTTTTCTCCATACGAGTCAATCCCATGGTCCTTTGAGAAGAGAAACTTTGGAAACTCTGATATAGGCTATCACTTAAAATCTGTGTCCTGCCATTGCCTCACTGTGCAAACAAGCTACTCCCTTCCTCTCACTGATAATGTACTTTTTTATTGTTGTAAAAACATGTACAACACATTTGCCAATTCAACATTTCTCAGGTGTATAATTTAGTGATATCAATTATATTGCTCAGGTAGTGCAACCATCATGATAATGTACTTGTAATTCTGTGCTTTAACTTATAAAATGGAGAACAAAATAGATGCACAAGGAGGTTGTAATAATCAAATAGCATACATAAAAATATTAAAATAAAAAGACTCTAGATATTGCTCATAACTAGAAGACAGGTGAAAAATCACTGCAGACCTTCTGTTCTGGGAAGGCATAAGGGCTGATCATACCATGCCCTTGCAAAAATATTGTCCTTTTTATAATAACAAATGGAATTTCACTGTACAACTGTAAAGAGTGGTAAAACAGTAATTATCATTATTAATAGCTGTCTTAGTCATCTAGTGCTGCCATTACAGAAATGCCACAACTGGATAGCGTTAATAAGAAAAAGTTATTCTTTCACAGTCTAGTTGGCTAGAAGTCTGAATTCAGGGCGTCAGGTCTAGGGGAAGGCTTTCTCTCTCTGCCAACTCTGGAGGAAGGTCCTTGTCATCAATCTTTCCCTGGACTAGAAGCTTTTCAGGGTAGAGACCCTGAGTCCAAAGGATGAGCTCTGCTCCCAGTGCTGCTTTATTGCTGGTATGAGGTTCCCATGTCTCTCTTCTCACTTCTCTCTTTTATATTTCAAAAGAGATTGGCTTAAGACACAACGTAATCTTGTAGATTGAGTCCTGCCTCGTTAACATAACTGTCTCTAATCCTGCCTCATTAACATCAAAGCGGTAGGACCTATAACACACAGGAAAATCACATCAGATGACAAAATGGTGGACAATCACAAAATACTGGGAATTATGGCCTAGCCAAGTTAACACACATTTTGGGGGGACATAATTCAATCCATGACAATAGTCAATATGTATTATGTACTTGTATATTTGTATAAAGTTTTTTCTTTGCCTTATCGTCATGTTTGCCACTGTCCCAATACGGCTGTCTTTGCACTTTCAGCTGGATGCTCCTCCTCCCTGATCAGCAGACACTGATGCTCTTATAAAGACCACCGGTTTGGCAGTGGAGGAAATGGAGTATGTGTCCAATCGTCTCCATGAACAACTGCCTCCTCTGCCATAAGACCAGAAGAAATGGATGATGCCCAACTACCGTTACTGAACAATTAGATCAAGGATTCTATAGAAGAATTCTGATCAAAAGGGGGAAAATGAGAAACAGAATTTTGAATTCTGATAGAATTCACACTTTCTGGAGCCCTTGAGGCCAGATGACCCCTAAACTATTACCCTGAGGAAATCCTTAAACGGTGAACCAAAACTATCTCCTGAAGTCATGTTTGAACCAAATAATAGTTTAGTCTAATTAGAAAAGGATGCCTGCATTTAACATTATATTCTTTTAGAGAATTATCTAAATGTGATCAGATTGACAAAAGCAACATGAAAAGATAGATGAGAACTTTAGTGGGGCAGTAACTTTGCGTTGATGATGGTGAAAATTTAGAAAAAGTTGTTGAGAAAGGTGTCACAACTTGAAGAATATAACCAATGTCACTGAACTGTACGTGTAGAAATTGCTGAAGTGGTGTATGTTTTGTTTTATATTTTTTTTCACCAAAATTTTTTAAAAAGACCACTGGATTGGTCTGTGGTCATCTGTTGACTATTTCCAAAGCAGTGCATGGAAAGCCTGAGCTCTGAACATGATGTCATCAGATGGAAGAAGGGAATTGAGTCAGGAAAGAGTTACACATCTTGAAAACAACTTTTGGCGTGGATTAGAAGTCACATTTGAGTGGAGAAGGGAGTACTATTGGGGAATGAGCAAATGAGAGTATGGCTAAAAATTCAAGGGAGGCAAATTTGACACTGCATCACAAGAGGTTTGGGGAACTTGTATTTAGGTCTCTGTATTCTAACAAAGATAAATATGTTTAATAGATCATAGGAAGAATGTTTGCTAAGAGCAGGAAGATTCTTCGCAAGGTGAAATCTCAAAAACTGGATACCTAGAGAAAAGGGGGCCCTGGCTGTAAGGCTGGTTTCTCCTATCAGAAAAGAAAAGGCAAATAGATTTCCATGAAAAAAATATAACTGAAGAACAATTATATTTCTGACCATGGCACATGGCACAGATTCAAATATTTAGCCCAGACAATGATTTCAAATGTCGTTCTTTTGGTTGACTACAAAAAATTAAAGAAGTGTCTCCTAATTCTAGATCATTTGTCAGCCCAAATCTAAACTAGCCCCATATTAGGTAGAGCTTGATGTCTTCTTGACCCTCACAGGCAAGGCTTTATATTTTTTTTGTTTTGTTTTGTTTTTGGCTGTCTTCCTTTAGCATTCCATTCATTCAATTGATCCTCCAGTCTTGATGTTTATTTGATTACTTCCATGCTTGTTCATGTATTGATTCATCTAATATTTGTGCCATACATGGTGTCTTAGTCATCTAGTGGTGCTCCAACAGAAACACCATAAGTGGATGGGTTTAACAAAGAGAAGTTTATTCTCTCACAGTCCAGAAGGCTACAAGTTCAAATTCAGGGCGTCAGCTCCAGGAGAAGGCTTTCTCTCTCTGTCGGCTCTGGAGGAAGGTCCTTGTGATGCATCAGTCTTCCTTTGGTCTGGGAGCATCTCAGCACAGGAACCTCAGGTCCAAAGGATGCGCTCTGCTCCTGGCACTGCTTTCTTGGTGGTATGGGGTTCCCATGCGTCTCTGCTCGCTTCTCTCTTTTATATCTCAAAAGAGATTGGCTTAAGACACTATCCACTCTTGTATACCTCATCAGTATAACTGCCGCTAATCATCTTATTAGATCATAGTGATTGAATTTACAACACATAAGGAAGTCACATCAGATTACACAGTCATACTATACTGGGAATCACGACCTAGCCAAGCTGATACACACATTTTGGGGGGGACACAATTCAATCTATGACACATGGTGTCAGGTGCTTAGAATATAGTGGTTAACAAACCTCTGTCCCCTTGGAGCTTCTATCCCAATGAGGGGAGACATTCAAAATATATGTAAACTGACAAATAGATAATTATAGATAGTGAAGAAAATGGAGCAGGGTGATGAGTTTGAGTGACTGTCCCGCATCTTTGACTAGAATGGTCAAGGAAGGTCCGTCTGAGGAAGTGGCAACCTGAATAAAGCAAAGGAAAATTCCATGGAAACATTGGGAGGAGGGGTGGAAGAACGAAACAGGAAGAATGAAGAGCAAATGTGAAGGATCCCAAAGAGAGAAGCTCTTGGTTCAGTAAGAACAAATACAAGGCTAGGTAATGTGAATGAGGGCTTGGTGGTTCAGTGGTAGAATTCTCACCTTCCATGCTGGAGACCTGGGTTCAATTCCCGACAACACATCTCATGTGTAGCCTCCACCCACCTGTCAGTGGAGGCTTGCATGTTGCTATGATGCTGAACAGGTTTCAGCAGAGTTTCCAGACTAAGATGAATTAGGAAGAAAGGCCTGGGAGCTACTTCTGAAAATTAGCCAAGGAAAACCCTGTGGATCACAATGGTTTGATCCACAATTGATCGTGGGGATGGCACAGGACTGGGGCAGGATTTTGTTGTGGATGTGAATGGAGGGAGGGAGGCTTACTCAGGGGCTGCTAATGATAGGGAGTGAGAGCGAGGGTAAGGGCCGGATTCTGTGGGGCCTTGTGGTACAGGTAAGGCCCTGGAAGTTTTTTCTGTGTACTCTCACACCTACTCCCATTGCTAACACTGACGCTGCCCCAACTTTGTGTTACGTTGTTTACAAATGCTTTCTCATCCACTGTTCCATTTAATCGCATAAGAACCTTGTGGACAGAAGTATTATTCCTATTTTACAAATGAGTGCCCTAGACTTAAGGGGATAGTATTACTTTCCAGGCTGTATGAATGCTTTATGTTTAACCAGTCCTTTTGCACGTTATCTTATTAAATCCTTTAGCAGTCTGGAACAGGCTCTTTTTCAGTCATGGCTTCAAACAGGTTCCTTCTGGTTTGAACACCTGATGATGAGAACTTGCATTTCTAACAAGTTCCCAGGCGATGCTAATGCCACTGGTTAGGGACACCAATTCTGAGAACCAATAGTAGAGCAGTGGTTCTCAAAATGTATTATATATAAGTATCACCTGGGGATCTTGTTAAAACGTAGATTCTGATTCAATATATCTGGGGTGGATGTGCAAATTTTCAGCACTGGTTTGAACTATACTGAACTGGTTCAAAGCCCTGTGTTCGGTCTTCTGAATGTTCTTTTTCCCTCCTCAGTTTGGCAAGCTTTTCCCCAATTTGTGCATTCTTTCCTGACATCATTCCTCACCTCCAGTATCCTCACCTCTGTGTCCCCATAACAGTCCTTGGTAGAACATGTATTATAACCACCAGACTCCTTATCCAGCTCCTTCACTGGACCACTAGCTCCTCAGAGGCCCTGACTCTGTCTTTTTATCTTCAGTGACTAGAGAAGTATCTATCTGTGATATTACTGGGCATACACAACAAAGGAACTGCTTTATGAAAGTCAGAGTGGGAATTCCCCAATTTTGGCTTCTCCTAAAGCATTTTGTCACCCCAGTTTTGTCTACCATCTCCTGAGGGCTCTCTCCATTAGGTGCTTAAGTATCTGCTGAAAGATACTAATGTCTGATAAGGTGTTAATAGTTGCTAATGATTTCACACAGAAGCCCAGAAAAGTAACATATTTACATGTTCAGCAGTGGCCTTGTGGAGAGAAATTATTTTAACTCAATATGATCCAGATTCCAGGATCTGTGGACTATGGTGTGATGATGCCCCTTGTTCAGTCACTTTGTCTAATTTCTGAGCATAGGAAAGACACAGCTTTCACCCTAATTGCTGTTGAGTAAACACACTGTCACAAAAGTGTGTAATAAGAGTCTTCTATGAAAGTGGTCAAATAATCAAATGACATATTGCATTGGGAAAATCTGCTGCAAAAGACCTCTTTAAAGCGTTAAAAATCAAAGATGTCACTTTGATGACCAAGGCATGCCTGACTCAAGCCATGGTATTTTCAATCACCTCATAGGCATGGGAGAGCTGGACAATGAAAACGGAAGACAGACAAAGAATTGATGTTGGCAAAGTATATTGAATATACCATAGACTGCCAGAAGAATGAACAAATCAGTCTTAGAAGAAGTACAACCATAGTGCTCCTTAGAAGCAAGTATGGCGAGATTTCAGCTTACTTAATTTGGACATGTCATCAGGAAGACCAATACCTAGAAAAGGACATTATGTTTGGTAAACCAGAGGGTCAGTGAAAATGAGGGGAATCCTTAATGAGATAAATTGACTCAATAGCCACAACAATGGACTCAAACATACCAGTGATCATGAAGATGGCACAGGACTGGGCAACATTTCATTCTGCAGCATCTAACAGCAACAGCAGGATGAAAGTGGTGAGCTCAGGGTGTTGTGACAAGACCTTGGAGGAGGACGCCTCTCCATCTTCTAGGTTTGAAGAAGACTTCCAACAGGATGTTTGCACTTCCTTTTTGGCCAAATGCCGGGAACGTGGTAGGTGATCAATACATGTCTGAAGTTTTGCTTGAAGTAATTTCTAAGCGAAATCTAAATGATAAGAACTATTAGATGTGAATATATACCTGTGTGTGTCCACATTACTCAAGACAGAGGGGTAATGGTTTAGAGCAGAGTTCAGTTGATTTAAACCCCACAGCACCTGCTCTGTTAATAGAATCAAAAGTTCTCTAGCTCTTTGTAATCATCTCTGGATAATGGCAATATGAAACAGCAGTTATTCTATGGGATTTTTATGAGGGTTAAGTGAGAGCGTAGATGCAACACATTTACAATGCCTGGGTAAGGATCCTCCTCAGTAAGTCTTAGCCACTGTGCCCTTGCTATTGTTGTTCCTATTATTGTTATGGGTAAGGCAAGGTCATTTTAGTGCTGATAAATGATATGTGCAAGAGTTCAAAGTTCCTAACTTTATACATTGTCCCTGGGTGCACAAACAGTTTGCTTTCAGCTGTTAACAAAAAAGTTGGCAGTTCAAACATACCCAGTGGTGCTGGGGTAAAAAGGTCTGATGATCTACTGCCATAAAGATTATAGCCAAGAAAACTCCATGGAGCTCAGAAGTACTCTGTAACACAGGAAGTCACCATGAGTCGGAATTGACTTGATGCAACAGATTTGGTTTAACTTTATGCATGGGACTTGAGGCTACAAGGGTAGAAATAACTTGTCTCCTGATCTTTAAGTATTTAGAGAGTTAGAGGATAGGTGTTTTTTGGCTGTTCCTCCAGTGATCTCTATTTACACAAGGACTGCTTTCTTTTCCCTCCATGTCCAACTAGCCACTTTTTCCACTCATCCAGCACCATATTGCTCAGAACGTGGGAGACTCACCAGCTTCTGACCTTCACACCACCCACATTACAAACCCAGAAGCAGCAGAGGTCCCAGAATCGATGGACAGCTCTCCGAGAAATCAGTCTAGGGAAATGGAGGAAAAACTCCATGGCATATTAGATAAGCAGTCTTACCTCTTTCTCTGCCATGTGCTCCTTCATGTGCTGAATAGACAGCCTTAACACCACACACCAGGTCCCGATTCCCAGGACCATGCAGCACTGGTGGTGTGCCTCACAGATCATACCAGGTCATGGCCAGTTTCAGTCAGTTCTGCTCACTCCATGCACACAGAGGACTGGTTTTTCATTGAACTTCCAAATGTAGCCATCTCTCAATGCTGAGGAAACGTGATATCTCCTAAACCAGTTTATTCTCTCTATCAAGTAAATTAGCTTCTCTAAGAAGGCAGATACTGATGACTAAATGAATTCTGATTACTGATTTCAAATATAAGAGAGAATGATTCTCAAGGTCAGAATGAAGGTTAATGTTGCCTTCATGGGTATTTCAGGCACCTTGATCCAATTCCATCCCTGTGCACTCTGGCTGCCCCAGAGTCTACAGCCCTCTTGGGGAGAGAATCAGCCACAGACCAGGGACTAATGACCCTGACAGTCTTCCAGGGCTCCTGTGCGTGCCTCTTGATAGCCGGGTGTGAAGGCTCCCCAGAGGCTAATAAAATAGTACAATCTCAGAGCTGAAAGGCAGTTGGGAGAGCCTCTAATCCAAACTCCTTGTTTCACAAATGGGACTTCTAAGATCCCTAGAAGTGAACCAAAATTCTTAGAGGTGGGGCAACCGTACTAGTTGTAGAGCTGGAATTGGAACCCAGGAGACTGGGCCCCCACCTGGATTGGCTTTTTCCTTTCTCACAGGACTCTTTCTAGATACCTGTGCATTGCACGGTGTATAATGGAAGTTCAGACGGCCAAATGCCACAGTATTTTAGCACGAAGGATTCCAAAGGGAAGAAGTATCAGTATTAGCTGGGAACCTAATAGAGAGTACTCCTTGGGGGACAGGATGCTGAGATGGGCCTTGAATGATTGGGGAGATTTCCTACCTCCAAGCACTGAGGTTGCCATTCCACACCAGCAGCATGGTTTTGAGGCTTTCCCTTATATTACGCGATGTTACCCTTATGCAACCATATGGTTCCTCACAATGTTTACCCAATTTATAGAATGAGAAAAGTAAAGCTCAGAAAGGATTTAAAAAAAAAAAGGATAAAGTAAATTCTCTATTATATATGAGGAGCCCTGGTGGTGCAGTGGTTAAAGTCCTCAGCAACTAATCGAAAGGTCAGTGGTTCGAACTCACCAGCTGCTCTATGGGAGAAAGCTGTGGCAGCCAGTTTCCCTAAAGATGACAGTCTTGGAAACCCTATGAGGCAGTTCTACCAGGCCACACAGGGTCGCGATGAGTTGTAACCGGCTTGACGGCAACAGGTGTTTCTGGGTGGTGCAGGCGGTTAAGCTCCCAGCTGCTAACCGAAAAGTTGAAGGTTCCAGTCCACCCAGAGGCACCTCAGAAGAAAGGCCTGGTGATCTGCTTCTGGAAAATCAGCCACTGAAAATTCTATGGAGCTCAATTCTACTCTAACTCACATGAGGTGGCCATCAGTCAGCGTAGACTTGATGACAGCTGGTTTGTCTCTTTGTTCTGTTTTGATTTTACACATAAGATTCAAGGTTGTGTGCCAGATTCTATGAAATTAAGGAAAGTATTTATTTTGCGTTGCAATGTCAGTCCTAAAGATTAATATTATATAGTTTACCATGACTGGAAAATTGGTCAGATTATTGATGTAAAATTTACATACGGCAATATGCATTGATGTTAAATGTACAGTTTGATTTTCCAAAAATGCACACACCCGTGTAACCTATGTACTAACAAAATAGAATATTTTCATCATCCCAGAAGGACTGCTATGTCTCTTGTAAATCACTTCCCACCATCACCTCATTCTCCAGGCAGCCACTGATTGCTATCACCAGAGGTAAGTTTTACTTGTGGTAGAATGTTATATAAATACAAAGAAAA
>NW_004443958.1:22892989-22934430 GCF_000243295.1 Trichechus manatus latirostris | reverse complement strand
GTCCCTGGAGACTCAGTGTCTAACCCTACATTTTCTGTGTTAGGAACCCCAGGACCCAAGACTTGCCCTGAAACTTGTCCAAGTTCACACATAGGGACTAACCTCTCCTGAACTTGACATGAAGACCTATGATTGTCCTTCACCACTTTTTCACCAAACTACACGCCAAAGTCTTTGGATCTTGAAGCAGTGGGGAGAGTTGTCAATGCCCTCCACCAAAGACCACCAAGAATCCATTTGTATATAAACATGTTGGTTAATTACTGGTTGTGTAGAGGGAGAACACACACCATGGGGAACTGTGAGGTATCTCAGTGAGAGAGTGCTAGAAATAACCTAGTATAGGTCTTGAGTATAGTATAATTAGTATAGTATAGTACACTATAGTATGGTATAGTTTTGAGCATTGGTTGGGAGATTTAAGGAAGGATCTAAGAAACTGGAGGTTTGTTCTAATTTGGATGCTGCCAGACAACAGAACCAATTTTAAGACTGGTTATCTCAGTAAATCTTACATAGAGAGAGGGTAGGAGCCCTGGTAGCACATTGGTTAAGCATTCGGCTGCTAACAAAAATGTCGGCAATTCCAACCTACCAGCCACTCTGCAAGAGGAAGATGTGACGGTATGCTTCTGTAAAGATTACAGCCTTGGAAACCCTATGGGACACTTCTACTCTGTTTCATAGGGTCACTATGGAGCCCTGGAGTCACAGTGGTTAAGAGCTATGGCTACTAACCAAAAGATTGGCAGTTCAAATCCACCAGCCACTCCTTCGAAACCCTATGGGCCAGTTCTCCTCTGTCCTATAGTGTCTCTATGAGTTGGAATCGACTTGAAGGCAATGGATAGAGACAGTAGCCTAGAATGAAGATGAAGCTGTAATCAGTAAAGAACCAGCAGCTACCCACTGGGTCAAGAGAGGGGCATTTGGTATTTTGTAGGTGGCATATTGATACTGTTTTCTTCTGTGCTTATACAAAACTATGATGTGGACTTGCTTCCCTCATTGTATCATTGTCTCTAAGTAACCTTGTCTGAGGTTGGTGTTCTGTGAGATGCATAATGCTTGATAGAAGAGTAGCAGGGCCAGGATGTGAATGCCGGGTGACTTCCGGATCACAGGGGCTGTTCTTTTTTTCTCCTTCTCAGTGTTGTGCTCTGGATTTATCTATGCCACTTATGATCAGTGTGAACTTGGACAACAAGTTTAACTTTTCTGAGAGGTCTTCTCATCTGTGAATTGGAGATTGTTGCTGTAAAGACTGAATTAGGAAATCTATTCTAGGTGCCTAGCTCTTTGAAAGGACTCAGAGATAAAGAGTCTGTTCCTTCTCATTGCCAAGGTAACACACAACTCTGCATTTTCCGAGAATTCCACACATAAATGTTCTACGGTTCTTGGATTCCACTGTTTAATTAAAAATCCAAGTGGCTGGCTCACTTCTCCTCAGTCAGCCTTGTCTGCTCAGGAGAAAGCGCTAGGAGAGACTCACAACCAGGCAACCCAGCTGTTCTCCCAGGAAGGAGGCAGATCAGACACAGTATTTCTGCCAGCATGAGTCTGACTATCCCTGTGGGATCATTGCATGCCCAGCTTTTCTGCTTATTTAGTGCTGACGGGTCAGGTGCGACAACAGCCTCTTTCTGGTTTGCTGTCTCAGAAGATGGCCTGCCGCTATGTGTATCCTCCCAGGTGCAGGGCCTGCAGAGATGGTGAAGCCATTGCAATCGAGGGCTGTTCCTGAATCCTGGGTTGTCCTAGGCCTGTGCTCTGGTGTGCTCTGAATTAGGAGTGCCCCAGCTTAGCAGCTGGAATGTTTACAAACATTTTATATGTTTACAAAATGGCATACTCCTCTTAGTTCAAAGGGAGAAGGAGGACAAACAGAAATGGCATATTTAGATTTTTCTATTCTTTGTGCACTCAGTGATTCTTACATCTTAGTATACATTTATGAGGCAATATAAAACTTAGATTCAGAACATAGCCTTAGAAGTAAGAGTGAATTCAGATTCCAGATTACCTTCCTAATAACTGGGAAATTCACTTAATTACCATGTGTTTTAAGGTTTCCATCTGTAAGGACAAAATGAGATGATTTCTGTAAAGCACCTAGAACCGTGACCAACACATTGTAAGCACTTAATTCTAATTGCTGTTAACAATTATCATTAGCTTTACTATTGTTTTAGTATTACTCTTAGGCTATAAAGCTTGGAACCAGACAAAATAGGATTTGAGTTCCTAGTTTTTATTTATTACCTGGGTAGGCAAGTTATTTAACTGTTCTAAATTTCAGTAATACCCATCTGTGAAGTCAATGACAAGATTAAGTAAAATACATAGAAAGTGTCGTGCGCTATACCTAACACATACTAAAACCAAAATCAAACCCACTGCCATCGAGTAGATTCCAACTCATAGCAACCCTACAGGACAGAGTAGAACTGCCCCATAAGGTTTCCAAGGCTGCAAATCATTACATGCGCATCAGACTGCCACATCTTTCTCCCGCAGAGCAGCTGGTGGCTTCAAACAATTGACCTTTCGGTTAGTAGATGAGAGCTTTAACCACTGTGCCACCAGGGCTCCTTTAACACATACTGGACTCTAAGAAAATTCTGGTTTCTGATTTTTGCCGTACCACTAAGATGGGCATCACACAGCTGTTATCCAGGTGAGTCTACCATGTCTTCAGAGTGAAGTCCTATGGAAATCTTGGAAATGCAGCTCAGCCCTTCATTGGGTCCATCCCCTGGCGTTCCCCAAGGGCCCTGTTCCCCAGGAAGAATGGCCTGTCCTTCCTCAGCTGCTATGATCACTGATGTAGCTCTCAATGAAAAGGCATGGGCCAGATGCTCTCTGAATCCAGGCTGACTATGGCAAAAAGGAACTGGCAAAGCCAAATTGCTGGGAAAAAGTTCATGAGATCATGAGTTTTTGTAAAACTTGCCAAAGCAAGATATTTTAAGAGCCGGTCATTGAGAATCCTATCTCTTTCTCCACCTTCCTCTCTAGTACACTCCCCACATTCGGGTTAGCATTGAGGTGACTTGGGCGTTTGGGACTTCAGTGGGATATTTATATGAGCACTTCCACTACTGGTTAAGAGATGGCTAAAATTCCAGAGGAGGAACGGTTTCCAAGAATTCCCCAAATGCCCTCTGTACAGACGTACCCAGTACCATAACATGAAGGTGCTCGACCCAAAGTTATGCTACAGTTTTACATTCCTTTGGTGACCAGGGGCAGAGTATGTGAGAAGACACTTCTGTCCACTGTGGGCAGTGACCAGTGGTAACCTCTCTGGCTTGATACGTTCATCTAAAACGTTATTGCCCTATGTCCCTTCACCCAAGTCACATGTAATCTCACTAGTAAAAAAGCAAGGGACTAACGGCCCTGCTTTTCAAAGGAGTAAACAGTGACAGATTTAGGGGGCAAGCTCCATGTCCTGCAGCCCATGCCAGAACTGACAGACAGATAAATTACAATGAATAATCACCAATAAAAAAAATGTGCAGCTATGTTAGAGAAAAGTTTCCAACTAACCATCTTTCTATTCTCTCCATAGAAGACTGATTATAAGATTGCTGTCATACAAAGACACCATCAAAACCATGTAACTCAAAACAATGGGGAAAGTTACTACAGAATTTTGTAGGCAGTTAATATAAATACTATATTATTTCTTATAGATGTTGTGATATTTGTGGTATTTGTCAGCTTTTTAAATTTGTAATTTTTGGGAGACATCTTTGCCTGTTTTATTTAAATATTCACTTTGGTGCCTTATTTTTATTCACGTTTTATATTCTTTTTTTACACACAGTTTCCCAAAAAGCTTTGGCATCCAAAACCTGGATCCATCTGTGGACTGGAGGGCTTTGACATATTATCATTGTTATTAGCAGAGGGTGACTCAAGTGGCACACACCTTGCTCCATACTTGCCAAACCTACTCATATATAGGCAAAGAATATTGAATATATCATGCACTGCCAGAAGAACGAACAAATCTTTCTTGGAAGAAGTACAGCCAGAATGCTCGTTAGAAGGGAAAATGGCAAAATTTTGTCTCACTTACTTTGGACATGTTATCTGGAGCAGCCAGACCCTAGAGAAGGACATTATGCTTGGTAAAGTAGAGGATCAGTGAAAAATAGGAAGACCTTCAACAAGATGGATTGACACAGCAGCTGCAACAATGGATTCAAACATAGCAATGATTGTGAAGATGGCACAGAAGCAGGCAGTGTTTTGCTCTGTTGTACGTAGGGTACCTATGAATAGGAACCAGTTTGATGGCACCTAACAACAACAACAACTTATCTAAGAACACCCATGGTGGAGAAAGCATCTTAATAGGAAATGAAGCAAAGAAAGGGCATTAGCACCCACATTTGACCCCGAAAAATGGATCTCAAATTGCAGGCTGTGTGTTATGAGGAAAGGCCATGTTAAAGATATCTGGGAAATGGTTTCCCTTTTCTAAGTTTCCACTAAATCATTTATTACAGCTTGTCAAAGTAATTGCAATAGTCTTCTGTCTGTCCTCTCTGCTTCTAGTGTCTTTCCAGCTAGCTCATGTTCCACACAACTACCAGAATCATCTTCCTAAAATGTGCTCTGCCCCACAGGCACATGGCTTAGCAAACCATGCTACCTTTGTACACACACACACACACACACAGTTGAGCACAAGTACTCAGACTAGGTCACAAGGCTCGGTTTGGCATCTAGAGCTTGGGCTACACTTTGGTCTCCACTGTCTCCTCAACCAGGTGATTTGTGTTTCACAACCTGAAGAGACAGTGGATGCCCACCTGGCTTTGCCTAACTGGCAGATGGATACCAAGCTCCTCAATCTATTATGTAAGACCTTTAATCACTTGTCATTTCCTCTTTTGTGCCCTCTAGTCAACTTAACGAAGCCCTGGTTGAGCAAAGGTTAAGAGCTTGGCTGCTAACCAAAAGGTCAGCAGTTCGAATCCACCAGCTGCTCCTTGGAAACCCTATGGGGCAGTTCTACTACGTCCTATAGGGTCTCTATGAGTCGAAATCGACTAGATGGCAATGGGTTCGGGTTTTTTTTTGGTTAGTCAAGTCAAAGAGGAGCCCTGATGGTGCAGTGGTTAAAAGCTTTCAACTGTAACCAAAAGGTCGGTGGTTCGAAACCACCAGTGACTGAGGGAGAAAGATATGGCAGTCTGCTTCCGTAAAGATTTACATCCTTGGAAACCCTGTGGGGTCCCTATGAGTCAGAGTCAACTCTACAACAGTGGGTTTGGTTAGTCAAGTCAAACAAAACTATTTTCTTGTGTTCCATTGTACCTTGCTTCTTCCATAGTCCTTTGCTTTGGCACCATGTTTCACAGTTGCTATTGTAGATCCCCAAACTTCTCTTGGCTGGACAATTTCTAATGAGCCTTAGAGATTCAGGCCAAGTATCTCCCTCTCCAAGAAACTTTCATTGCCCCATGTCTGCATGGAACATCTTTCTCTGTAACTCAACAGCACTGTGCTCAGCCCTATCATGGCATTTACAAACTGTATCACAATTTGGAGTACATTTAGTTACCACACTCACTACTAGATATGAGCCAGGGATTTGTGCCTTTCACCTCTGTATCTCAGTTTCTTGCAATGCATCTGAAACATCTTCATTTTCACCATCATCATCCTAAGCACTATGGTTTATTGAGGGCATATAAAGTGACTTTCCTATGCACGCATGGCAAGGGCATAGATGTGTTTTCTTATTCAGTGTAGACTTTTCCCACAGAAGCTCCAGACACCACTCAATAATTTATCTAGACTGTAAGTATAATATCGTTAATTGATAGAACTAATTTTGGTACTATTTTATATAGCAAATCTCTCGTGAGCGATAAAGTCACTGGAGAGCATAAAATATGCAGAGCCTTTTAATTTAACCATAAGTTCAGGGCTAATTTAAACATGGAGCTGCAGGAATAAGAGCCTAGTGAACTCTGGGTGGATGATGGCTTATCCCATCCTGTTATGGAACTGCATGAGGGACACTGATTCCCTCCTTACAGGAGAGGGTGGTGCCTTCTAACGCTCTTAGAGGTTAATATCTTTTCATGGATCCGCAACAGCCATAACTGAGATGCTTAAACAGGGCTGTGTGTCCTCTGCAGAGATGAGGGTGTGTTGGAGGGATTCTAAACCAGAGGCCATGGGGACAGTGGTGGTTCAGTGGTAGCATTCTTGCCTTCCATGCGGGAAGACCTGGGTTTGATTCCTAGACAATGCTCCTCATGCACATCCACCACCCATCTGTTGGTGGAGGCTTCTGTGTCACCAGGCTGCTGAACAGGTTTCAGTGGAGCTTCCATACTAAGACGGACTAGGGAGAAAGGCCTGGCAAACTACGTCAGAAAATCAGTCAATGGAAACCCTGTGAATCACAACATCCCATCTACAACCCATAATGGGGATGGCACAGGACAGGGGGTCACCATGACGCGGGGGCTGACTTGATGGCCAACTCAAAGGCAGCTAATAACAGTAAGCCAGAGGCTAAACGTGGGCCAAATTCCTGGGCATTAACTCTACACAAAAGTTTGGGGAAAACAAATCATACTAAAATGAATACATCAATTGACCGCAAAACTCACTTACATCCGCATTCAGAGAAGTTTTCCCTGTAGACCATGCTGCTTGGTGCTATCTTTAGAGACGCTGCAGTGGACAGTGCTGAGTACAGACCTACTGGTTAAACTCCCGACTTCTCATCACAGGACACAAAGTCTTTCAAGATGTGACCTCAGACTACCTCCCCAGACTCAGCTTCTGCCACCCATTTCTTCTTTTGTTAGGCCTACCTAGGCTCCAGGTCTCTCTACAAGCATTCTAAAACCAGCCCTGACACATATACACGTCGGTTTTCATGATGGTCCCCCTTTTTTGTTTTTATTCCCTCTTGCTCCTGGTTGCTTTATCCTGTCTCCAACCCAAATCCAAACCCGCTGCCGTCAATTGATTCAATTCCAACTCATAGTGACCCTGTAGGACAGAGTAGAATTGGCCCACAGGGTTTCCTAGGCTGTAATCCTTTCGGCAGCAGACTGCCACAACTTTCTTCCACGGCGTGGCTGGTGGGTTTGAACCAATGACCCTTCTGTTAGCAGCTGAGCGCTCCAGCATGGCGGCATCAGGGCTCCTGTTCTGTCTCCAGACAGCTGTAAATACTTGGCTCAGAGCTGAAATATTCATCTTGAAAAACTGTGCATCTTCATTATTTGGAGCTAAATTTTTATCTGAGAAAATGTTTCTGTTTTCACACCTAGTAAGCTATAGCTTTGTCAAATTCCTTAAACCAGTTGTCGTTGAGTCAATTCTGACTCAGAGTGACCCCTGTATGTTGGAATAGAACGGTGCTCCACAGGGTTTTCAAGGCTGAGTTTTTGGAAGTAGATCGCCAGATCTTTCTTCTCACACATCTCTGGGTGAACTCAAAGCTCCAATCTTTTGGTTAGCACCCAAACATGTTAACCATTTACACCATCCAGGGACTCCTCAAAGTACTTAGAACCCCCAAAACACTTCCCAGCGTTTCCTGCTTTTATGCTTCTGTGCCTTTCACTTTCTTGAATCTGCTGGGAATTTTCACCACCCTATCCTTTTCCACCTGACAGGACACCCCTACTCATTAAGGCAAGATTTCCCATGAGCATCATCTTTTTGTGTCTGCTCCATCCTCAGTGACCTTATAATAGCTAGATACCACAAAAGAATATGCCTCACTCTTGCAATGTTTCTATGTTCCGGTGCTCCTCATTAGGTAGACCTTCAGTTCTTAGGAAATGGAGAGATGATATTATTACTTTTTTTGTGTCTTCGAAAGGACAATGCTAGACATACAAACACACATACAGAAACATTGAATGAAGAAATAATCAGTGATTGGGTTAATGTCAGGCATAGTGTAATAGTACCAAAAACATATACTAAATGGAATGTAAATCCTCATTATGTGTAGTTGCAGGATGTGTACTTGTGTGTGTATGTGTGTGTGACGTTGTCCTTGTTAAATGCATTTCAGTGTCCTTCTTGTACTCAGGATACAGCCCTGACATGTCTTCTACTCCAGAGTTTCTAAGGGCTGCTCCCTCTTGCCTCAAATGCCTTAGATCTCACCAGTAGTGATTCTTATTTGAAAAAAGATTCAACTACTTGTCATTTTAATTCTTCAAAAACGCTATGCTCTTCAGAGTCTCCCAGCCTTTGCATAGGCTGCATCGTCTTCTGGAAGCACCCTAGTCCTCTTTACAAGGCTGGATGCTACTCATTGGCAGAAGTCCAGATTGCAGGTGGCATTATCTGGAACATTCCCTGCCTGCCCCTCTCCTCCTGCTACTCTGCCTTAAAGGTTCCCACTTTGTGTTTATATAGTGCTCTTTATATCCAATTGTTATAGTGCTTATCACACCATATTAAAATAACAAATCTACTTCCATGCAACCACCAAGAAACAACAGTCAACAGGTGGACAGTAACTATATTTTTAAAGTCAGCTTTATTGAAGTATAATTATATATCATAAGATTTATCAATTTTAGGGTACAATTTGATGAGTTTTGACAAATATATATAGTAGTGTAGCCACCACCACAATCAGGATACAGAATGTGTCTATTACCCCAAGAAGTGTTCCATTGTGCCCCTCTTAGTCCATCTCTTCCCTCTACCCTTGGCAAACACGGATTTGCTTTCTGTAACTATTGTGTTAGTTTTTCTGAAATTCCATATCCATGGAATCATATACTATGTTACTCGTTTTTTCTTTTTTTTTTTTTTGCATCTGGCTGCTTCCACTCAGCATATTGCTAATATGCTTTCTCCATATTGTTACGTGTATTAGGAGTTTGTTGCTTTTTATGACTGAGTAATATCCCATTGTATGGAAGTACCACATATATGTATCTATTCACCAGTTGATGGACGTTTGCATTGTTTTTCGTCTTTGACAATTATGAGTAAAACTACTGTGATTGTTAAGTACAAGTCTTTATGTGAACACATGGTTTAATTTAACTTTGGTAAATACCTAGTGAGGGATTCCTGGATTATATGGTAAGTATGTATTTAGCTTTATAGGAAACTACCAAACTATTTTCCAAAGTGGTGTGCCATTTTACGTTCCCACCTTTAATATATTAAAGTTCGAATTGCTTGAAATCCTCACCACCACGTGGACCTAATAATCTTGCTTGCTTTAGTCATTCTAATGAGTGTGTCGTGGCATCTTATGGTGATTCTAATTTTATTTTCCTAGTGACTAATGTAATGACTTTGAATATTTTATGTGCCTACTTGCCCCCTGAATATATTCTTTGGTGAAAGTCTATTCAAATATTTTGCCCATTCTCTTTTCTAAACTGGGATTTTTGTCTTATTATTATGTTGTAAGAGTTCATTATGTATTCTGGATAGAAGTCCTTTATCAGGTATATATTTTACAAATATTTTCTCTCACAGTATCTTTTGAATAACAAACTTTGCTTATTTTGATAAAGACAGCAATGACTATGTTATTTTTGGTTTGGTTTGGTTTTCCCCCATTGTCATTGCTGTTAGTTGCCATGAAGTTGGCTCTGAGTCATGATTTTTCCCCAGGATCTGGGTTAGTGTTTGGTACATAGTAGATGTGCAATGAATGATCCGAATATTTTATGAACTAAACAGGATAGAAAAGTTGATCTATTCAGCCTCACCGGTGCTCACAATTGAATGAACTACCGATTCACTTCTTCAAAAGATGGCCCAAAGGTATGCCTTTCTGTAAGGGAGAAACTTTGGATTTGCTCTAAAGGGGAGAATTTATGTCCATTTACGACCACATTTTCACCACCTAAAATATTGTTGTTGTTAGATGCCATAGCGTCCGTTCTGACTCATCAAAACCCTACGTACAGCAGAATGAGACACTGTCCAGTCCTACTCCATCCTCATAATAGTTGCTATGCTTGAGCCCAGTGTTGTACCTAATGTTTCAGTCCATCTCATTGAAGGTCTTTCTCTCTTTCCCTGATGCTCTACTGTACCAAGCATGATGCTCTTCTCCAGGGACTGGATCTTCCTGGTAACATGTCCAAAGTACATGAGAAGGAATTCTCACCATCCTTTCTTCTAAGGAGCATTCTGGCTGTACTTCTTCCAAGACAGATTTGTTCCTTCTCTGGCAGTCCATTGTATATTCAGTATTCTTCACCAACACCATAATTCAAAGGCATCAATTTTTCTTCAGTGTTCCTTATTCATTGTCCAGCTTTCACATGCATATGAGGCATTTGAAAATACCGTGGCTTGGGTCAGGTTCACGTTAGTCCTCAAAATGACATCTTTGCTTTTTAACACATCAAAGACATCTTTTGCAGCAGATTTGCCCAGTGCACTACATCTTTTGATTTCTTAATGGCTGCTTCCATGGGTATTGCTTGTGTATCCAAGTAAAATGAAATCCTTGACAACTTCAATCTTTTCTCCATTTATCATGATGTTGCTTAATGGTCCAGTTGTGAGGACTTTTGTTTTCTTTATGGTGAGATGTGATCCATACGGACGTCTATGTTCTTTGATCTTCATCAGTAAGTCCTTCAAGTCTTCTCTACTTTCAGCAAGCAAGGTTGTGTCATCTGCATATTACAGGTTGTTAATGAGTCTTCCTCCAATCCTGATGCCATGTTCTTCTTCAGATAATCCAGCTTCTTGGATAATCTGTTCAGCAAACAGATTTAATAAGTATGGTGAAAGGATACAACCCTGATGCACACTTTTCCTGTTTCTAAACCACACAGTATCTCCCTTGTTCTGTTTGAATAACTGCCTTATGGTCTATGTACAGTTTCTTCATGAGCACAGTTAAGTGTTCTAGAATTCTTATTCTTCACAATGTTATCCATAATTTGTTATGATCCACTCAGTTGAATTTCTTTGCATAGCCAATAAAACACGGGTCAACATTTTTCTGGTATTCTCTGCTTTCAGCCAAGATCCATCTGACGTCAACAATAGTATCTCTTGTTCCACATTATATTCTAAACCCAGCTTGAATTTTTGGCAGTTCCCTGCCTATGTACTGCCACAACCGCTTTTGAATTATCTTCAGCAAATTTTTCCTCATGTGTGATATTAATGATATTGCTTGATCGTTTCCCCATTCTGTTGGATCACCTCTCTTTGGAGTGGGCACAAATAGGAATCTCTTCCAGTCGGTTGGCCAGATCGTTATCTTCCAAATTTCTTAGCATAGATGAGTGAGCACCTCCGGGGCATCCATTTGCTGAAACATCTCAATTGTTATTCCATCGATTCCTGGAGCCTTGTTTTTCACCATTGTCTTCAGTGCAGCTTGGACATCTTCCTTCAATACCATTGCTTCTTGATCGTATGCTGCCTCCTAAAATGGATGAATGTTGACCAGTTCTTTTCGGTACAGTGACTGTGTATTCCTTCCATCTTCTTTTGATGCTTCCTATGTCATTCAATATTTTTCCCATAGACTCCTTCAGTATTGTAACTGGAGGCTACAATTTTTTCTTCAGTTCTTTTAGCTTGAAAAATGCCAAGCGTGTTCTTTCCTTTCGGTTTTCTAACTCCAGGTCGTTGCACATTTTGTCATAATATTTTACCTTGTCTTCTCTAGTCATCTTTTGAAATCTTCTGTTCAGCTCTTTTACTTCATTTCTTCCATTCTTTTTAGCTACTCTATGTTGAAGAGCAAGTTTCAGAGTCTCTTCCGACATCCATTTTGGTCTATCCTTTCTTTCCTGTCTTGTCGTGACCTCTTGCCTTCATCATGTATGATGTCCTTGATGACATCCCACAACTTGTCTGGTCTTTGGTCGTTAGTGTTCAATGTGTCAAAATTATTCTTGAGATGATCTCTAAATTCAGGTGGGATATACTCAAAGTCGTATTTTGGCTCTCATGGACTTGTTTTAATTTTCTTCAGCTCAACATGAACTTGCATAAGAGCAACTGATGGTCTGTTCTGCAGTCGGCCCCTGGCCTTGTTCTAACTGATAATGAGCTTCTCCTTTGTCTCTTTCCACAGATAGTCTCGATTTGATTCCTGTTTATCTCATCTGGCAAGATCCATGTGTATAATCACCATTTATGTTGTTGTAAAAAGGTATTTGCAAGGAATAAGTCACTGGTTTTGCAAAATTCTCTGTTGTCATCTCCAGCATTTTTTCTATCACCAAGGTCATATTTTCCAAGTACTGATCCTTCTTTGTTTTCACTTTCATTTTCAAATCACCAATAATTGTCACTGCATTTGATTGCATGTTTGATCAATTATAGACTGCAGAAGTTGGTAAAAATCTTCAATTTCTTCATCTTTGGCATTAGTGGTTGGTGGGTAAATTTGAATAATAGTCATATTAACTGGTCTTCCTTGCGGACACATGGGTATTATCCTATCACTGACAGCGTTGTACTTCAGAATAGATCTTGAAATGTTCTTTTTGATGATGAATGTGTCACCATTCCTCCTCAATTTATCATTCCTGATATTAAACCATATGATTGTCTGGTTCAAAATGGCCAATGCCAGTCCATTTCAACTCACTAATGCCTAGGATATTGATCTTTATGCATTCAATTCCATTTTTGACAACTTTCAATTTTCCTAGACTCGTACTTCTTACATTCCACATTCAAATTATTAATGGATATTTGCAGCTGTTTCTTCTCATTTTGAGTCATGCCACATCAGCAAATATAAGTCACAAAAGCTTGACTCCATTCAAGTCATTTAGGTTGACTTTACTTTGAGAAGGCAGCTCTTCCCCAGTCATATTTTAAGTACCTTCCAACCTGAGGGGCTCATCTTCTGCACTGTATCAGACAATGTTCTGCTGCTATTCATAAGCTCTTCACTGGTCAATTTTTTCTGAAGTAGGCTGCCTGGTCCTTCTTCCTAGTCTGTCTTAGTCTAGAAGTTCTGCTGAAACCTGTCCACCATGGATGACCCTCCTGCTATTTAATATAATAATGGCGTAGCTTCCAGCATCACAGCAACACAGTAGCCACCACCATATGACAATTTTGGCCTAGAAAGATTTCAAAGCAGGTATGAGACTTACTGCCTGTAGCCCTGGGATAGCTTGACCATGCCCCCAGAGCTATCTGATTCTGTACAGAATTTGCTCCTGGCGAGACTTTCACAGTGAATTAACACCAAATGGTACTTCTTATTCGGTGAACAATACCACCCACTGCAACTTTGTCTAAGATAACAAACCCTTAGCATGCTCTACAGGCCTGGTGTGGGGTCAGCCCCACCAACTTCCTTGGCCCCACTCACCATCTCATGACCAGACTGGCTTACTCTCAGTCATCCAGAGTCCTAAGCTGTTGGAAACCTGGATTTTTTTCACTTGGAAAGCTCTTACTGGTTTCTACTACTTCGGATTAGCCCCAATTCATCCTTTAGATCTCAGTGTAAAGAGCATTGATTCCAAATGGCCTTTTCTAATCCCCCCAATCCAAATTTGATCTTTCTTACATGTTTTCAAATACTACATTAGCATCCCCCATCGCTTTTATAAAGTGTGGTATTATTCATTTGTGCAATACATTGCTTATTGTCTGCTGTCTACAGCAGACTGCAATCACAGCAAAGGCGGGGACCCTGTCTGTCTGCTTACCCTCATCTGCAGAATCTAGCTCAGGGCTGGCACATGGCAGATGCTCAACAAATATATATATATATTTAGGAGACAAAAGTGCAAGATATATCTATATCTATATATATTTAATTGTATTTTTTAAAAATACAGAGAAATTTAGGGGAATGTCTTCTAGGGACAGTGGCATATAGAACAAATCAGTAAACAGGTGATACAATTAGACTTTCTTTCTGGCAATAATTAGTTACCAGGGCAAGTTTGCCTCTTGAGGTTACCCTTGGTTTACACAATTGAAACCCAGGTACAATAGGTGCTATTTGTTTTTATTACTCCCTACAGCAGGAAGATGGTGAGAAAGGCGATCAGAGATTTCCGCAGATGGGTAGAAGGTATTCTAGACATCAGGAACAGCCAAGGATCAAAAGCAAGGAATGTGAGGAATGGAGTATGGCTGTTCTAGTGGCATAGGCAATTGACAAGAACATTTGAGGCCTGGACTAAATCTGACCATAAGCACGGGTGATCTAGTGAAAGAGCACTGCCTGGCATTGAAACACATTCTTCATCTATGTCTCTTAAAAGGGGCTCTCAATTCCACTTTCAGAGAAAGTTCAAAAACATTTTAGAAATGGCTCTATCCTTAAGACACGTATATAGTCTACCAGGGTGAGTGCTGGGAAGAACAAGTCATGTCTGAAGCTCAAGTATACCACTAAAAATTTATCATTAATATAGAGTCACTCTTATAGTCTGCATATAATTTGCATAACTTTCATAGAAGCTACCATGTAATCTCTTGAGAAGATCAGGTTGAAGTTCCCTAATTGAAACCATGAAGATTGTCTTTTTTTTTTACCCCCCCTCCTATGGCCTTTTTGGAAACCCTGGTGGTGTGGCAGTTAAGAGCTCAGCTGCTAATCAAAAGGTAGGCTGTTTGAATCCACCAGGCTGTCCTTGGAAACCCTATGGGGCAGTTCTACTCTGTCCTGTAGGGTCGCTATGAGTTGGAATTGACTTGACAGCAACAGGTTTGGTTTTTTGTTTTTTGTTTTTAAATTGCCTCTTTACCTTCCTCTCTTCATTGGCCCATATCTTCCTATGGCAAAGGCATACATCCAAGGAAAGTGTAATGAGAAACGGAGAGATTTAAGTGAATGCTATTTAACGGCACGACATATCATTAAGAATATTGCCAGCCTAGAATTTGAACATTATACAATTTATACTCAACTCTTTTCTTGTCTTTTGAATACCGAATTTATTTAAACCTTTATAAAACTTGTATAGCCCTTGGCATCATATAATTTGATTGAAATAAAGGGTCTTTAACCAATAACAGTAATAATAATAACTCACATTTATTTAAATACAATATGATGGATGCTGGTAATTGCTTTATTACGATGATCCTATCCAATTGCTACCACCTACCCATGAGCAGGCACTTCCCCTTTCACTCTGTCAAATGAGATAGGTGCTTAAGGTCAAATGGTTAGCACATGGATGAGCTGGGATTCCACCTGGATCTTTCTGACTCTAGAATCCGTGCCTGTATATCACAGCTTCTCATATATCCTTCTGTGCCAGCCCATTACTTTTTTTTCGGATGGGGAAAGGGAGGCCCAGGAAGGTGAGTGGATGATGAAGATCATATGGCTTAACAATGGCAGAACTAGAATTAATGCCTAATCTCTTGAGTCCTATGACCCTCCCTTCGTCTTTCAACTACCTTATCCAATTCACACCATGAAGCTCAGAATTATACTGTCTCTTAAAAACTAACAGTCACTCTTTATTTAATATGAGACTATATTCTAAGCCCTTTGCATGTATTAACTCATTTAATCTCCACAACAACTCTATTAGGTAGATATTGTCTATTGTTGTTAATTGCCATCGAGTCGATTGCAATTCATGGCGACTCCATATATGCAGAGTAGAACTGTGCTCCACAAAGTTTTCAAGGCTGCGACATTTCTGAAGCAGATTGACAGAACTGTCTTCCAAGGCATATCTTGGTGTGTTCGGACTGCCAACCTTTAGGCTGGTAGTCAAGCACTTAACTGTTTGAGTACCACCATTTCACAGGTGGGGGTCTGAGCCCCAGACTGGTTAAGCAATCTGCCTAAGGGCATATCACTAGTGAGCAGTAGATTTAAGATTGAATCCAGACAGTCTGGCTCTAAAATTTGCACTCTTCACCCTTTAGCTCTGATGCTTCTCTTTCAACTCTAGCTCATAGGTGGTGGGGTTGTCACCTGCACAGAATAGTGTGTGGAGGGATAGAAAAGTATGTACAAATGTCTTTCTCCCTCATTTGCCATATCTGAAATACGTCCCTTAGAGTTATTCAGTTTCTAAAGAAGAACAATCTTTTGACTAGAAGGACAAAAGAGAAAGGTGCTGTAGATTGAATCTTACTTCCCCCACGTACTAGCATTAGTCACCTTTAGCAACTGACTTGATGAAGTTCAGTTTCCACAGAAGGAAAGTTTGTGCTCTGTCTATAACCCAGTGTCTTTTTTTTTTTTTCTGATGAGCAAGTTAAAAATACTGTAAAAATGCTTTAAATAAAAAATTATAAATACGAGAGAAAATACTGTCATTTTTTTAAAATTATGGTCTTTTAGCAGCATCACTGTCAGTATCAATTTGTTCGAGACACTAAACACCCTTCTCCAAATGCAACATGGTCTGTTGTGTGTCGACACATGGATAGTGACTCATAGTGACCCTCTAGGACAGAGTAGAAGTGCCCCATAAGATATTCTTGACTGCAGTCTTTATAGGAGCAGATCACGAGGTCTTTCTCCCTTGGAGTGGCTGGTGGATTCGAATCATCAACCTTTCGGTTAACAGCCTAGTGCTTAACCATTGTGCCACCAGGGCTCTTACAACATAGATACTCCAGGCTATATTATTTTACACCAGCACAATCAGCTAGGTACCCATTAAATGCTTGTATATTTTATATTCATTCTTTCTTTCAGCAATGTTTTTTGAGGAGTTTAAGTTTAAGATTGTTTACCAAGCCATGATCATTTAACTAAGTGGGAACTCAAGCTATAACATCTAAATTTAAATGACTGGAGGAAGGCATACATTGAAGAGCTGAACATACTTCTTCTTTCCAAAAGGGCAGGCTTTGTTTATTTCTGAACACTGTCCATATATGCTGTGGGCAATATAGAGCCCATGGTAGAGGCTCAGTGGGTGCTTCTTGAATTGAATGGGATAGATGTGCCTCTGAAACACACAGCTTCCTTCCATGTGCCCATTTACAGGAGCATTTTACCAACAGTGGAGAGAAAACTGCAGATTAATTTTAATATTTTAATAAAATTTTAATATTAAAATTTAATTCTAATATTAATTACTAGAAACAAATTTGCATCCATTTACTACTTAAATTAAATTTCAGTGTGTATGCCTCATATTCTTCGCTCTGATGGGACTATTAGATACAGCTTGAATTAGACATGAAGGACACCACTCTGTACCTTGGAGATCTACTTACCAAGTTATTAGGGATTTAAAGGACAGTTCTCTGGAGTGATTGGAGAGTCTTCTCATCACAGGGTGTCATGTATTGAATTGTGTCCCCAAAAAATGTATGCATCAATTTGGCTAGGCCATGATTCCCAGTATTGTGTACTTGTCCACCATTTTGTCATTTGACGTGATTTTCCCATGTGTTATAACCCTATCTCTATGATCTTAATGAGATGGGATTAGTGGCAGTTATGTTAATGAGGCAGGACTCAAACTACAAGATTAGCTTGTGTCTTAAGCCAACCTCTTTGGAGATATAAAAGAGAGAAGCAAGCAGAGAGGCTTGGGGTCTCATACCACCAAAAACAAGAGCCAGGAGAATAGCACTTCCTTTGGACCCAGGGTCCCTGTGCTGAGAAGCTCCTCGGCTTCCCCCAAAGCTAACAGAGAAAGAAAGCCTTCCCCTGGAGCTGGCACCCCGAGTTTGGACTTCTAGCCTCCTAGACTGTAAGAGAATAAATTTATCTTTGTTAAAGTCATCCACTTGTGGATTCCTCTTACAGCAGCACTAGATGACTAAGACACAGGGCAACCATCTACACTAACAGTGTCTTTCTGGACACAATTCCAGCATTTCCATGAGTTGTTGTCAGGGTAGGAGGGATAGAGTTAAACTCCAAATATTTATGGTTTGAACCAGCCAGTTTGTATTTGACCTTCTTCACTCCCTTAGGCTTGTTTCCCCCAGGTCTTCAGATGTCACTGGAGTTTTACTAGTTGATTTCTGTCACAGAACAACTTTTGACTGGATCAAATAGAGTCAGAAGAAATCACTCACATAATTTAACCTGGTTCTTCCATATTGAAAATATGGGAAACTGGTGTAGGATAGAGACACAGAAACAGATAAATGTGATGCAGTGCCATGGGTTCTATAATAGTAAAAATCATGGCATAGAAAGGACTGAGAGATTCCCTGTGTTATCAGTGTAAGCTGCCAGGTTTGGTGCAGGTGGGTTAGGGAAAGTGTTCTCTTCCATACCACACAGGACTGCCAACACCTCAAGTAATGGGGACTTATACAGCCTGAGGGACCCTAATGATGAGGGTGTTAATTGAAGCAATGGAGGTAGGAACCAAGAATGAATGAAGCAGCAGTCCCTTTCCTTCTTCCTGGAGGTTTTCTAGCCTTTGTACTAGGGTAGTATAAACAGTTAACTTGCTTGGCTGCTAACTGAAAAGATGGAAGTTCAAGTCTACCCAGAGATGCCATGGAAGAAAGGTCAGCCGTTGAAAACCCTATGGAGTGCATTTCCACTCCAACACACATGCGGTCGTGATGAATTGAAATCAACTCGACTGCAACTGTTCTCTGTCCAAACACCTGAGTTCTCTTCCATCTTGGCCACAGATTTGGTTGACCTGAGGTTGGCAGTGCCAGTGCAGTAAGACTGAAGGATTCTGGATGAGTCTAGAGGGTGCCGGCTTCCCTGTCCTTGATCTGACCTTGCTTAGCTGTTAAGTCACTTCTCCTTTCCAGCCCTAGCTGTTGTTATTCATTTGAAGATTTTATAATATGATGATCATGGCATAAATTATCCCAAATACTATTCAAACAAACAGAAAAACAACTCTGACAATTGTTATTCTAGTCCATGTTAATATGTGCATTATTAGGTAAAGCATTCATTGATAATATTATTTTTGTCGCTGAGTCATTTAATGACCAATATTTTCACGGTAAGGTGTTGATGTGATTCCACACCTAGGGAAACATGGATTTTGAAGAGAAATATGCCTATGAGTGGCAGCTTTGTGCAGATGATGGGCTCAGTGTATTACATCAGTATCTCATTTCCACAGTAGTTCTGGATGGTGGGTATTGGAATCTCCGTTTTATACAGGAGGAAAATGAAGACCAGAAATATTGGTAATTTGTTCAAGGTTAACAGAATTAGTAAAGGATGAAAAGAAGATTTAAAAAACCATGTTGACTGACTCCAAAAGTCTATTCTTTGTTCTAAAAGGCTCATCAAAATGAAGCCATAATAGTGGATTAACTGGCTTCAGAATTGATCATCAAGGCCAGTGTGCCTGTGTGGTATGCCCACCTAAAGATGTCTCTGTAAATGTAAAAAGCTCACTTTGAAAAATAAATATTAGCAAATGCTCTGTAAGACCCCCTACATTTTCATGAAATAATCAAGTGTCAGAGGGAGATGAGCAAACAAGGTAGACATTGCCCCAAGCTGTCTGAAACAGTACATTTCTCAACTAGTCGCCATTCAGGGTAATAAAGTTATGTGCCATTCAAAGTCACAACTAAGTTCTGAGCAACTTTTCCTACATAGATTCTTATATGGGAAAAAGGAAAGAACAAAACAGAACTACCCAAGCAGAGGGCATTCTAATTAGTGTGCTATGTTTCACCGCCTTCGTGTATATCACTTTCAGAAACAGGTTCTTAGGTCCTCGAAGATGACAAGTTTTCCCAGCAGAGCAGTCACCTTCTACGCACCTGGCTCTGGCAGATATTTTGGTTGTCTCCAATTATTTTTCTTGTTGTTACTCTGGCAGAGAAATGTCCATTGTTTTGAATGTATCAGCTGACGCTGGGAGCTGTGTGCACATAGCTTAAAGAACATGTCCTGTGATGTCTCACTTAGAGGGTCACAGAGTTTGAGGCCGGAGGGCTCACCATTTTCAACCTCCCTCTCTCTATAGATGAGAAAACTGAGGTTCAGAGAAGACCCATGGTTCTAAAAGATCTCACAGTGATTAACGGCATCGGATCTTTGTGTCATTTGTGTGCTGGATTGTGGGTATGTGTCTGTGCACATGTGTGCCTGTGTGTGGGTTGGGAGTTCACCTACAACACACCAGGACCTTTACTAGGGATAAAAAAAAAAAGAAAAGAAAAAGAAAGAACAACACTACGTGCTGTTCTCAAAGAGTTCCGGTCTGGTAGAAGAGATTATAACAGAACAACAATTTCCATACAAAGTGATAATGTGATTGTAGATGCACTTATAAGAGTGGAGGGTGAGACTGAGATGTGGTGAACTTTCCGGAGAGTCAGCAAAATTTATAAAGAAAAAAATAAATTCTGAACTTGAAGGGTGAGATGACTTGGCGCAAAAAATATTGAAAGTACTTTCTGATAGAACTCCTGAATCAAGGCAGAATGGTTTGTAAAATCTGGCTTGCGTTGGAAGACCAGAGCCCAAGATGCGTGCCATGAAGTTGTATTTAGCAGTCCATTGTATGGTGATTAAATTCTATAAATGTCTGCTGGGAGGGAAGAGGAGAGAAAGAGAAGGGTAGGGGAAGGGTAGAAAGGAAGATAAGAGAAAGAAGGAAAATAAAATGAGTGTATGAAATATAAAATTTGCATTCATCACTATTTTGCCAGGGTAATTCTCAGGTGTTTATTGATTGGGATTAGCGAAAATGCTGGTCTTTGCCTAGCTTCATGAGGAATTATGGTGAAGAATTTAACCGGGTGTCTTAGTTATCTTTTGCTACTATAACAGAAATGCCACAAGTGGATGGCTTTAACAAAAAGAAATGTATTCTGTCACAGTCTAGGAGGCTAGAAGTCCAAATTCAGGGTGCTACCTCAAGGAGAAGGCTTTCTTTCTCCGTCGGCACCGGAGGAAGGTCTTTGTCAGCAATCTACCCTGGTCTAGGAGCTTGCCAGCACAGGGACCTCAGGTCCAGAGGATGCGTGCTCCTGACTCTACTTTCATGGTGGTATGAGGTCCCTCTGTCTTTCTGCTTGCTTCTCTCTTTTATATCTCAAAAGAGATTGACTTAAAACACAAGCTAATCTTGTAGACTGAGTCCTGTCTCATTAACATAACTGCCTCTAATCCTGCTTCATTACCATGATAGAGGTAGGATTTACAACATATAGGAAAATCACTTTAGATTCATGGCTTAGCCAAGTTGACATACATTTTTGGGGGACACAATTCAATCCATAACACTGGGTGAGGAAAAACTCAAACTCTCCTCTCAAAATGAAACTGATACGCTTTAGTGTGGCATCCAATGTTATATGGCCTGTAGTTCCTCTTCTATACTCAGATCTCTCAACCTGCTATCTCTACTCTGGATCTTCAGAACCCTATGCCACAGCGTAACTGAACTACTGACAGCTCCCCCCAGACAGCCACAGAATTTCATCTTCCTCTTTCCCCACAATTACTGCCGCCTGGTATGATGGTACCCACATCCCCTTTGCTCACCTAAGTTCCATCAATACTCAGTGCAGTGTTGCCTCCTTTGGGGTGGATCAAGAGTATCTTATTTAGAATAACCACATGCATTCTTCTACCATAGCCCTTGTCACCCTCTATTACCATCTTCTGCACTCCCCCCACCCCATACCTAGACCAAGCTATTCCTTAAGGACGTTGACCAGGTTCGACTCATCTCTCCATCGTCTGCCTCTAGCACATTATCACCAGTAGTATGCTCAGTAAATGTTTGCTGGGGAAATAAGGGGATGAATGAATGAATGAATGAATTATGCTATAAATGATTAATGCTATGAAAGATAGGTCCACTCCATGTTCTGTTCTATGGAACATTTTCTCGTTTCTCTCTCTGCTTGGAATTCTCTCCTCGCTAATCTTCTCACGGTTTTCACTTCTCATAATTAAAGTTTAGGCAAAGCTATTATGACTTCATAGAGGTCTTCTCATCCCTCCAATCTAAAGTAGATGCCTCCAACCCTCAACCACTGCAAGATAATTTTCAAATGAACTTATTTTATGTTCCACATAGTAGGTAACATTATAGTTCTTGATTTTTGTATTTTAACTTATTTATTTTCTCTATGATGCACTGGAATCTAAGAAAGTAGCGAATCTTTATTCCCTCCTGTTTATCACTGTATCCCAGGGACACAAAGGATACCTGTCTCATTAAGGTGCTTAGTGAAAATTTGATGTATGAATGAAGAAGTGAGAAAACTGAGGGTTACAAATCTAATTCATACGATGAACAATTTGCAGATCTGAGACACAAACTCAGGTTTTCTAATTCAAAGTTCAATGTGCTCACTGCACCATGGCTGTCTTCCACTAAACGGTGCTATTAGCAGGTTAGCAAGTGTTTGATATATATTTGTAACTTGGCACCTAGATGGTCCTTGATAGCATTGCCTGGGTCTAGGTCAAGTATCAGCCCTTTGATTATCAGGTTTAGGACTTAGTTGACAGCTTCAAACTCTCCTTCTCCCAACAATCTTGGCTTTTGCGATTTGAGGAAGGGATGCCAGACTGCACTTCTGAACTATGAAGTGTGAGAATGGTGAAAAATGGGATTCTTAAAATAAAACAAGAGTCACTGCTTTGCGTTTCCGGCTCTCTGTCTTTGTCGCTGCCTCTGATTTGCCTTTCTCTCCCCCTCTATCTCCTGTCACCCAATTTTTAGTGTTAGGCATTTTGTGTTTTGTGATTTTTTTTTAGATCTCCGTGATGGATGAAAGTCCACGCAGTGAAGCATGCTGTCAGACTCGAGCCATTTGTCACCAAGCGCTGGCACTATCTCTGCCAAATTGCTTGGTCTGAGTTATGTCTTTGCTTCTGACAAAACGTCAGTGTGATTTGTCGCCATCTAATATTTATGCCACATCAGATTGCCACTTGCTTGCCTTGGGTCAAAACCATGGGACAGACAAGAGTCTTCAACGGTTCTTCCAAACCATTCCCCCAGGACAGCCTCTCAACCTTGCTCCATCCACCAGGTGAAAGTGGGATTTATATCATATGTAAATGTTCAACAGATGGCAATGGATGACAAAGTTTTATTCACCGAATGTCACTTTCAAGAAATCATTAGTCTACCTCTTCCTCGATGCTGTTTCTAACCACGAAAGCCATAACTGATATTATATTCCTTTCATCCCTTATGCAGTAGAGTTCCCAGTTTGAGAATTCCTAGATTTCTTCTAGGAGTCACTAACAACTGGGAAATATGGAATGAAGGGTGAGCCCAAGAAAGGGCTTATCTGGGAGACTGAGTTCAACAGCCCAGGAAAACCTCACCTAAAGGAGAGGGAGAACTTAGTCCAAAGGCAATGGATCAGAAGTGATTTTGGGGACTGCCAATTGGGCATTGACATAGGTTTCCTTAGGTTACAATCTTGGTTACAAGGACATGTGTCAAAGCCTGAGGTAAGGAGGGAATCAAAACACTTCACTAAAATCTTTGTAAGTCACCTTGAGCTGGTTACTGCTTTCAAAGACTGGGAACCAGGTAGACAAATCAAGGCAAATTTGAGAAAGGCAAAGGGATTTAAGGGTTTACCAAGAAGCAGAAACCTTTGGACGGATATGCAACAAAGCTAGAAATGGTGTAGAAACAAGCAGAACAAGATAGGAATAAGTGCACTCAAAAAATTAGAAGGAATTCTGAGTGCTGGTTGGGCTCCCTCCTTCTACCATATCTCCAGGGTATCGTTAAGATATCCACCATATCTTAAGCATATCCACAGTTGTTTCTGGCAGAAGTATCAAGTTAACTGAGGTACTCTCCTAATTCATTTTTCTCATCCAATATATCATCAGCTTCACCATGATGGAGATGATCTCTTATTGATATTTGTGTCTCCAGGGCCTGCCTCTGTGTGTTTTACTTAATAGATGTTAAATGGATGTGCGTTTATTGAATAGCCACTGAAACAGACAAACAAAAATGCCCTTTGAAAATTAAAGGGATGTTCACCACCCAGGAAATGAAGACTCCTATTGTTATCATCTTATAGTTTGCCTAGTTTCTACTACTTTCCAGGGTATGTTCATGCATTTCATATCCATACAGTCTGGTTCATTGGACATGGCATGGGCTTCGGAGTTATGAGAAATGTGTTCAAATAAAATATCTGTATCTCCTTCCCCAACTTAAAATCTTTCAATAAATTTCCATTACTCTTCAAATACAAACGTGTTGCTCTGGTCTAGAAAGTATAGCATGAGTTAGTCTATTTCAACTTTTCTAAATTTATCCACTGAAATGCTGTCTTCAACCAAATGTCCCAGGCACACTGACGTTATTCAACTTAGGCCTTAACATATCCTTTCTTTCTAAATACTGCCCACGGTTGGTTCCAACTCATTGTTCTCAGCTCCCTTTCAATGCTACTTCTTCAGAGATGCTGTCTATGAGTATCAACCAAAGCAACTACCTCTTGTTGCTATCTATTGAATCACTCAATTTGTTTCATTTATCATTTTTTACACAATGGTTAAGAACTCGCTGCTAACCAAGAGGTCAGAGGTTGGAACTCACTAGCGTCTCCATGGGAGAAAAGACCTGGCGATGTGCTTCGATAAAGATTTACAGCCTAGGAAACCCTACGGGGCAGTTCTACCCTGTCCTGTGGGGTAGCTGTGAGCTGGAATTGACTAGAGGGCACACAAAAACAACAACAATATCACTTACCATTATTTATGTTTATATTATTCATTTTCCTGTCTCCCTCAGACAGTAGACCTCATGACTGAAGGATGCATGTTTCTCTTGTTGCACGTTGAACATCCAGCTCCTAGTATGGTGCCAGGTAGAAAATAGATGCATGGTTACTATTCACTGAAGAAATGAATGACAGAATACAAGCTGACTCAATGAAAATAGAGTTACCATTTCCTAGCTATGTGACACTCATTTCCTTTGAATAATGTATCCTTGATTAGAATTCACATAGAGATTCCTTAATACAATTGTGAGACCTGCTTATTATTATTATTGCTATTTCTGTTAATTTTAACGCTAAGTGCCTAACACGCTGCTTTACATATAACACGTTATTGGTTCTTTCTCCAAGCTTTTCTAAATGCCAACTTCATGTCTTATTAACACTCCTCGAAATATGTGTTTCTGAGTATTTCTTGATATATATTTATTCCATAACCCTGCTGGCAAAGTGGTTAAGAGTTCAGCTGCTAATCAAAAGGTTGGCTGTTTGAATCCATCAGCTACTCCTTGGAAACCCTGTGGGAAAGTTTTGCTCTGTCCTATAGGGTCGCTGTGAGTAGGAATCGACTCGATGGCAAAGGGCTTGGTTTTTTTTTTTGTTGTTGTTGTTGGTTTTCCTAGTCCATGACTGGAGCCCTGGTGTCACAGTGGTTAAGTGATAGGGCTGTTAACCAAAAGGTCAGCAGCTTGAATCCACCAGCTGCTCCTTGGAAACCCTATGGGGCAGTTCTACTCTGTCTTATAGGGTTGTTATGAGTTGGAATTGACTCACAGCAATGTGTTTGATTTTTTGGTTTAATCCATGACTATTAGGTAAGCGTGTGTCTCCACCAGAGGGAGTTCCAGGAACTCTATGTGTTATGGATAACTCTCTCCAACCTCCACTTCACAGAGGACATGAGTGAAGAGGCAACTCCAAAATTTTCCTGTTCCAGGAAAGATCCCCCATCCCTTCACCTCAACAGGAACATCCTCACCCTTATATGCTCATTATTCATTATGCTGTTGACCTATTTACCTCAATCACCACAAAAAAGCCCAGGACAGCCTTTATCTGCTGAAGCAAACTCTAATTTGGCTCCATGGGAAGGAAGGAAACTCCACCTCAACATTTGCTACTCCTCTCTTCAGCTCTGCTTTTTTCCAGTAATATATGTTTTCTTCTTGTACTCTTATTCCCTCTTCTCCCTCTTCCTCCTCCTGTTCCTCCTTCTTCAGTATGCTACCCTCTACCAGAATTTAGATTTAACGAGGGCAAAGGTTTTATTTGTTGGTTCACTGTCATACACCCAGCATTTAGAACATTGTTTGGCAGATAGTAAACGCTCAATAAATAGTTGTTATGTCACATCAAAGATTTTACCAACTTCTGCAGTCTGAAACTGGCCAAATATGCAATCAAGATGCATTGATAATTACTAAGGATTGGAATGAGAACATTTGAAACAAAGAAGAAGGATCAGTAGTTGGAAAATATGGCCTTGGTGTTAGAAATGATGCAGGAGATCACATAATAGAATTTTGCAAGACCGACAACTTAGTCATTGAAAATACCTTTTTTCAACAACATAAACAGCAACTATACATGTGGACCTCACTGGATGAAATATACAGAAATTAAATTGACTACATCTGTGGAAAGAAGACAATGGAGAAAGTCAATATCATCAGTCAGAAAAAGGCTAGGGGCTGACTGTGGAACAGACCATCAATTGCTCATACACAAGTTTAAGCTGAAGCTGAAGAAAATCAAAACAAGTCCATGACACCCAAAGTATGACCTTGAGTATATCCTACCTGAATTTAGAGACAGGCTCAAGAACAGATTTGATACCTTGAACACTAATGACCAAAGATCAGATGAGTTGTGGAATGACTTCAAGGCCGTCATATATGAAGAAAGTAAGAGGTCAGTAAAAGAAAAAAAAGACCAAAATAGATGTCAGAAGAGACTCTGGAACTTGTTCTTGAACCTCGAGTAGCTAAAGCAAAAGGAAGAAATGATGAAGTAAACGAACTGAACAAAAGATTTCAAAGGGCAGCTCAAGAAGACAAAGGAAAATATTATAATGAAATGTGGAAAAACCTGGAGTTAGAAAACCGAAAGGGAAGAACATGCTCGGCATTTCTCAAGCTGAAAGAACTGAAGAAAAAATTCAAGCCTCAAGTTGCAATATTGAAGGATTCTATGGGCAAAATACTGAACGATGCATCAAAACAAGATGGAAGGAATACACAGAGTCACTGCACCAAAAAGATTTGCTCAACATACAACCATTTCCGGAGGTAGCACATGATCAAGAACTGATGGTACTGAAGGAAGAAATCCAAGCTGAACTGAAGGCATTGGTGAAAAACAAGGCTCCAGGAATTGATGAAATATCAATTGAGATGTTTCAACAAATGGGTGCAACACTGAGGTACTCTCTTGTCTATGCCAACAAGTTTAGAAGACAGCTATCTGGCCAACCAACTGGAAGAGATTCATATTTGTGCCCATTCCAAAGAAAGGTGATACAACAGAATGCAGAAATTATCAAACAAAATCACTGATGTCACATGCAAGTAAAATTATGCAGCAGGTCATTAAAAAGTGGTTGCAGGAGAACATCAACAGGAAACTGCCAGAAATTCAAGGTAATTCAAAAGAGGGTATGGAATGAGGGATAGCACTGCTGATGTCAGATTGATTTTGACTGAAAGCAGAGAATACCAGAATGATGTTTACCTGTGTTTTATTGACTATGGAAAGACATTGGACTGTGTGGATCATAACAAATTTTGGATAATATTGTGAAGAATGAGAATTCCAGAACCCTTAGTTGTGCTCACGTGGAACCTGGATATAGACAAAGAAGCGGTAGTTCAAACTGAACAAGAGGTTACTGTGTGGTTTGAAAGAAGGAAAGTTGTGCATCAGGGACGTATTCTTTCACCGTACTTACATGATTGAATAACACTCTGTATGCTGAACAAATAATCCAAGAATCTAGACTACATGAAAAAGAATGCAGCATCAGGATTGCAGGAAGACTCATTAACAACCTGCAATCTATAGATGACACAACCTTGCTTGTTGAAAGTGAAGAGGACTTAAAGCTCTAACTGATGAAGATCAAAGACTACAGCCTTCAGTATGGATTACACCTTAACGTAAAAAAAAATTAAAATCTTCACAACTGGACCAATAAGCAACATCATGATAAGTGGAGAAAAGATTTAAGTTGTCAAGGATTTCATTTTACTTGAAGCCACTATCAACATCCACAGAAACAAAAGTCAAGAAATTAAATTACACATCGCACTGGGAAAATCTGTTGCAAAATACCTCTTTAAAGTGTTAAAAAGCAAAGATGTCACTTTGAGGACTCAGGTGCACCTGACCTAAGCCATGTGTATTTTCAATCGCCTCATATGCATGTGAAAGCTGGACAATGAATAAGGAAGACTGAAGAAGAATTGATGCCTTTGAATTATGGTGTTGGTGAAGAACAGTGAATATACCATGGACTGCCAGAAGAAGGAACAAGTCTGTCCTGGAGGAAGTGAGCCAGAGCGCTCCTTGGAAGTGAGGATGGAGAGACTACGTCTCATGTACCTTGGATGTGTTATGAGCAGGGATCAGTCCTTGGAGAAGGACATTATGCTTGGTAAAGTAAAGGGTCAGGAAAAAAGAGAAAGACTCTCAATGAGATGGATTGACACAGTGGCTGCAACAATGGGTTCAAACATAGCAACAACTGTGAGGATGGCACAGGACCTGGCACGGTTTTGTTCTGTTGTATTTAGGGTCACTATAAGTTGGAACCAGCTTGATATCATCTAGCAAAAACAACAACGTGTAAAGGTTCTAAGGAGGAGGTTCTTTTTTTGTATTAACTTAGCGCTTAATCCATGCAATGGAATCTATGAAAGGATCTGTTTCCGACTTAATGAATAGATGAAATTTACCCAAAGCATTGAGTGTGAAGGAGTGGGGGAGAGAAGGTTGGAAAGGTAGATCAGAGCAGGTCTCACGGTGCTATAACGCCTCGGTTCATTTCGCTGTCACTGGGAACAACTGCAAACCTATGGCCTAACGTTTGTGTAGTTAAGTCTTTTGTTTTAAAGCACAAATAAAGGTTCTTCATTATAACTTTTATAATGAATATTATAATGACAACTTTATAACTTTTGGGTTACTTGTATTGAGTAGCTCATATGTACCCCTTGGTTTAGTAGTTCTATTTCTGCAGATTTATCATAAGATAATCAACTCACACACTCAAAAAAAGGCTTTATGTACAAAGATATAAATGTACAGTATTAATATTTGGAAGTAAAAAATTTGAAATCACTCTCAGTCCAAAAATCAAACATTAGTGAAATACATAGAAGTATAAACAATATATAAACTATTGTAATGTATAAAAATGACAGCCATGGAGATTATAATGTCTTGGAAAATGCTTTTGATGAAATAGTTAAAAGTAGACTACAAAAATATGACGCAGTCTAAGTTCAAATATCAGCAAAAGAGCCAAAACACAACAAGGAAATATGTGAAAATGTCAACAGTGGCTACTAAGTCATGGGTAATTGTCTTTTCTATTTTCCCTATTATTTTGTGGAAGGTCTGTTTGTTTTGTTGTTCTGATATTAAATAATAAAAATATGCACTAAGAGCAAGTAAGAGGAAGGGGGGAAAAAACCCACCAACTCCTTTTCTAGAAATCAATCCATCAATCTAAAAATCATAGGCATTCCAGGCTGCAGGGAGGATTAGAGAAATAAACAGCTTCAGGAATAAAAGATGGCTGGATTTCTTTTGAGCTACGTCATATTCACAACCATCCTCTCTGTGAGTTGGGTAGGATGGACTTTTCCGATAGCTAACAGAATTCTATTTCCTGTCTGGTTTACTGAAAACAGACTGAGGTGCCAACACACTTTGAAAGAGGTCTGACAGCAATGCAAATACCCTGTATTATCTGCCTTTACCATCAGCTGAGCAAAGAAATCAATGGCCCTCGTAGAAGTTATTGTAACATGTTTAATCTCTGAGTGTTTTGTTTTAGAGACTCTGAAGGGCTAATCTATGCAGAAGAACAGGTATTTTTGTTTTGTACTGTGTTAATTAGCTCATATCAGAGCAAAGATTCTCATTTCCCATATATCCCAGTAACACTGTTCCTACACAGGCACGACCCATCTACCTATTTGTAGACGCTCAAACAAAAAGTAAAAATTCTGTACTAGTTGCCGTCGAGTTGACTGTGACTCACCATGACCCCGTGTGTGTCAGAGTAGAACTCTGTTCCAGAGGGTTTTCAATGGCTGATTTTTCAGAAATAGACCAGCAGGTCTTTCTTCTGAGGACCCTCTGGGTGAACTCGAACTTCTAAACTTTCAGTTAGCAACTGAGAACTTTAATTGTTTGTACCACCCAGGGACTCCTTGAGGAGTGCTGTACGCTTGATGAGTTCAATGTAAGCATATATGTTATCAATAATGACACGTCCCTGCTTTATTGTGTAGGAGAAGGCATATGAAAAAAAATAGTCAAAACCTAAATTAGAATTCTGCTTTTACAAAAACTGAAACCATTGCCATCAAGTGGATTCCAACCCACAGTGACCCTATAGGACAGAGTAGAACTGCCCATAGGGTCTCCTAGGCTGTCATCTTTACAGAAGCAGACTGTGTATTTTTCTCCCACAGAGTGGCTGGTGGGTTCAAATTGCAGACCTTCTGGTTAGCAGCCAAGCGCTTAAGCACTGCACCACCAGGGCTCCTTTTTTAGAAAAAGTTTGTAGAATTATAAAAGTTACACCTACTCACTTTAACAAATTTGAAAAACACAAGCATATATTTTAAAATAGAAATAATGACCATTACAACATAAATGTAGAGAGGAAAGAAACCACCAAATCTCTCTCGTTTTGTGCTGTGTCCATATTGCTTAGCATGGTCCTTGGCACCTTTAAGGTAATCGATAAACATTTGCTGAATGTATTAAATATCAGCTACCGACTAGATACAAGCTAAATCCACATGTAGCAGAATATGGTCTAGGAAGCAAAATAAGACAGAAAGCAAGTGGTTGGTGGTGCTTTCCTGCTTCTGATTGGATTATGGCAAGAAGGTTCAAAGACGTGTCCAAGAAGTTTCTAAAAGATCCACGGCGACTTCGCAGGTACTTGCTAGGGAGGCTGTTGATATATCCATTCATTCATCTATAGCACAAATATTAGTAAAACATCTTCATTGGACACTTCCAGGTTTTGGGCAAATAATGGGCAACCAAACAGAAACGACCTTGGTGTTCTCAGTTTCACAGGATGACACGCAATTTGAGATTAGACAATTATGGACAATTGCTCCATGGCACAGCTCTGTCATGTAACAATGGCCTGTGGCCTGAGCTACCTCATTTAACCTAAGTCCCACTTTTCTCTTATAAAGATGGAGATAATGCAAATATTTACCTCACAGAGAGTATGTTTTTTTCTCGCTAGCCCATTGCAGTGGATTGCTCTTCGTCCCTGCCGCTAACTCTTACAGAGATAAATAGGCACACGGCCCTATTCGCCTAGTCTATTCCTTTCCTACATTCATGACAGCCTTTATCTCTTTCTGATTTGCTTATCTGTGCTTGTTTTTCCAGTAGTCCCCAAGCCATGACCTATACCGTACTCATGTTTGGATTTTTAGTTGATAGCACATATTAGAGACTCAGGATGTGTCTACTGAAAGAATGAGAGAGAGCACAGAGAGCATCTTAAAAATCCAAGTGCTTATTTCAAAGCAACTGTGAAATAATGCTAAAAGAATTTCTTCCCAGTTGTCATTGTTAGTGGCTGCTATTTCGGGACACATTAAACCAGCTGAGCCAACAGAAAAATGACCATGACCTATGGCCCCACACTGGGGCAAAACTGCAAAGGACACACGACGTCTCTTTCCACGTTTGATTTCAAAATTGCTACTCCAAAGGCACGCCATTATCCCTTCATTAAGCGAGCAGTGCGACTCATTCTTTCAGTAATTGTGCGTGTGCTAATTTGAACCAGGATACAGTTACCCAAACAGCAGTGTTGAAGACTGAAATGGAGCAAATTCCCAGTTGCATACTTAGCTTCACAATATCACTCTTTTCTTTTTTGAATATTCACATATTTCCCACTTCTATCCAGCAAGTAGCTTAATAAGCAAGTGCAGCTGAATTTTTTACACCATTAACTTGTTCTTCTCAATTCTACATAAAGTTAACAAATCCTTGTAAGTACAGTATGTATTGTGGTTGTGTGCCGTCAGGTAGATTCCAACTTACAGCGACCCTGTATGACAGAACAGGACAGCTCCATACGGTTTCCTAGGCTGTGATTTTTATGAGAGCAGATCACCAGGTCCTTTCTCTTGTGGAACCTCTGGTGGGTTTGAACCACCGATCTTTTGGTGAACAGCGGAGTGTTTAACCGTTGCATCACCCAACAACATTTTACAATCAACAACAACAAAAAGCAACAGAAGATGAATTCATGAAAAAATTTATTCTGAAGAGTGAATTGCTTACATAAAATATGGAAAGATGGAAAGAAAAATATGTGGGCTGCTGTGCAGCTCAACTCCTATTGCCAAGGCGTTTACCCGATCTCCCTGGACTTCGGTGCTATTGCCTGTGAAATGAGGTCAAGGTCACTCAAACCTGCTCCCCTGGGGAACTTGTCAGGTTAAGTACACAAAGTATACCTAAGAATGTGGGAATTGAAGAATATCATCCAAAGGGGCTACAAATTAGGTAGTTCTAGACTTTTAGGTTGAAATCCAACCATTGTTTCTCTTATGAATTTTGAAACACAGATACTAAAATTGTGTGTTTGGCTGTCTTAGGTATTCTGAACAAATTTTATGCTTAAGGCTATAGTTCCACAAGTTATTTTTTTAAAATATGTAAAACCAAACAGGTATTTGAAATTTTATTATTTCATAAACATTTCTGGAGAAAATTGTCATTTTAGAGAACATCTTCCCAATGTTTCTTTTTCTCCTTCCTCCCTCCTTTTTCGTCTCTCCTTCTCTGTCTCCCTCCTTTCCATCCTTCTATTATCCTTCTCCCCTTCCTTCCCTCCCTCCCTCCTTTCTTCATTATTTTATCCCTCCCTTCATCCATTCCCCTCTCCTTCCTTCCCTTCCTAGTATTTGGATAGTTAATCTCAGTGATGTTTTTCCCATCATTAAAATATAGATGAATACGCCTACATCCCAGTGCTGACATGAGAATTAAACAAGGCATGTAAAAACTTGCAAGGATGCCTGACATATTCTTTCAGAAGTCTTCATTTTCCTCCCCCTCGTATTTGAATGTTTTTCTTCTCTCTTTTTTTAACTCTCTTACCCCTTTCCTCCCTGCTTCTGGCATCACTCCCTCTTTCATGCGTGCTTTTCTTGTCTATTTCTTACATTCTTTGTCCAGAATAGACTCTGTTCTAAAATTGGCCTCCAACTCATCACTACTTAACCATCAAGCTGTTGTTAGGTGCTGTCGAGTCGGTTCCGACTCATAGCGACCCGGTGTACAACAGAATGAAACACTGCCTAGTCCTGCGCCATCCTCACATATCGTTGCTATGCTTGAGCCCATTGTTGCAACCACGGTGTCAATCCATTCTGTTGAGGGTCTTCCTGTTTTTTGCTAACCCTCTGTTTCATCATTAAATAGAAGTATGCAATTAACACCAAACATTCAGTGAGCACCACTGGTTCCCAAAACCATTCTTATACTACACTACACTATATTCCTGTGTATGCTTATATGCTTGGACATTCCAGTGATCTCACATACACACCTATACCTCAACTCAAACGAAAGCAGAACTAAAACATTAATTGAAAAGTAAAGTGTTTGCCAAACGTCTGCTTCTACTATGTTAGACATATAACTGAATACTCAAGTATTTTCAGGCGGAACATATGCAAGAAGAATCAAGAAAATGTAAGATGGAGAATGGCATGGAAATTTGCTTCTATGTTCAGTGTGACTTACAATTAAAATCTTCAACTCTGTGATATTTATTTAGTCTCTTAAGAAGTGATGTAGAAATTAGAATTTCTCTTGTGTCGCAACTGCGTGGAATTTAGGAGACCCTGTTGACCTCCAGTCAACTTGCGTTTGAAGAGTGGTTTTTGAGTCCTGGGCTGAAGATGAAGTTTTTCAGAAGAAAAAAAGCAAAATTATTTCCACTGATACTAACAGACCTCAGGTTTTTTTCTCAGTGAGAAACAGATAGGCAGAAATAAACGCCAGGAAAACAGAACAATGGTTTAATGGGTTTTTTAAATTAAAGTTTCTGGCTATAGGCATCTCCTTACAGACCTTTCCTTACACCCAAGAATCCCTTGATGAGGCTCCAATGCAGGTCTTAAAATAAATTTACTACCGACTTTTGAAGATTTAGGAAAGAATGAATTAAAATGACCTAGAGCGGGTTCTGGAAAACCAGATGGAGTTTTACTGAGACCTACCCATATTTTTCTGGAAGGATCTATATATTTCTTGGCATATACTGTTTGATTGATTATGGCTTTGCAATCTTCTTAGATAATTTTCTTGTCCTTGTGCGGTTTAGTGACTTTGTGGTCTTGCTTTGTCATTTAAAGGTCAGTATATTCAATATGTTTTCAATTTGCGTTCATTTACTTCAGCTTTATAATACTCCTTTGTTCATTTGTATGTGAGGCATATATTTCTTAGGAAGGATTTTCAGTTCTAAAACAATAAACATAATCACCGCCACATAGAAACTTGTAATAAGATTTGTACTATACCAGTAGGCTGTGACTCATTCTATACTATGTTATTGTTACTATACATGAGATTTCCAGGGAAATGATTTGGACTTTTTGCACACACAACCCTGCCCCCTGCAAGATGCAGTATTACCATGGAGGTAATCAAGCCTTTAAGAAAAGGATGAGTGAAAATGGGAGAAGACCATTTGCAACTCTGTCAGGAATGATAGAAGATGAGATGATGAGAGAGAACGATATTGACAGAAAGTGGAAAACACGTATGGGGTCCAATTCCTGTGCACTCTGCGGAGCTGAGGAACAGTTATGATATATTAATACCAAAGAGCATGAGATGGATCCCACAACACATCACAAATAGAACAGAAGATAAGAACTTCCAACTGCTGGCCCCATGCAATCATTTATTCATTTATATATATTTTCAACACACATGTGTTACGCTGGGTAATAAGGGAAAATATCATGCTGGAGTAAAGAAAGAAAAAGTATTTGACCTCAGATGATTCTAGGTTCAAGTCCTTACTCTATCACTTACTACCTGGATGACTTTGGGAGAGGTGTCTATATACTAACTTCAGTTAACCCGTTTGTAAACAGGGGGAATGATTGCATTTATTAAACTTGTTGGGATGATTAAGTCAAATAGTGGATGAAAACACTGAGCGCAGTGGCTTGCACGTAGGAAAAGGTAGTGTCTTGTTTCTTGTGCAAGGAACACAGTTGGGTTTGAGTTTTGAAGAGGAGAACAGAGGAAAGCAAACAGATATTCTTCCCTGGTGGTGTGCATGGATAAAAAGTCAAAATCAGCCACATGCATGTAAGTATGTATGCATGTGTGTTTGCGTGTGTGTGTGTGTGTGTGTGTGTGTGTGTACGGTTGTAAGTGCTGCACAAAGGTGAGCATAAAAGGTCATAGGAGTTGATAAGAAAGAGAGAATTAGCAGCCAAAAGAAAAATGTCATTCGGCTCACAGTTGTCCATTTTCAAACTCTGACAGCCATCTTGATTTTCCCTTCTATTATTTCCCTATTTCCATGTCTGATGAGTCTCTGATTTCTGTTGAGTCTCCTAAAGAGAGGCTTCCACTCTCTGTCTACCTTCCTCCCCTCCACGTCCTCTTTTCCTCACATTAAGATTTCTCAGTGCTTCTAACCGATCCATCTGCCTAAAATGTTGAGTCCCTCAATCCATTCTGTAATGTGGCTAGAGATATGACCATATCATTCCCTTGTCTAAAAATAAGTAAGTACTTTATTAAGGATGACTAAGGACATAAGAGATAGGACAGAGAATTAAAAAAAAAAAAAAAATCTACAAATATATCCCTGAACAAATAAGATGCTATACTCAATTGAATTAGAAATCTGAGTGAGTTATATGACCTGGTTGCAGTAATTGCATTAAGCAACCATATTATTTCAATAATAAAATAAACCCATTGAAACAGATTATTTTCTTGGGTAATTATTTAACTAATTTAAAAGTGGCAGCAGGATGGATGTTCCAAGCTTTGCTTTTTATTATCCTCCTCACTGTATTCAGCCAGAAAAAACACTGTCCTTGGTTATTGCTCTTCTTTACATTTCTAAAGAAGTCCCACTTGTTTTTCCAGAGTGTTGCAACACGTCTGTCCTCATTTGCTCCTCATTCAAAGATCGAATCCTGAGGGGCTCCTGTCACTGTCCTCTTCGTCTAGCTGGCCTTCACTGGGTCCCTAAATTCTACTGAATCACCCGCTGTGTGCCCCAAGGCACCTCGTGCACAGCCATTCCTGGTGCCCACTGCACCTGTGATCGTTTGTATTCTGTCTGTAAGAGGAATGAGGCAGGGGCTGCATCGGCTTTGCTTGTTTCTGGGTCTCCCGCAGCAAGTCCAGTGCCCAGTCCACCGTCAGTGCTCACAGAGTATCTACTGAGTAGATGATGAAGATGTGGGTGGATAAGTGTCCTACTCTTATCTGCATTTTGCAGATGAGGACAATGTGCCCTGTAAATGGACCTAAATTCACATGGTTAGTGAACGACAAGCCAGGTCTGATCCAGCAAGGCCCTGACTTGCTGCAACTTTGGCCAAGTTGATTAATGAGCCTAGCGCTCAGGTTCTTCATGTAGAGGCCAATTCCAGATCCTGCTTAAGAGAGTGGACTCTGGGCCACACTGCCTGCCTACAAATCCTATCTCCACCACTTACTAGCTGTGTGACCTTGGGCAAGTTACTTAACCTTTGTGTGCCTTGGTTTTTTCATTTATAAACTGGGAATAGTAAAAATGCCTACTCATTAGGACCTTAGAGGATAAAAAGAGCTAATAACACGCAAAACACTATAAGAATCACCTATGGACAATGAAACTTGGCTTGCCGAAAGTGAAGAGGACTTGAAGCTGTTAGTGGCGCGCCGTATGCATGGAGAGAGGCTGAGCAGTCGAAGCTCTGGCCAGAGCCACCGGGGCAGTGAAGATGTTGGCTTCGTTAGTCCGAGCCGCAGTCCGGGCTGTGAGCAAGAGGAAGCTGCAGCCCACCCAGGATATGCCCTCGCCCTGACACCTTCAGCAGTCCACAAGATAAAACATATTCTTAAAGATAAGCCCAAACATGCAGGTGCGAAAGTTGGTGTTCGAACCAGCGATTGCAATGGCCTTTCTTATGCTTTAGAATACACAAAGACAAAACTAGATTCTGATGAAGAGGTTGTTCAAGATGAGGTCAGAGCGTTCATCCAAAAGAAAGCACACTTAATCCTTTTAGGAACAGAAATGGACTATGTAGAAGACAAATTATCCAGTGAGTTTGTGTTCAATAACCCAAACATCAAAGGAACGTGTGGCTGTGGAGAAAGCTTTAATATCTGAAACCTCAGGACTACTTCTCTGGCTGAGAGCTCCAGAGATGCTCACGGGAACCTTGGGCTTACTAAGGAAATCGTGTGACTGTTACCATCCTAGATTCACAATGCACGGCTGCCTTTTGAGGAAAATAAAAGTGGTGCATTTGAAAACGAAGCCAATGTGTTGAATTCAAGAAGAAGTGATGCTCGTATCCTTCTTAGGGAACAGAGAACAAGGAGCCATTGTTCTTTTTGGATCATTTTTCTGTTCTGTAAAGACAAAAAGAATCCTACCTGGCACTTACCTCTCTTGTATTCTTTCTGTTAGAACCAGTCTCATCAAAGTTGTCTTTCTGATAGAGTTTCAGGAAACGTCTTCTTCCTGGATGTGTGCTCATTAGATCTTCATTGAATGCTTGAACTGCTCCACTCCCTAGGCATTCCCTGACCAAGTTAATGACCCTTAAGGTTTCTTAGAACTGTCGTACAGAAGAGTTCTGAATGATAGTATCAAAAGGTAAAAATTACTCCATCCACCTGTTTTTTAATCCATTCCTGTCTCCACCCTAAATGTCTGCTCACAGATGGATCTTGAGCTGATTTCAATTCTTTTAATTGAAAGGATGCTTAGAGCCATCTGGCCCACCCCACAGTTCTGTAGCTGAGGAAGCCAAACCCCAGGGAAGCTAAGGCTTGTCCACCCTCACACTGCAAGTTAGGGGCAGAGCCAGACGCTCTCCTGATCTCCCTTTCCTTGTAGGTGGTCCGTGCTCTAAGCTCTCAGGCAGTCAGAGAAGTTAAGTGGGTAGCCTGGCTTCTCTGCTGGTCCATATTTGGATAAAATTTCTTAGTAATTTGATATAGATCATGTTAATTTTATTTTTATTCTGAATTGGAAGAATCTTATTGTAAAACTCATTTATGTGAATTATCGTCTTGTTTTTTAGAACTATGAAGCAGTAGTTTGCGCAAGCAGGTAAGACCTAGCAACCCGGAGTTAGTCTTTTGGAATGTATAGGTTATTGTGAAGCAGAACATGGGGGTCTTTTCTGAAAATTCCCCATGTGCTTACACTTTCTGCATCTTAAATCTTGTTGCAAAATTTTAAACCTAATATTTTATCCTAGCGTTTTTATCACCAGCTTTTCTTTAATTGTGTTCATTTTGTCATTTAGTTATTGATTTTCCCAGGTTTGACATAGAAATATTCTGTGAGTTGGCATATATGCTTTTTTTGAAAGCTGATTCTCGTGAACTGAAGTAGTGCTGGTAACCTTTATGTCTGCCATTGTTCACTAAAAGTACCCGGCACGAACGCACCAGACCTAGAGCTTATGTCAGTGCTTATGAGCTTGTATCGTTAACATAATTGTTGATCCACTTATAATCTGTGCAGTACTATATTATGTAGAAATTCAGTTGTCAATAAAAAAATGTGGCCTCTTTGTGATCATTTAAAAAAAAAAAAAAGAGGACTTGAAGCACTTACTGACGAAGGGCACCAAGTCATTTTATCGTAGGCCTTTGTGTTATGAGAGTTTATCATTATCCAGTTTGTGTCGAGTCAGCTCTGACTCATGGTGACCCCATGCGTGTCAGAGTAGAACTCTGCTCAACAGGATTTTTAAAAGCTGATTTTTCAGAAGTAGATTACAGGCCTTTCTTCTGAGGTAACTCTGGGTGGATTCGAACTTCCAATCTTTAGGTTAGCAGCCAAGCTCTTTGGTTAATTTCTCACAGACTCAGCTGTTATCAAGACCTAGATGCCCTTCACGCTCATTACCCAGATCCGAATATGTTGTGTAGCAGAAACTGTGCATATTAATAAAGTTTGCCCTTAGCAAATCTTTGAAGAATAAAAGAGATTTCACTTCAGATATCCCACAGAGGGAGTCACACAACCTCAGATAAGGAATTCCACAAATAGGTGTCCCTAATTCCTTTCAATTTACCATTTTCTTAACACATCCAAACCATTGCTATTTTCCATCCTGTCCAACAGATCCCAAATTATTTAAGTGGGGAATAAAGATAGCACAGAACGCTTCCCTCTGGGTGTGTAGATATTGCTTTCTCTGAGGGAGGCAAGAGCGTCCTTCTTTTCCTTGAAGGCTCCTACAGAGATGCTTCTCTCCAACGCTCATAAACAAAATATCAACAGATGTGAAGAACAAGTGATTATCAAGGAGGCAGTCACCATGGCAACAATAACCATGGGAAAGTCCTCTAACACCCTCCGTTGCACCAGTGTCTACTCAGAAATTCAGCACATTCAGTCCAGGCAAGTACAGAAAAAAGAGCCAAGCGAACTTGAATCCAGTGGGTAGAAATGGGCTCAAAGCTGAAAAATCTGAATGAAGTTTCCCATCTCTTCTCATGCCCAGGGCTTGCTGCAGGCAGAATTATGAGGGGAAATGTTTTCGGTAGCTTTCCTTTGCCTACAGGATAAAGTCCTTAGTCTGGTATGTGAGGTTTTTACACCTACACTTTACAACCTACACACTGCTTAAGTCAAACTAGTGTAACTCATTCTCCCTGGATATAGTATACAACATGCATTTCTGATGCCTACGCACATTGCCCCAGTGGTTCTCTTTTCCTGAAAGTCTACGTCTTCTCAACGTCACCTATCAAAATCCTGGTCAACTATTGCTGAACCTTTGAGCTGCTACTTCACCCATGAAGTCTTCCCCAGCCACCTTACTTGACCACTATTTCTTTGAAATGTGAAGACAAAGTCCCTGGGTTCATCTCTTGGGCAAGTCACTTAGCTTCTCACATGTACAGTGATGTTAATAAAATACATTCATTTCAAATGAGATAATGCAGGTGAAATACATTTGTACTTGATACAAGGTTGCAATCATTACTGACATTATATTTTTGACACCAATATTATCACTCTGTTTTCTATAGTGCCATTTCCGTATCACCTTCTTTAAAGAATCTCAATTGGCATAGAGTAGAAACTCAGTAAATACTTGCTGGATATATAAATGAGTGAGAAATGTGGAATATGGAGTGGAGAGAATCATTCAACATGAGTTAACACAATGGAACAAAATGGAATATTGTAGATTTGAAAGAATGAATATGCAATTTGTTTTCAATCATAAATCAGCTTGAATTTTATCTTCTTTCACTCAAGCTAGATCGCTCCCCTAATCAAGGAATCAACTGAGATATTTCAGGTAGTCATGAATCTATTCATTAAAAAATAAATAAAATCCATTAGACATTTTTTTTCAAAATTGTCAAACTATAAGAATCATAATTGCAAATAAGCACTGTCAGAGTAAATTGAAGAAAAGAGGTAATTTCTATCCCACACTTTCTCCTCTGGGTGATGCCTACTCATTCCTCAAACACCTTCTTAGCTGTCACCTCCTCCCAGAAACCTCTCTGCCCCTTTCTGGCAGACTGGGCACCTCGCTTTGATCCTTCCATAACTCCTCTGCTGATGGTACAATACTGTCTATCACACTATTAAAACTCTCTGTTTACTTGTTATTCCATGTCCCCTCCATGACTTGAAATATGTGTTATCCCACGTCCCCTCCATTGCTCTACTGTGTCCATGCCTAGCACACTGCCTGACACACCGTCATTGTTTGTTGCATGAGTGAATCAGTGCAGACATGAATGAATGAATCAATCAATCAGATTAAATGGATATCACAAATATGTACATACCTGAATAATAATTTCTCCAAATTATCTAGAAAACTTGATTTGAGGTCTAAGAATCATTATTCTTGTATGATTGCATACAGCATTTATTTTTCAAGCTTTCTTGAATTCAACTCCCAAAAAACGTGGTCCAATACACATTACTCCTGTTTACAGCTACAGTAACCAAGCTATTAAGTCTTTATAGATCATCTAGGTAGGTTGTCCTCAAACTACAGTGGTCAAACAATATGAGCTATTTTGCATAAATTACACAATCTAAGGGAAATTATAGAAATGTCCATCATAAGGCCACATAAGCTATTAGTTAATGCATTTTGATTGGCATATAGTCAATTCAGAATATTGATTTTGAACACATACAAATGAATATATAATAATGTATTTATTGGCCTAAAGGAGACTGGAGAAACCCCGACAGTATGGCCCCCAGACACCCTTTTAGCTCAGTGGTGAAGTTACTTCCGAGGTTCACTGTTCAGCCTGGG
>NW_004443958.1:22858971-22892104 GCF_000243295.1 Trichechus manatus latirostris | reverse complement strand
ATATTAAAAAATATGGTGGTAGAAGTTGGAAGCAGTGATGTCCACTTATTTTTAATTAAATTTCTGAAAAGGAATGGGCCTTGGTCACTGGATGGGCTGTTATCTCTAACTCTTGGGTCTTAAATAAGGGGCTTTTAGTACCTAATTTTATATTAATAGAAAGCTCGACAATTTTTCTATAGTAGTAATTGCATAAATATATATTTTATCTGGCATTAAAAAGATATCACTGATGCAGAACTCCTTAATAAGGAGAATGGACTACTTTTGGATGAGAACCAGTCCAGGAGTACCATCACATTTATCATCTAAACGTAGTTAGTCATATAATGTAATAGAATCTGAATTGTATTAATGTAGGAAGACTGGAAAACACGTGTCTGAAAAATAATAGCTATGGAAACTTTTGGTTGATACAATTTGAGTTGCGCTTATATTAAATTGCAGAAATTAAGAAAGGGCAAAATAGTAGGGAAGAAATATAATGTACATTTATTTGAAAAAGAAATTTTTTTCATATTTATAATGTTCCAGTCACTACTGCAGGCACTGATGATAAAACACAGGCATAGCCCTTATTCTGAATTTGCGGCCTGGTGCTGGAGATTTACAATGATAAAGTCATATTATCATATAAATTGGGATTCTTTGATGGCAAATTTCAGAAACTGACTTGCTAGGTAAAGTTATATGTAAACAGATGTATCTATATATAGATATAAACATGTCTAGAATATATATCATTACCATTGATGCTACTGAATAACCCAAAATAGGTGGTCTAAAGAAAATATGTATACAAAAGTAAGAATGAGAGCAAGGGGCTTGGTGGCAGAAACTACTCAACAGTCCATTAAAATACTGGTAGAATGAACAAAACTCTAGGTGTTCTTTACTTGAGTCACTCCTTTCAAAGTCCCTGCGATGCAAGCACTAGGATTGTCCAACAATGGCCCTGGGTGCTCACTCTGGATTGCTCAGTCACCCCACCTACTCAGCCAGAGACATGTGCTCAGACTCAGTTTCCCTTAGGATAAGGAGATTCCTCCTGAAGTGTAAAACCCCACAGGCCTCAAGACCTCCAGGTACTGGGCAGCAGACATCCACAGGAGATCCCTATATCCAGACTGCCTAGTTCCCAGGAAGTTTCAGTATACCCTCACTGATAAGGATGCTCTCACATCTGCTTATAAGAAGGGAACTCTAATGGTGGTGCAGGTGTCAGGGTCATTATGTTTGAATGCAAATCCGGTTAGCATGTCCAGAAGAGAAACCAACCCCGGTATGCCTATGTAGGGGACAAATGAAGGATAGGAACCTGCCTTCTCCTCTTGTTTGACCTTTGTCTTGAATGTGTCTCAACAATCCTATTCCTTAATCTGCCCAGAATAAGTTGCATTTTGAATGTGGGCCCAGTGAATTAATAGAATTCTACACATTTTTTCCTCATTGAGGGTCTTCCTCTTTTTCACTGACCCTCTGTATTACCAAGCATAATGTCCTTCTCCAGGCATTGGTCCCTCTGATAACATGTTCAAAGTAAGCAAGATGAAGTCTCGCCATCCTTGCTTCTAAGGAGCGTTCTGGCTGCACTTCTTCTAAGACAGATTTGTTTATTCTTCTGGCATTCCATGGTATAATTCAATACTCTTCATCAATACCATAATTCAAAGGATTGACCCAGTGGCTGCAACAGTGGCCTCAAATATACCTACTTATTGTGATAATGGTGCAGGACCAGGCAATGTTTTGTTTTGTTATACATGGGGTTGCTATGAGTCAGAACCTACTTGATGGCACCTAACAATAACATAGGTTTCTTTCACTTAGTTAAATTAATTACCTTTTATTTGTTATAAGGATCTTATAGTAAAATTACAGAACATTAGAAATTCAGAATAAAGACCAAAAGAATCATTCAAAATTTCACTATACTAATATAACTTCCTGGCTTTCATTTGTCTGTGAATCTTGATCTTTCCTGGTCCATGTCACTCACAGTGGTTATGTTCCATAAAGTTGCCATAAACACCAAATAATGAAACATTGCTCCCAAGGGAAATATAGGTTTAGATTTCTGTGAGCCTCTGGTCACAATGTTTTCATCAACCAATCCACACATAGCCTTCTTTTACCTGTGTTTTTGCTTAAAGCAACTTATTTGATACATATTGTTGAAGCATTAACATTGTATTCACTGCCAACAGCACTGTAACTCATGTCTGAACAAAGCTTATCTAACCCACGTGTTTTCTCTGTAACGCACGTCACAGCCTTCTTGCACTTAGGAACACTGGACAGCACTGCAGCTCTACATTTGGGGTCCATTTTAAATAGCAGAATCACCACCAACACACACACACACACACACACACACCCCATAGCACTAGATAGAATGAAGAAAAGAACACTTATTTACAGTGTGAGAACTGAAACAAGAAGGCAGAGCCTCACCTTACCTAACCTCAGCTGGGAACATGAGCATGGGGCAACTTAAATTTTCTACCAGTCAGCACATGTCAGCAAATGACCAAAAAAGTACTGTGAGTATTGATTTTGGGGTTACAAATAAATTTTAGCAAGTACATAAATTTGCAAATACAGAAATTGACTATAATAATGCCACTCTTTCTGCAGTTGGTAAGGTGAAATTTAAACTTAACTTGAACTGAGAGGAGATTGGAGTCTGAGGTCAAGAAAGACCTACTGAACTGAATCATCACTGATGGTACAACAACAGAACACAGACAGACAACAGAGCTTTCAGGAACTTTCCTAGAAAGGTTCGTGACTGCTGGGAAACAGTCGTGACTGAGATACCCTTCTATGACTATTTCTTAAGCTTAGGCATATTTTATATTTATCATATTTATTTCCTTCCCCTGTTTAATAGTGATGGATTTATAACACAAAGAAGTAAAGACTCCACAATCTTGCAAGTTACTAATAGAACAAGAACTATATTTCATGAGACTCTCTGGGCAGTTATACTCTGGACACTATGAGTTGGAATCGATCCTAAGGCAATGGGTTAAGTTTGGGTTTTCATTCATATGAAAACCTCAGTGATCAAGAACAGTGTCTTAGGTTTAGCAGCTGTGAACAACTCATTTATTTAATTAGCACATTATGAATTAACTGTGTAAAACTAAAATGAGGAAAGGATCAAATAAATGCTTGTGTTCTGGTGCAGGGCAGGTCAAGGGACAGCTGGGGATATCACATCCCACTTTGGAGCCAGATTTAGGACTAAAGAAACCCAAAGGGTAGCGGGGGACGTGCTGATTATGTGAAGAAGAGATAGCAGACTGAATTCATGGAGTGTAATACATGGAAGTAGTAATGGCATGGAAGGCAATGAGGGTTAGAAAATGAGTCCCAAGTGAATCCTAGAGTACTCCCCGCCAAAACTGTGAAAAACGGAGAATGAAATTCTTCAAGAATCCAATGAGACCACAGATAAAAGCATCCCGTCCAACCAGGGACTTTGGAAAATTGATTCTTTATTTTGAAAGTAAATCAATTTTTATTTGAGTTGAAGGCATCTTCAGAGGGCAAGAAGAGTTTAATGTGTATATGGTGTCTTTGCAGACTTTTCTAGGGTCCAAGAAGCTCTCCTTTGGGTACCATAAGCTGGGTTATTATCCCTTATCTATAACACAAAGATAATGAAAGTTGTACAACTGTCTGTTCAGAAACCCCACAGGAATACCAGGAGTTGACAGCCATGATATATCTCAGTTAGTTTTTCCTGTGTAAAACCAACACAAATCATAGAGCAGACAGTGTGTTGTGTAAAGAAGACTACACATGGAGATGATGAGGTTATTTATTTATCTTCATTGGAAGAACACAGATACTGCGGTAGGGTTGATAACATAAATCTCACCCTATACAAGATCGTCCCCCCTAATGACTTCCCTGTGCAGTTTCATTAGGAATGTCTTTGTTTTGTAGTTCACAACAGTAATCCCAACTTCTGGATGAGTCACTGAACCTTTCCACCCAATTTCATGGCGCTAAAATTTAGAGAATGCTGTCTTAGCCATCTAGTGCTGCCATAACAGAAATACCACAAGTGGATGGCTTTAACAAAGAGAAGTTTATTCTTTCACAGTCCAGTAGGCTACAAGTCCAAATTCAGTGCATCAGCTCCAGGAGAAGGCATTCTCTCTCTGTTGGCTCTGGAGGAAGGTCCTTGTGATGTATCATTCTTCCCTTGGTCTGGGAGCATCTCAGCGCAGGAACCTCAGGTCCAAAGGATGCGGTCTGCTCCTGGCACTGCTTTCTTTGTGGTATGAGGTCCCCAGTTCTTTGCTTGCTTCCCTTTCCTTTTATCTCTTGGAAGATAAAAGGTGGTGCAGGCCACACCCCAGGGAAACTCCCTTTACATTGGATCAGGGATGTGACGTTAGTAAGGGTGTTACAATACCATCCTAATCCTCTTTAACATAAAATTACAGTCACAAAATGGAGGACAATCACACAATACTGGGAATCATGGCCCAGCCAAATTGATACACACATTTTTTGGGGGGGACATAATTCAATCCATGACAAATGCTTAGATTTGAATAAAATGAAGAATGTAAAAATGTCCTAGAGAAAAGAGATGGGTGATTGAAATACATATTATAATAAAAATGGAGGAACATTAAAAAATTAAGTCAACTCATAATCCACCTTTCTGTTTCTGATACTTCATGTAAGTGAAGTATCATTTCCTTAGAGATAATTTCTACATACAAACACTAATCTGGCTGATTTAATCATTTCGTGTCAACTGAAAAAGTCAAATGGTGAAGAGGAGAGAATGATGTTTAAGTCAAATTGATAAATATAATAAAAATTTAAAATGTAATGTTTGTTAAAAATTTCAGAATTGTTTTAGAAAAAGAAAACAGTTATACATGAAGAGAAAATGAAAAAGAAAACCAACACAGAGAAAAGCTGGTTGGAAGGGAGGATGAAAGGAAGGAAGGAAAGATGGAAGGAAGGAAGGGAAAGAGGGAGGAAAGTTTGGTTTCCTAACATTCACTGTGTATACACTAGATGCCAAGGCCTGTTCTAGAAAATTCCTTGCGCATGATTTAGTTTAATACTGGAATCAACCGTCCCAGGGAAGAGCTTTGTTTGTCTCTTTGTCATCTGAATAATATTCCAAAAAGATTTCTCTTAAAGGGAAAGACAGAAAGAAAGAAAATAAAAAAGATTTCTCCCTGAGAAAACAAGTGAAAAAACACAGTTCAATTTCTGTAGATATGAAAACCACCTCCTGACATTCCACTTCCCCACTTTTCTTTGCTTCTTTTTCTTGTATGTCCACTCCTTATGATGAAACAGCTAATATGGGCTGGGTGGCTCCTATACTAACATCTGAATGTCCTCTTGATATGAACCCACATGGTAAACATTTGATATTTTTTAGTCATTCCTCATAGACCCTTTCTGATTCTGCTGTCCTCAGATCCCCAACTACGCTGTCATCCCTACACACTTAGATGAGGACAGTCTCTTCCCTTCAGGATAAAATTTTGACCATCCCACATAGATTTATTTTATTCTCTTCCTGTTTGCCTCTGTTGTTTAATCTCTTGACCCATCTTTATCTCCTCCACAACAATTTCCACTGCAACATTCTTTACATATACAATTTAGGGACATTAATTACATTCATCATGTTGTGCAAATATCACTAGTATCGGTTTCCAAATTTTCCCGTCACCCTTAACAGAAGCTTACTGCTCCCTAAGCAATGAGTCTCCCTTTCCCCCTCCCTTCCACCCCTGGTAACCACTCTGCTACTTTCTGTTTTTATGCAGTTGCCAATTCTAGATATCTCATATAAGTGGGATCATACAATACTTACTCTTTTTTTTTTTTTCCTGGCCATGACTCCATTTTTTTTTAATAATATTTTATTGTGTTTTCTGTGAAAGTTTACACGCTAGAGTAGGTTCCCATTCAAGAATTTCTACACGAATTGTTCAGTGATATTGGTTATGTTTTTCACAGTGTCAACATTCTCTTTATTTCTGTTCTGGATGGTCCATATCCAGTAATTTAGTTTTCCTGTCCCCTTACCTTCTCGTCTTTTTTTTTTAAGTAATTGTTGACCTTTTGGTTTCACATAGATGATTTTTTTAAAGGAGTGCAGTACTCATGGGTGTTTTTTTTTTTTTTTTATTTTGTGAGCCAATATGTTATACACCTACCCCTCACTTATCAACTACCTCGTTATCCTATGTTTCACATTTACGACAATAGTAAAAATCTACTGTCGAACTATTTTGCTCATTAAAAATATACATCTAGCAGAAAGGAACACTGAGGTGCGAGGCAAGAGTAACACTGGGTGATAGTTAAGGTTATGTGTCAGTTTGGCTGGGCCATGATTCTCAATGGTTTGGCAGTTATGTAATGATGTAATTTGGCAGTTATGGAATGATGCGGTCATCCTCCATTTTGTGATCTGATGTGGTCATCTTCTATTTTCCCATAATGTCAATTTTCACATAACAACCTGATCTTTGGAACCCAATCATATTTTTAAGTAAGGAGTGGGTGTATAGCTAAAAGACCATCTTAGAGGATAGTTTCGGTTCAAGTTTCAAAGAATATCTCAGGGCAATAATCTTGGGGAGTCCTCTAGTCTCAACCGATCTAGTAATTCTGAGTTTTTTAAGAATTTGAGGTTCTATTTCAGTTTTCTCCCATTCTATCTGGATCCATCTGTTGTGGCCCTGATCTGACCAATAGGCAGTGGTAGCCAGGAACCATATAATTCTTGTCTCAGTGTAGATGAGGCCATGTTTCATGTAGACAGTTAGTTCTGTGACTAGTTTCTTCTCTGTATTTTGAGTTTCCTTCTATCTTCGTGACTCCATTTTATTGTATGGTCCATTCAACTTCTGCTTTTATATAAGGGCCATTTTCTCAGATTTCCCTTCTCCACACTATATATATCCTATATCAGCATTCCATACAAAAATCCTTGCCCGATTTTTTTTTTACCATTTCAACATTTTCATGTGTACAGTTCAATAAAACCAATTACATCAATAATATTGTGATCGAATTAACCTTTTGTACCACCTAGTGACTCTTCGGAATTAGCTAGGGACTACTAATGAATGTTCTAGATATTCAGAATTTATTATTGGGTATCAGAATTTTTCAAAGCTCCCCATTAGATTCTAACGTGCAGCCCAGGTGGACAGCCACTGCTAAAGGATGTGCTGCATTGTTAACTTTTGTCTGTTTGCTCTTATAGCAATTGTTGTTGTTGTGTGCCATTGAGTCGATTCTGACTCATAACAATCCTATATAACAGAGTAGAAATGTCTCACAGGGTTTCCTAGGTTGTAATCTCTATGGGAGCAGACTACCAGATCTTTTCTTCTATGGAGCTGCTGGTAGGTTCAAACCACTGACTTTTCAGTTAGCAGCCTAGCGCTTAACCATTGTGCCACGAGGGCTCTTTGTTGGCAATGATAGGACCACAAAAACTATTCCACTAAACATCCTATTATATCTTTAAACCCCAAATCTACACTGCATCTGCCCCATATAAGCCCTTGATGAAAGCTTCTCGAAGGCGAAAATGCAAGTTGCTTCTACTACATTGTGAGTTTGGGAAAAGAGCTTTGTTTGGTTGGCTCGTTTGTTTAAATTCTGCATTCTCTCACACTTCCCTCTTCAACGCCTTGCACATAATAGGGACCTAATAAACTGTTATTTAATTGAAATGGAATGTGGATATAATCACCGCTTTTATTTCCATGGCACCATTCACACTGCAGAAAAAATCATCATGACCATTTCTGTGCACCGCTCTTTTTACGAAGCTCTTTCAATCCCAGTGTCTCTTCTGATCTTTACACCGTTCTATGCATGGGTTTTACTCTTCCTTTTAATACATAATAAGAAACAAGGCCATGAAAATTTAATGACTAGTCACCCGGTGGTCCAGAGTTGTTGTCAGGTGTCGTCTAGTCAACTCATAGCGACCCTATAAGAGAGAGCAGAACTGCCCCATAGGGTTTCCAAGGAGCACCGGGTGGATTCGAATTGCTGACCTTTTAGTTAGCAGCTGATCTCTTAACCACTGTGCCACCAGGGCTCCATTCAGAGTTAAAAACAAACAAACAAACCGGTTGCTGTTGTGTCCATTCCAACTCATAGCGACCCTACAGGACAGAGAGGAACTGCCCATAGGGTTTCCAAGGAGCCCCTGGTGGATTCAAACTACCGATCTTTTGGTTAGCAGCTGAACACTTAACCACTACACCACAAGGGTTTCCCCATCCAGAATTCACAGGTGTGAGACAGAGACTTGAACTCTGACCTTTGACTCACAATTATTACGTGATCCCCAGGATGCTTAGCTATTAGTTCCAGTGGTTTCTACAAATGTTAACTTATTTTTAAAGAAATTTTCATAAAAGCTCAGCGAGAAATTTGATAAATGACACATGAAGAACTCGCTTCCTTTGGTGAGACTGTGACAATTTTATGAAGTAGAATGAGCAGCAACCTATATCTACCAAATAGAAAACAATAATAAAAAAAGACAATTATGTGATAACTACCCACCGGGTGTTACAATCAAGCAAGTATTGTTCATATGGGCCCCTTTCAAATGTAACTTACTGTCTCATTAGAAAAGCCCAGAGGGGAAAAAAAGGAAATTCATCCAAAATCAGATGTTAATTAGAAATACATGATTAATAACATGCTGCAGATGCCTAGATATTAAACAGAAAATGTGAATATTATACAAGTTCTAGGAGGCTGGGTGGCACGAGTGGTTTGTGCTCCACTACAAGTTAACCCAAAGGTTGGCAATTTGAACCTACAGAGCAGCTCCATGGAAGAAAGGCCTGGCAACCTGCTTCTATAAAGATTACAGCCAAGAACACCTTGTGGAGCAGTTTTAATATGTCAACACATGGGGTTGCCATGAATCTGGGGTTGACTCAACAGCAGCAATAACAACATACAACTTATTGAGGAAAATATAAGCCTTTTATTATATTTGGGGGAAGGGAGAAAATATGATGCATTAATTATAACTCATTAAAGCTTCTGCCTTCAACAAAAGCAGAAAAGTTACAATGAAATGGTTTATTCAAATAACCCCTGTTCAACAGATCAGAAAAAGATGAGTTTCTTCTGAAGCACCCAGAAAAGTAGACCTTAGAGTTAATATTTTGAATTGGGGTAGGGTTGCCAGATTTAGCAAATAAAAATAAAGAACACCCAGTTATATAAAAATGTCAGATAATTTTTTTTTTAATGAGCGTGTTTCATGTAATATTTAGGACATACTTATACCCCCAAAAAAATGTTGTATATCTGGAATTCAGACTTCACTGGATGGCCTGTGTTTTATCTGGCAACCCTCAAATGGTCAAGGACAGTAAACTTCCTAATACAAAGATAGTCATTTAAGTATTAGGGGACCACAACTGAGAAATAATTGCAGAAGAGGATCCCCAGTGAACTCACATGGAGGGTACTTATTGTCTCATATTTAAAACTTCTTAAGAAAATGAATTACACAATATAAGAAAACGAGAACATCTTTTTTATATTGGTGAAAGCATACACAGCCACAGACAAACCTTTTCAACAATTTCTGGTCATACAATTCAGTGACACTGGTTACATTCTTCAAGTTTTGCGACCATTCTCACTATCTTTTCCAAATTATCCCACCATAATTATCTTAAATTCACTGTTCCTTAAGCTTCCCATCCAACCCTTCAAGTTGTCATTGTCAATTTGATCTCACATAGATAAACTAAAATATCTTTTTAAAGTACTAAAAATAGTAACCTGGAAGGAAAATATCATGTCATTTATTCAATCATATAAATACTCAGTAATTTAATCTTTAATATTTGTTGATAATCTACTATGTAACTGGTAGTTCTTGAGGTCTGCAACACAGCAATGGGTAAGACAGACAAGATTCCTAATTTTAAATAATTTATGGTCTAGTCAGAGGTGGGATGGACAAAGTCTTAACCGAATATTCAAAAAGGAAATACTAGGTAAGGAAATGTATTTGGAAAAAAAATGAAACAAGATACTAAAGAGAGCAAGTGATTGTGGAGGAAGGTCGAGGTCACTTAAGCTCATTACACTGAACCTCAGTATGCTCCATATTATATTTCTCTTTTGACAAAAATATAGAAGAAAACAAAAGACTATCTCTCATGATAGCAGCAAGGAAATCCTGGTGTTGTTGTTAGGTGTCGTCAAGTCGGTTCTGACACATAATGGCTCTATGTACTACAGAATGAGATACTGCCCAGTCCTGTGCCATCCTCACAATCGTTGTTATGCTTCAGCCCATTGTTGCAGCCACTGTGTCAATCTATCTCATTGAGCGTCTTCCTCTTTTTCGCTGACCCCGTACTTTACCAAGCATGATGTCCTTCTCCAGGGACTGGTCCCTCCTAATAACATGTCCAAAGGATGTGAGACAAAGTCTCGCCATCCTTGCTTCTAATGAACATTCTGGTTGTACTTCTTCCAAGATAGATTTGTTCATTCTTTTGGCAGTCCATCACATATTCAATATTCTTTGCCAACACCACAGTTCAAAAGTGTCAATTCTTCTTTGGTCTTCCTTATTCATTGTCCAGCTTTTGCATGCATATGAGGAGATTGAAAACACCATGGCTTGGGTCAGGCACACCTTAGTCTTCGAGGTGACATCTTTGCTTTTCAACACTTTAAAGAGGTCTTTTGCAACTGATTTGCCCAGCTCAATGAGTCTTTTGATTTCTTGACTGCTGCTCCCATGGGTGTTGATTGTGGATCCAAGTAAAATGAAATCCTTGACAATCTCAATCTTTTCCCATTTATCATGATGTTGCTTGTTGGTCCAGTTGTGAGGATTTTTGTTTTCTTTATGTTGAGGTGTAATCCATACTGAAGACTGTGGTCTTTGATCTTCATCAGTAAATGTTCCAAGTCCTCTTCACCTTCAGCAAGCTAGGTTGTGTCATCTGCATAACAAAGGTTGTTAATGAGTCTTCCTCCAGTCCTGATGCCCTGTTCTTCTTCATATAGTCCACCTTCTGGGATTATTTGTTCAGCATACAGATTGAATAGGTATGGTGAAATGATACAACCCTGACACACACCTTTCCTGACTTTAAACCACACAGTATCCCCTTGTTCTGTCTGAACAACTGCCTCTTGATCTATGTACAGGTTCCTTATGAGCACAATTAAGTGTTCTGGAATTCCCATTCTTTGCAATGTTATATGTTATAAGAAAAACCTAGGTAAAATAAAAATTATATATCATATATGAACATGGTAAAGAGTAGTAGACACAAGAAAACACTGATGAACTAAATTCCAAAGAGAAATGAGACAGGTGTAGATGAGCTGAAAGCCACAGTACTTTCTACACATTATCTGAGTATAGGAGCTGAACTGGCAGTCATGAAAGGACTTTGCAGAGGACAGCAGGAGTCAGTGGACTTTGGATGACAGTGTAGGGAGGTGGTATGGATTGAAATCTGGAAGAAACTCAAAGGGAAGAAAAAAAATAATAACTCACCCAGACAATTCTATTTGCTTCCAATACATTGAGGAAGCTCAGTATTTTTCTGGGGAGGTTATAGTTGTTAAGGATCTGGAAATAAAGTCACATGCAATCTCATAATGACTGAATCCTTTGCAGTGACTGGAATTCAGGACTCAGACAGTATTGAAGGCAAAGATGAGCCAAAAAGATGTGAAACTACCCCATCTTAGTCCAAATATTGACAAATTAAAATGGCAGTAGAAGGATGATTGGAGACTGGGATAATCATGTGCGAATTAAATCAAATTAAAGTGTAGCCCAGCTCAATTCCACCCTAGGAAAAATCTGAATGACCAGACCCTCACTCTGATGACCAGTGAAGGAAAGGGGATGCTACCTCTCAGGAATAAAGAAAAAAAAATTGTAATTTATATTATATTGCTGTTGTTTTTTAGGTGTCATCTAGTTGGTTCCAACTCATAGTGACCCTATGTGCAACAGAATGAAACTGCTTGGTTTTGTGCCATCCTCACGATCATTGTTATGCTTGAGCCCACAGTTGTAGCCACTGTGTCAATACATCTCAATGAGGGTCTCCCTCTTTTTCACTGACCCTCTACTTTACCAAGTGTGATGTTCTTCTCCAGGGACTGCTCCCTAATGCTAACATGTCCAAAGTATGTGAGATGAAATCTCGCTATGCTCACTTACAAGGAGCACTTTGGCTGTACTTCTTCTAAGACAGATTTGTTCATTCTTCTGGCAGTCCATGGTATATTCATTATTCTTTGCCAACGTCATAATCCAAAGGTGTCAGTTATTCTTCAGTCTTCCTTATTCATTGTCCAGCTTTCCCATGCATATGAGGCAATTGAAAATACCATGGCTTGGGTCAGGTGTACCTTAGTCTCCATAGTGACATGTTTGCTTTTTAACACTTTAAAGAGGTCTTTTGCAACTGATTTGCCCAGTGCAATGCGTCTTTTGATTTCTTGACTGTTGCTCCCATGTGTGTTGATTGTGGATCCAAGTCAAATGAAATCCTTGACAATCTCAATCTTTTCCCATTTATCATAATGTTGCTTAACGGTCCAGCTGTGACAATTTTTGTTTTCTTTATGTTTAGGTGCAATCCACACTGAAGGCTGTAGTTTTTGATCCTCACCAATAAGTGCTTCAAGTCCTCTTCACTTTCAGCAAACAAGATTGTATCATCTTCATGTCACAGGTTGTTAAGTCTTCCTCCAATTGTGATGCCGCATTCTTTTTCATATAGTTCAGGCTTCTAAGATTATTTGCTCAGCCTATAAATTGAGTAAGTATGGTGAAAGGATACAACCCTGACTCACACCTTTCTTTAATTTTAAACCACACAGTATCCCCTTGTTCTGTTTAAAGACTGCCTATTGATCTGTGTACAGTTTCCTCCTAAGCACAATTAAGTGTTCTGGAACTCTCATTCTTCAAAATGTTGTCCATAATTTGTTATGAATTACACAGTCAAATGCCTTTGCATAGTCAATAAAACACAGGCAAACATCTTTCTGGTATTCTCTGCTTTCAGCCAAGATCCATCTGACATTAGCAATGATATCCCTTATTCTGCTTCCTCTTTTGAATCCAGCTTGAACTTCTGGCAGTTCCCTGTCAATGTGCTGCTGCAACTGCTTTTGAATGATCTTCAGCAAAATTTTACTGGTGAGTGATATTAATGATATTGCTCGATAATTTCCAGCTTCTGTTTTATCACCTTTCTTTGGAATGGGTACAAATATGGATCTCTTCCAGCCAGTTGGCCAGGAAGCAGTCTTCCAAATTTCTTGACATAGACGAGTGAGCACCTCCATCAGTGCATCCATTTGTCGAACATCTTAACTGGTATTCTGTCAGTTCCTGAAGCCTTGTTTTTCCTATTCCCTTCAGTGCAGTTTGGACTTCTCCCTTCAATACCATTGGTTTTTGATCATATGTTACCTCCTGAAATGGTTGAATGTCAGCTAATTCTTTTTGGTCCTAGTCTGTCTTAGTCAAGAACCTCCACTGAAACTTGTCCACCAAGGGTCACACGGCTGGTATTTGAAATAGCAGTGGCATAGCTTCCAGCATCACAGCAACGACACAAGCCACCACAGTATGACAAACTGACAGATGCATGGGGAATTTATATTACACGTTATGTTATGTTACATTAACTATATTACATTATATATCATTACACTCGTACTACACACCCTGTTATAGACAATATCGAGAATCAATAAAAACTATGATATCCATAAAAGCAGAAGAATGAAACTTATAATTAAGTGAAAACACAGTCAATTGAAGCAGACCCACAGATGATAAGATTATTGGAATTAGCAAAGACTTTTAAATAGCCACTATAAATATTAAAGAATTTTCAAGCAGTTATGGAAATAATAGGTGAGAACATGACATTTCTGAAGATAAATGGAAATTCTAAAAAAGAGAGAATGAAATAAAAAGTTTACTACTAAATAAATATATCTGAAATTAAAAAAAATATATATCAGATAGGCTTCTCAGCAGTTCGTACACAGCAGAAGAAAGGATTATTGTCCATCTTTTTTACCTGCCTAGGGCTTACTCCTAAGTCAATACTCAGTTGATATTTTAATGGAGATAAACATAAAACATGTAAATAAAAAGTGATGATTTTTATGAATATCAGAAAGTGATAATTGTTAAAAAATATTAAACAATGTATTGATAGAGTGTGATTAAGGCTGGGTGGATGAAGTTTAGCTAGCACGATCACAGAAGTATTTCTCAAAGAGGTGACATTTGAGTGGAAACTTGAATGATGAGAACAAGACACCCAGGCTACATTCAGGATGAGAATATGCTGGACAGACTGCAAAGTATAAAGTCTTTGAGGAAATAAATGAACTTCACATTTTTAGGAATCGGAAGTCAAAGATAGCTGAAATTTAGTTAGTGGTATGGGAAGAGCGTGATCATAGGAGACGTGGCTTTACAGGTAGCCAGGAGTCAGATGATGTAGAACCTTACGTGCTATGCTAACAAGATTTGATTGTATCCAACTATTAAGGAACACCGTTCCATTGCAGTAGAATGACAGGACTTGATATGCATTTCTAAATGAAGATCAATAAATATATGTTGAGAATATGAAATAAGGAAATTAGGGTAAGGATTAACTAGTGTGCATATTGCATGATAATTTGATAAAATAATCCACATGAAGTAATTTGAAGCATACAAACACTTTGCTAATATAAAACACTTACTTTCGGTAAAGTACTGCCTAACAGCTAGGCAATAAGTGTGGAAACTTTCAATTCTATTTTGTGATCATTCTCAAATATCCTTTGGAGACAAGAATATTCTATTTTCCTTGATATCTACATTTGACATAGCATGATTGTTTTACCTTTAGCCAACAGTAAACAGTTATTATTTATTGAGTTTTCATTATGTAAGTATTAAATGTGCTTCTGTCTGAGAGTTAGAGAATGTTCCACATTTTGCTTTCTTCTTTCATTCCAAGTGGTTGTAGGTCAGAACAAAGGAAAGCCTTTTTTATGCAAAATGGCAACATTGGTAATGGATTGGTGAATGGGTAGAAAGAAAAGCCCTAAGAATCCAAATGACAATATGACCTTTGTAATTTAATAAATATTTTGTATTGTTTTTTATGCAAAGTTCAATCTAATATCCTGTTAAATATCAATAGATGTTTGGACATGAATTTTGTGAAGGCATAGTTCACCTTCCGTACTTGTCCTATTCATTATAGAGAATCGTTTCATGCAATATATTATCATGTTTATTGTGAAAGTCTGATACATACTTTTTGAATCAACTAAATTTTTTTTGTTTATAAGCATTTGCTAAAATATGATAAATCTCCAAGTACAAACTAATAAACATAGAAATGGTTTACACACAAGTGTCAAAATCAGCCACTGCTCAGATCTCACCTACGTAAAAATCTGTGAAATTTTTAGGGGCACATATTGAGTACTAAGTATGTTTTACTTTGCTCAATTGTCAAGACATAAGAAAGTTCACTAAGAATTTGGATCAAAGTACATAAAAAGACCAGTGACTCAAATAATTTTATAAATGACTATTCCGTACTTAAAAAATTCAGCCATGCTAATAATCAAATTATTTTTTAAAGAAGGATAATTCTTGATTTTTGGAAGCATATCTTATGTTAGTACTTCTATTCTTTGTTAGTGAAAGTGTAAATTGGTACGCAGTCTCTGTAAAACAAATTAGCACTGTAATTTTTAATTTTATAAGTTAAAAATCTTTAATTTTATAGTTCTATTTCTCCAAAGAATTCAGTAAAAATACTTTTTAAATGAAACTTGATGTGTAGGTATCATTATTGCATCATAATTCACCATACGTAAAACTGAGAAACAATAGGGAAATATTTAAACATATTATGCTGAATCCATACAATGCAATATTATGTAGCTTTAAAAAATGTTGTCCCTGCCAGCACTAAAATCTTGCTCCTATGCGCATCAATCTTATTTCATTTCAGTGTGTGCCTGTATGTGGGCATATGTGGAGGGCGCAAGGTGTTGGAGTTGTAGAAGGTTCTAGACTTGTAGTCAATCGATACTGCACACTGGTGTTTTCTCTTCATTTTATACTTGACTCGATTTCATAACTCTAACAATAGTCCTATAGACCATGTATTAGACCCATTGTATAGATTAAGGAATCAGTAACAATTAAAAAGTCACAACCAGTCTGAAACTCAAGTCTTACATCTCCAAGTAAATCTACCCATATTGCTATTCCATGGGATTTGGAATTAGCATTTGCTGATTACCATTGTGCTAAGGTTCTAGGTAGACCGTGAAGAGATGAAATATACTCTCTGCTCTCAGAAAGCTCTATCAGGGAAAAAGGCATGTGACAAATGGCTAGAGTGCAGGGAAGTAAAGACAGTATTAAATATCGGCAAGAAACCAGAACGATGTGCCAGAGTAAGAATTCATCAAATGTGTACGTTCTTCCCCCAGGAGCTGTGTAACTTCGGGCACACAGCTGGGCCCCGTGTGTTTATGAGCTGTAAACTGGGAATAATATCAGCCTAATTGAGTGTTATGATGATTAACAGAGGTTGCACCTGTAATCAAACGGGGACCAAGTCTGATCGTAGGTGAACAGCGGATGCTAGTCCTGCCCTACCCCCGCCCCTTTGCTCTGGATTACAGACTCAACCACCAGCTCCCGGGCTCACAAATCAGCTGAAATATGGGAAGAAAAAGGGTCAAAATGACGCACATCAGTCAAAGAAAGTGGCAGAAAGAATTACAACCTATTATTCGAGAGCCAATTTAGTCTCTATTTATTTGACAGATTGGCACCTTGTAAATATGTCACCCGTCATAAAGGGGCTGTCAGAATCATGACTTGGCCTCCCACAAATGCCTGCTCTAATATGGTTACCTTCTGGCACTTTCCTTCTGCACAGATATTTGTTAGCTCTCCACTCAGTAAGTCTCCAGTTGCCGTGGAGTCCATTCAGACTCATGGCAACCCCCCGTGTGTCAGGTGGAACTGTGCTCCATAGGGTTTTTAATGGCTGATTTTTTGGACGTTGATCACCAGGCCTTTCTTCCGAGGTGCCCCTGGGTAGGCTAAAACCTCCAACCTACTAGTTAGCAGCTGAGCACAAACTATTTTCACCATCCCAGGGCCCCCCAGTACATTAGGATACCCTTATGGGCAACAGGGGGATTCTATGTATTATAGCAGAACAGCACCATTCCTTGGATTTGCTTTGTAATGGTTTCCTTGATCCTTCATTAGGCTGGATAATCAGATTTCACACTATTGTGTAGAGTATCGAGTCTCCATTCAGTGATGTGCCATTTGCTTCTTGGGTAAGATGCCAGATATTTAGTTTTCTTCTGCCACCCAATTTCAGTTAGGATGACAAACAAGGAATGTGAAGATGGGGTAAAGTGTATCTTTAAATCTTTCAAGTGTTAACAAAGCAACAAAAACTATAACTCATTTCTAAGCTAATCAGATGATTGGATTGCTTGGGAGGAAGTTATAGCTTTCCAACTTATGATTGTTTTTCCAGAGAAAGGGCAATAAGCCAAGGAGGTAAGTGGCAGTGACCCAAGACAAATCATTGTACAACTCTCATACCAAGGGAAAGGTGAGAGGCCAAGTGTTTAGAGAACAAATTAACTCCCACCTGCCTAGGGCAAGGCCTGAGGATCACGCTTAGTGTATGTGGGTGTATGTAGAGGAGGGTGGTGGGGTTAGACTGAAATACAATAAAGAAAACCCAAGGGAAGTAAATGGCAGTACCCAGCACAAACCAAAAATTATCTTGGCTTATGCTGGACACGGACGGCTGTCCTTCATTAGGACAGCAAAGGAAAAGCAGAGGTCAATTGCACTGCAGAGATGCTCTGTCACTCCACCTCTCTCCCGACTTTCACTGGCTGCTTCAATTCTGAACAGCCAGTTCACGTTGTTGGAGCCTCTGGACATCTAGTTATAAAAAGAATAGAACAAAGTCCCTTCTTCATAGCTGGCAAAACTTCTTTAAAATAGTATTAAACTAAACAGTAAATTTAAAAAGAAAAAAAAAATCACTGAGTCTAGGAACATAGACTTCTTTAGAACTGCAGCTCTAAAGAAGAGAGGAGTTTAAAAATCAGAGTAAATTTCATTCCCCCTAAAATTAAAGTGTATACAGGCAGGGGCTTTAAAATCTGAATAGGTTCTCAATAGAAATGAAGAGGCCATTGCTTCTATGAAAAGAGAGAAAGCAGTTCTTAAAGTAAAATGATTTAAAATCAGGAGAGATTATGTGGGCTGCACAAACAGGATTTTAAGGTTATGGAAGACACAGAGTAGTACATACTAAAACCTTTAGAAAACTGTTAAAAATAGGAAGTCAAACGTTCAATATGCTCCCAAATAAACAAGAAAAAACAGCTAAAGAATCGAATACGTTACAGGAAAGAATACGAGATATAAATAAAGGAATCAAGCTATGACGTAAAAGAGTTAACAGAGGAACCAAAACAGAAACATGGATCAAAGACTGATAGAATAAAATGTCATGAAGGGTTTGACAGAGTAACTGGTAGCAGACTCTCTGGCCGCTGTAAGCAGCCGTAGAGTGGGAAAAAATATATGAGGCAGCGTTTATAGGTTTTGAAAGATAAGCTATGGCTTTTGAGAATAGAGAAGCCCATGAGGCTGTGGCCATGATCAGCCTAGCTCTCTACCTGTGGTGACTTCTCAACGGTACACCACTTGGGCAAATCAGTTTAGCAGCTTCTTACATGGTTAGTCAAACATTTATCATATGACCCAGCAACTGAATTTTAAGCATTTAACTAAGAGAATCAAAACCCTATATCCACACAAAGACTTATACATAGGTATTCATAGATTTATTTATAATATGAAAAAACTGTCAACAACCCAAATATGTATCAACAGGTGACTGTTGTTAGGTGCCATCAAGTCGGTTCCAACTCATAGTGACTCTATGTACCACAGAATGAAACACTGCCCGGTCCAGTGCCATCCTCACAATCGTTGTTATGCTTGAGCCCATTGTTGCAGCCACTGTGTCAATCCATCTCATTGAGGGTCTTCCTCTTTTTCGCTGACCCTGTACTTTACCGAGCATGATGTCCTTCTCCAGGGACGGATCCCTCCTGACAATGTGTCCAAAGTACTAAGATGTAGTCTCACCATCCTTCCTTCTAAGGAGCATTCTGGTTGTACTTCTTCCAAGACAGATTTGTTCTTTCTTTTGGCAGTCCATGGTATAGTCAATATTCTTTGCCAACACCGCAATTCAAAGGCGTCAATTCTTCTTTGGTCTTCCTTATTCATCATCCAGCTTTTGTATGTATATGATGCGATTGAAAACACCATGGCTTGGGTCAGGCGCACCTTAGTCTTTGAGGTGACATCTTTGCTTTTCAACACTTTAAAGAGGGCTTTTGCAGCAGATTTGCCCAATGCAATGTGCCGTTTGATTTCCTGACTGCTGCCTCCATGGGTGTTGATTGTGGATCCAAGTAAAATGAAATTCTTGACAACTTCAATTTTTTCTCCGTTTATCATGATGTTGCTTATTGGTCCAGTTGTGAGGATTTTTGTTTTCTTTATGTTGAGGTATAATCCATACTGGCGGCTGTGGTCTTTGATCTTCACCAAGAAGTGCTTTAAGTCCTCTTCACTTTCAGCAAGCAAGATTGTGTCATCTGCATATCGCAGGTTGTTAATGAGTCTTCCTCCAATCTTAATGCCCCGTTCTTCTTCATCTAGTCCAGCTTCTCAGATTATTTGCTCAGCATGAATAAAATACAATACAACTATAAAAAAAGCAAAACAAAACATTGTCATCGAGGTGATTCCAACTCATAGTGACCCTAAAGGACAGAGTAGAACTGCTCCATAGGGTTTCCAAGGCTGTAATCTTCACAGATGCAGATTGCCACATCTTTCTCCCATGGAGAGGCTGGTGAGTTCAAACTGTCAACCTTTCGGTTAGCAGTGAAGTGCTTTAACCATTGTGCCAACAGGGATCCTTAACAGAACAATAATAAGCAACGAAGAGAACAATCTTTGAAACAAAAAGAACACTTTTTAAAACTTTTTTTTTTATTTACAGAGTGAAATGGAGAAACCACTTCTACATCATATTATTGTTGTTGTGTGCCTTTGAGCTGATACTGACTCAGAGCGACCCCATGTGACAGAGTAGAACTCCCTTAGGGTTTCCCAGGCTGCAGTCTTTATAGGAGAAGATAGCCAGTTCTTTCTCCCACGGAGCTACTAGGTGAGCTAGAACTGCCAACCTTTCAGTTAGCAGTCGAGCACTTAACCACTGCACCACCAGAATTCCTTGCATCATTACTAGTGAGCATTGATACTGTTTTTCTATGTATATTTGTTCTTATTTTTTAATTATCTCTTTATGTTCCTTGCCTATTTTTTAAAAAGTGTGAATTTATGAGCTACAATTACATAATTGTGAAATGTTGGGATTTGGAGTAAAGTAAGTACTTAATAAACCCAAAAAAACCAAACCCATTGCCATCGAATCGATTCTGACTCATGGAGACCATACAGGACAGAGTAGAACTGCCCCATAGGGTTTCCAAGAAACAGCTGGTGGATTTGAACTGCTGACCTTTTGGTTAGCAACTGAGCTCTTAACCATTGTGCCACTGGGGCTCCAAGTACTTAGTAGGTACTCCATTGACATCATACTAAAAAGGCCATAAATGTACCTGGGGGGGGGGAGGAAGCAGTGCCATCATAAATCAAATATACAGAAGTCAGAGGAAATTTTGGTATTATATATGAAGATATTTTATTGAAATATATGCAGATTTATTCAATAACTCCATTTTTAATAATATACCTTAGGAAAAAAATCAGAAAAGTAGACTCAGATATTATATAACCAATAAAAATGTTTCTGTGTAATTTTTAATACTAGGGGAAAAGCTTGTAATAGTTTATTAACAGAAAAAGTACAGAATACAATTGTAAGTACAGAGTATGAGCTGTATTTGGTCAAGAAAATATTTTAGAAGAAACATCAAAAGTTAAAAACACAAACATATTTTCATTCATTGACTGAATGACGGAGTCAGAGATGATTTTGTTTCTGCCTCTGTCGGTTTTCTGTAATCCCTAAATGCACACTAATGGGCAATATCACCTTGCTGTACAAGAACATAATAAAGTAAAAGTTATGAAAACACATTGAAAAAGATACGGTGCTCAAAACTAAACTGTAACTTGAGATGACAGTCACAGTGTTTGGGGTTATAAATAGAAACCAATAGTGGGAAGAAACACTCCAGTGAAGCGAGATGGGGCCAGGAGTAACTTCTGGGACCTAGACAAACCCATTAGGCTACTAGTCCTTTAGGCAGATAATTATTATGAGAGGTATTACATCTTAAAAAAACAAAAACAAAAAACAAGTCTGTTGCCATTGAGTCAATTCTGACTCGTAGTGACCCTACAGGACAGAGTCGAAGTGCTCCATAGGTTTTCCAAGGAGCATCTGGTGGATTTGAAATCATGACCACTTCACAAGCAGCTGAGTTCTTAATCACTGCACCACCAGGGCTCCATTACTTCCTTAAGGAGGATCAAGAGTCCTTGGGTGGTACAAATGGTTTGTGCTTGACTACTAGCCTAAAGGCTGGTGGTTCGATCTCACCCAGAGGTGTTGTGGAAGAAGGCCTGGTAATCTGTTTCCATAAAGACTGCAGTCAAGAAAACCCTATGGAGCAGTTCTACTCTGTAACAAATGGGGTTGTCATGAATCGGAACGGACCCCATGGCAATGGCAACGTTAGACTTGGGGAGGAGGTACCCAGTATGGCCTGGATGTTGTTGTCAGTTGCCATTGAGTTCAAGTGGACCCATGGTGACCTTACATAAAACAGAACAAAATGTGCCATCTTCATGATCATGGGTATGTTTGAGTCGATTATTGTGGCTAGTGTGTCCATCCATCACATTGAGGATTTCCCTTGTTTTTGCTGACATACTACTTTACCACACATGATGTCCTTTTATAATGATTGGTCTTTCCTGATGACAAGTCCAAATTAAGCAAGCTGAAGTCTTGCAGTCGTTACTTCTAAAGAACATTCTGATTGTATTTCGTCTAAGACTGGCTTGTTTGTTCTTTTGTCCTGGACAGTGTTATTTAATTACCAGATAATCGTATCTGCTTCTCACTGGGTATTCAGCAGCACATCCTGCTGTGAGCTGCACACAGTGCTAAGAAGACTGAGTTCAAGAGCTTCTCCACGAATCATCCTGTCCAGGTTGAACAGCTGATTCATAGTCAGGATTTTGGTACCGCATGAATTTTGTTGTTGTCACTTACCATCAAGTCAATTCCAATTCACGGTGGTGCAAACAGTTAAGCACTCGACTACTACTGAAAGGTTGGCAGTTCTAACCCACCCAGAGGAACCTTGGAAGAAAGTCCTGGAGATCTAGTTCTGAAAGGTCACAGCCTAGAAAACCCTATGGGGCAGTACTACTCGGCCCACATGGGGTGACCAAGACCACATGAATAGGATCCCTTAAAGAATATTGCTGGGAGTTGGGCAGACATGGCTGTGGCAATGTGCTTGTCTACTTCCCACTTCTGCCCTTTTGAATATATGCCGAATAAAACTTTCTTTTTGCTTTACAAAAAAAAAGAATATTGCCTTGGGGCAGTTCACTAGTGCCTAGGCTTGAGACACACTACATTGTCACTGCACTAAAGACACTTCCGCCATGTTTGTTTAGCATCGTGTCCTTGGCATTCTCGGTTTCCCTCAAGCTGCTGTATTATATCCCTCTCTTACAATTCCTCTTCAACACACTTTATGTTTAGAACCTCCAGGTGCCCCACAATTTCCTAAAACACCCCATATTTCCCGTGATCATTCTTTGCTTATTCCTATCATAAAATCCATTAAACATGCACCCACACCTAGTTCAACCCTAATTCTCTCCAAGTACATTTTCCAAATTCCTTGCAGGCGCAGTTAATATTTTCTTTCATTGTGCTCCTGTATAACTTTACTTTTATCATAGCAGTAATCATAGGAACTTTTATCTTAGGATCCATATTAGCTAAGCACTTTTGTCCACTAACTACAAGCTTCTGGAGAAAATAATTTCTCTCATTAATCATTGTATCCCTCACAATGCCTAATCTAATGCCTTGAACACGAAAACTGCTCAATAATGAGTATTTTTTATTTAATTTTTAAAAAAAAAATCTGTGTAAAAAGATTCCATTCAGGTATTTGTATATTTAATTCAATAAACATCTGTTTCATCAAATTATATGTCAAACTCTGCATTAGGTATAAAAGATATAAAGATAAATAAGGAAAGGTCTTACATTTAAGGAGCTTAATAGCTATGTATGGTTTTGGTATCAAAGCAGAAACACAACTTTCTTGATTGATTATTAGGCAAAAACATTACTAGAGTTTTATAAGCTTTCTGGGCAACATGGATTCCAATTGCTAACGATGCCATTAAAATCTACATGATTAAATTCCAGAAAGGACTCCTGGAAGATCTGTGTTTAAATGGTTTTTCTTGAGCGGCTCTTTGGACTCTTTGCCATTCACTAATACACATACACATACAGACATACACACATATATTATATATATATATAATCCCTGGTGGTCCAGTGGTTAAGAGCTTGGCTGCTAACCAAAAGACTGGCAGTTCAAATTCATCAGCCACTCCTTGGAAACCCTATGAGGCAGTTCTGCTCTGTCCTGTAGGGTTGCTATGAGGCAGAATCAACTTGATGGCAATGGATTTTTATATACATATTTCTGTGTCTTGTGAACATGTCGTTACAGAGAAGGTCAGAAGGGAAGAAGTCAATAGACTTTTGTCATCTCTAAACCAGAAGGGATTATTTCTCTTACTATCTCCCTTGTGTATAAGTCTTTGCGCATTTTGATGGACTGCATACCTTAGGACAAAGGCGTCATGTGGAACAGACATTTGATGAGATGTAAGCCACTGTAAAGGAAAGAAAAGGAAAAGAAACCACAATGTATTAAGCATCATTTATCTGTCTGAAGCTGTGCTAGACATGCTGACATTTTCCTTTGCTTTAGGTCTTATCAACCCCATTTCACAAAGAAACCATAGCTCAGAGAGATTAACCAGTGTTAACAAGTCCACTAATTTTAAAGCCATACAATAACTATAAAGTCATGTTGAATGTATTTTGTTATGAATAGCTTCTTAACAGATCCTTCCCACTCTCCTCCCACCCTTCTTTCCAATATCTATTTATGCATCAAATAGTGACTAAGAGAATCATAGTGACTGTGGATAGCAGTGTGGATCTAAACGTTTGCCACTTTTCTCAGTTAATGTAAAATCTCACCCTGTTCCACCTGTCACACGCTATCGGGAGACGTTATCTAGCCTAGTGCCTAGCCCAGTATAGGCTCAACAATCTTGAAATGACATTAACTTGGTAAATATAATTTCCTATATATTCTTTTTCTCCTTCTTGATTCCACTTTCCATGCAAATAATTTCTTACAGAAAGGATATTTTAATCAAGATTGCTATTACTTTAGACAATTATTTTCTCACTCATAGTTCTTAGCTGACAGATTTTTGTTCCTGTGTTTGCTAACACACAGGATTCGATGAATTAATAAATAATAAAGAGAATAAATGAGAGCTTCTGATTATGTAACTCTGTTGTTTAAATATTGAGTAGATTTCCCATTAATTTCAAGCCTCAGAATATTACCTATGACCTTCTGTTATTTGGCTTCTGCCTTTCTTTCCAGCTCTCTCTCTCCCATTACATTCCTCACCCTATACCCTTTGTTTCAGCATTGCTATTCATATACTCTGAGGCCTTTGTACATGCCATTCCTTTTCCCTGCACTTATCAAGTTAAAATTACTCATCATTTAAAACTCACTTTAAGAATTGGCCCACTTTTCAGACAAAGATTAGACAGGCCTATAAAACAAACAATGACACATGAGAGGAATGTACTTCTCAGTTCAATCAAATATATGAGGCCAAAGGGACAACTTCTGCCCAAAAGCAAGACGAGAAGACATCTAAGGACAGGAACTGGATGATGTGACACAAGGAATCCAGGGTGGAAAGCGGGAGTGTGCTGTCACATTGTGTGGATTGCAACCAATGTCACAAAACAATATGTGCATAAATTTTGGAATGAGAAACTAACCTGAGCTGTAAACTTCCACCTAGAGCACAATAAAATTAAAAAAGAGAAAACTTAGCTACTCTGAAAATCCTTCCTTAAAATCCTGGTCATATCTAAAATTCCAATATTACTTTATGGGTCATAAAGATGAAATTATGGCAACTTTCCTAAATCTCTGCATCCCTTATCGTTGCGTATGGAACAAAAGAACATGTATGAATTAAGGACACTCCACGTCAAAGAAAACTTCATTAAATCTAGGGCCAGGGTTGGGGATAAGAAGAGGGGTTCAGTACAAAGGACTGTGAGGAAATTTTAGTAGGTGATGGAGTAATTTTGATTTGATGGTGGTGGTTACATGACTGTATGTGCTTTATCACTTAAATAGAACTGTGCAATAAACAGGGTAGAGTTTACCATAGATCAATTGTACCTCAATAAACCAGTCTGTAAAAACAGCCATTCAAGTGAAGGTTTTACATCATGTGTGAATTACAAGCTACTTTACACTTCAATTTTAGGGGGAAGAAGGAATGTCTTTCTTGACCCCTTTGCCCCAAGTTTGTGGGCTAACCTGGGTTCTATGAACCACTCCATCACTCTGATAGGACAGGGAAAAAGAGAAATGTCTAGGGTTTCTCACACCATACCTCCTTTCCCCTATGAACTTTACCTTAACCCCAGTAGGTCTGCCAAGAATGCAGAACCTCTCCAAACAGCAGGTAGTGCAAGCCTCTGGATGGGCACAAAGGGCATGGGGAGGGAGAACGGGGCATAAAGACATAAATAAAAAGAAAAGCAATTTGGCTAGTTAGAAATTGCAGATTAAATAAATATGCTTATCGCCCCTCTCTCCCAAAATAAACATCACTGAATAACATTTCCAAAATTTTATTAATGGAATAAAGGAAGTATAAGCCTTTAAAGGTGAAGACAATGGAAAAACTAAGACAAAAAAGATGAGAGGAGCACATTTCTATATAATTCAGCTGCAAAGAAACTACAATTGCTTATTCAGCCAAACTCTCAATGAATGTGAGGGCACAAATGGGGCATTTCAGAATTTACTGCCTTTTAACCTACTGTTAGGAATCTACTGGAGGTTATTCTCCACAGAGATGAGAGAGTAAAAGCAAGATAGGAGAAAGCGTCGGGTCCAGCAGTTGCTCCAAGACACACAGAAACAAGGGGAATCCCAGGAGAGATATGAGGCGAGTATTAACTCCAGGAAAAACAAAAAGTTTGTATAGAAAGGGCATAGTACATTATATACTACAAACATAGTACATTACATTCCTATGCTGAGTCATATTTATAGAAGCATAATATTAGGGAAAAAAAGGAAAAATAGTATCAACTTATTAATTAAAAATATAGTGGGAAATGCTAGGGTTAACAGCCCTAACAACAGAAGGTGGCTGCTCTGGAAATAACATTTGGGGTGAAGTAGGGTCATAGGCTGCTATTTTTAGTTTCAATCCTCCAGAAACAATTTGAATTTTTAAACTATGTACATTTATTCCATGAAAATTCACATTAAAAAAAGTTATGTATCAATATAAAAATGAGGCAACAGGACTTCCCTGATACTTATCACCCTGCACAGTACTTCGTTTATTTCTCTGCCTCTTTTTTGAGGAGCTCTTTAAGGCAGGGACCCTGTAGTACTGACCTTCTGCTCCCACAAAACTTGCACATAACTAATATGGCATATATTTAGATGCTTCTCTCCCTCTCTCTCCTTCTCTCTTTCTCTCTCTTTAAGCAAATAACGTGTGAAAGACTAGACGGTTCATGGCTATTGAGAATCCACAGAAGGGCAATAAATAAATAAAAATGAAGCTGAGTACTTGAGAGGATTTAATGTAGGTGACAGAGTGACCGACTCCATTCTTCTCTAAATTACAGCTTTCGGCAGCTCCAGGGAGGAGGCTTCACATCGGATTATTTTAAATTCACAAGGGTCCACCTCTCTGTCAGAAATCAAATGGCTTCTTGATGCTTTCTCCAGAGTGTTGACAAACTTCAGAAGTCACCCACGAATTATCCACCTTCTTGTATCCTCTATAATTTCATTAATGGAACCATCACACACCTGGTGATGGCTCACCCTCTTTATTCAGAGTCTGTCTCTGATCTTCTATTTATAGTTGATCAGAAGTTACCATGGCTGTTAGTGCAATTCCAAGATTCCCTTTTTTTTAAGCTTTTCATTTTGAGATAATTTTAGATTCACATGCCATTGTAAAAAATGATAAAAGATTGATCATGTGTTCCCTTCACTCCATTCCCCCAATGATATAAACTATAGTAACTATAGTGATATAGCACAACCAAGAAATTGACATTGACACAATCCACAGGCCTCACTCAGATTTTGACAGTTTCACTCACACTAGTCAGTGTCTAGATTCTTCTTTTTGACAGCAGCTTGATCTTTCCATGAAGTCACAGCCGATGCTCCATTCATATCCCTCTATGAGATTCTCAATGGATCAATGGCCTTCTAAACATTTCTCATCCAAGAATCTATATTCTAGCAAAATGTGATTGAGTTCCTACTATGTTGCAGATTCTTTGCTACAAATAATACATATTTGCTCATATTTAATACCCTGAACAACCACATAAAATAAAGAGTTATTATTTTGCATATAAGAGTACTGGAGTTTGGAGAGATTTAATGACTTGCACAGTGTTGCAGGTCATTAAATGGAATATATTGTATTTACACTTGTTTGATCTCAAAGGGGTTCCCTGCAAAAAGTTTATGCTCCACAACTGACCTAAAAGTTGGTAGTCCAAACTTCCAAATGATACTGCAGAAGAAAGTCCTAGTGATCTGTTTCTGTAAAGATGACTGCCAAGAAAACCCTATGGAGCAGTTCTACTCTATAACATATGGGGTTGTCATGAGTTGAAATTGACTTGACAGCAGTGGGTTTGGTTTTTGTTAGTTTTTTATCTCAAAGGTCAAAATATTTTTATAGTTTGAGAGAAATTCTTAACTATTATTTCCTTTTTAATAACTCGTTGTGAGTTGGCCAAACAGATCAACTTTCTCTTTCCATAACTATTGGAAAGCAAGTTTCTAAGAAAGAACTGGTGATAGAATTTGATGAAGAGGGCATTGAAACAACAGGATGCTCCCCAGGGACTATATAGACTTGGACAGGGAGTTCCAATGGGGCTCCAGTGGGTGACACCAGGGACCTGAACAACAGAATTAAATAAAGTAGAAGCGAGAAGACAACGAAGACACTGACGATATCCTTCAGTGGCTTTGGAAATATTTCTATATTCAAATAAAGTGTGATTGAGTTTCTGCTATGTCCCAGATCCTTTGCTCTAAATAATATATGTTGCCTCATATTTAATATCCCCAACAACCTTATAAAACTAAGAATTATTTTTCCCTGGCCTATTCACCCACCAAGCCTGCACCATGGCAAATGCACTGCCTGTGCTCTGAGTTCTCATCACTCTTGTGTGCACCATGGTGGTGCAGCTTTGCCTAAAGACTTTCTCTGGCTGCAGGATGGCTTTAGGGAATTGAGAAATTATGAAGGAGAGTTGATAGATAGTATCCCAGCTTCTTCACCTCTCTACAGATGATTCTGAGGAAAGTTTTACATAGTATCTCAGAGATCCCCAGTGGGAGGAGACCAGTTGCTTACAGCAGTAATGTGCTCATTAACCCCCTTTCCATTGGAGTCTTTCTCTTCTCCATCTCACTTCCCTACTCTTATTTGATCCCACCTGGTTCCCAAACAAACTACTTGCTCTCAACTTTTTGTCCCCGAGTCTGTTTCCAGGAAACCCTAAGAAACACATGCAAACTGTCTTCCTATATCTAAGAAGATACAGTTCTTTCTTTTTTTTTTTTTTTTTTTTAGGCAAATTATATTCAAGTATTTATTGAGTACCTCCCATAAGCTGGCAACTATGTTCAATGGTAGAAACAGATACAAAATAAATACATGATGCACTTATTCACGGGACTCATAGCATGGTAGGAAAACAGAAACATACATAGATGAGTGTAAGATAACTTAATGAGTAGAAGGTGATAGTTAGGAAGAAAATGCTATGGACATTAAAAAAAGAGAGTGAGCTCTCACTTGCTTATGGGGTCAGATATGTTTTGACAGTGTAAGACTTTAAACTATAAGATTTTACATGGCAGAAAAGAGGAAGAAGAGAGATCAAGGAGAGGATAAAACCAGAGAAACATACAACTATCATTATAATTTGTTCATTCATTCATTTGACATTTACGAATGCCTACTTTTTGCTAGAGTCCTTCCTAGAATCTTAGCTCTTTTTAAAAGACCCAGATAATATGAAATCACAACCTGCTTTTCTGAAAATCCTGTTACAGAGTGATTTTTTTGTTCCATAGTTACAGTAAAATCTGCCAAAGCCAGAACCTATGTAAGGTGGGAACCTGTCAGAGAAGAAAAACTCAAATATTTTTCACTAATAAAGAGTGATAGAAAAGTGGCAAGACTGCACCCTGTCAAAGATGGAAAATTGGAGAGACACAGAAAAACAAGACAGCTCCGTTGAGTTCAGGCTTTTACAAGTTTTACTGTATTTGTTTGGTGTTACAAGTGATTTCATAGCTTAAACTAAAGAACTCTTGGTAAGATGGAAACTCAGGGTTGTCCCCATTCTTGTAGATGCAGAAAAGGCTGACTCTTCAGAAAGTTAAGTAGCTTGACCAAGTTTATGTAGCTATAAAGTGACATATGGAGACTCAGGCATAATCTCTCTAACTTTGAGGCTTGTACAGGTTCTGCTGTTTCCCTGACTCTCCGGCACAATCATGGTGGCAGGATCAGATTCTTGTTTCAGGATGATCAACACAGAGGCAATATGGGAAAAGTGAGGGACCAAAATGGGGTCATGAGTTAGGAAATGTCTTGGTCATCTAGTGCTGCTCTAACAGAAATACCACAAGTGGATGGCTTTGGCAAAGAGAAGTTTATTCTCTCATAGTCCTGTAGGCTACAAGTTCAGATTCAAGGCGTCAGTTCCAGGGGAACGCTTTCTCTGTCACCTCTGGAGGAAGGTCCATGTTATCAATCTTCCTTTGGTCTGGGAGCTTCTCTACGCAGGAACCTCAGGTCCAAAGGACACACTCTGCTCCTGACACTGTTTTCTTGGTGGTATGAGGTTCCCGTGTGTCTCTGCTCGCTTCTCTCTTTTGTATCTCAAAAGGGATTGGCTTAAGACACTATCTAATCTTGTATACCTCATCAGTATAACTGCCAACTGCCGCTAATCTATCTTATTAGATCATAGTGATTGAATTTACAACACATAAGGAAATCACATCAGATTACAGAATGGTACACAGTCATACAATACTGAGAATCATGACCCAGTCAAACTGATACACACATTTTTTGGGGGACATAATTCAATCCATGTCAGGAATCTATTGAGAGATGCAGAGAACACCTGGATTGAGTTACTGATCAAAGGGATACACCAAAGATTTAAATTCAATACAAATTCCAGGCTAGGTGGGGCTGTTGGGTTGGGATGGAGCAAAAGAAGTTTGGCATATCTCAGGTTTCTGCGTTGGGTAACAGGGAGAATATAAACGACATCAGTTGAATTAGAAATTACAGGAAGAAGAGTTGGATAAAATATGAGTAAAAATGAACATTATACTGCTAATGTTCATCTACTATTCATCAGTTAGCCTCCCGCATAAATACTGGGCATATTTCCTTTGATAGATATGTTGAACCTTAACCTGGACCACAAATTTTAGTATGAAGACTACAAAGAATGTGAATTTTGACCTCTAAAGGAATTGAAGTTTATCTTGGTGGATTTTTTTTTCTGACTAGCCTAAAAAAGACAATCTGGATATTAAAATAAGCACTTAAGGTCATTGAAACTCTCCTCCTTTGATTAGTTATAAAAATATGCCCATTTCAAACTCAACCCTGAAACAGCAACAGAAGCAGCACGTCATTTAAATCCAAGAATTCCAAGGGTGTTTTTCTACTTTCATTAAAATGCACTGCAGTGAGGAAATGATGTGAATATCATTTCAAAGCTTTACAAGGAAACACTTGAAAATTGATAGTTATGAGTGTTTACAATACAAATGCAAGATGATTACATAATGATTAACACTTGCTTATATGTCTCTTAAGAAACCACACAATCTGCTTCCAAACAGCATGCTCTCTGAATACTTGACCTTGATGAGTTTGATGATATTTTGGTGACAGCATCTTTAAAATTCAAATTTTATTATCATTCTGTGGCTTGGCATTTTCTAAGATCTGGGTATCTGGGCAGCATATAGAATACCAACCAATAGCTAATTTTGGTTCTAGGCATTGAGTGGTTAATTTCAGGGGTAACAACAACAGTAATGGTATCATCTAATATTTGTTGCATTGATAATTGCTGGTGATTGGAATGCAAAAGTTGGAAACAAAAAACAAAGGATCAGTAGTTGGAAAATATGGTCTTGGTGATGGAAACGATGCTGGAGAACTCATGATAGACTTTTGCAAGACCGATGACTTTTTAAGTGCAAATACCTTTTTTTAACAATGTAGATGACGACTATACACATGGACTTCTACACATGGAATATGCTGGAATCAAACTGACTACATTTGTGGAAAGAGATGATGGAAAAGCTTAATATCATCAGTCAGAACAAGGCCAAGGACCAACTGCAGAAGACACCATCAACTGCTAATATGCAAATTCAAGCTAAAGCTGAAGAAGATTAGAACAATCCATGACAGCCAAAGTATGACCTTGAGTATATCCCATCTGAATTTCGAGACCATCTCAATAATAGATTTGACGTACTGAACAGTAATGACCGAAGACCAGACGAGTTGTGGAATGACACCAAGGATAATACATGAAGAAAATCAAGAGGTCATTAAAAAGACAGGAAAGAAAGAAAAGACCAAAATGGATGTCAGAAGAGACTCTGAAACTTGCTTTTAGATGTTGAGTAGCTAAAGCAAACAGAAGAAATAATGAAGTAAAAGAGCTGAAATGAAGTTTTCAAAGGGGGCTTGAGAAGACAAAGTAAAGTATTCTAATGAAATCTGCAAAGACCTGGAGTTAGAAAACCAAAAGGGAAAAACATGTTGTCATTTCTCAAGCTGAGAGAACTGAAGAAAAAATTCAAGCCTCGAGTTCCAATACTGAAGGATTCTATGAGCAAAATACTGAAAAATGCAGGAAGCATCAAAAAAAGATGGAAGGAATACACAGAGTCACAGTACCAAAAAGAATTGGTTGACATTCAATCATTCCAGAAGGTAACATATAATCAAGAACCGATGGTACTGAAGGAAGAAGTCTGAGCTGCACTGAGGACACTGGTGAAAAACAAGGCTCCAGGAATTGACAGAATACCAAGTGAGTTTTTTTTTTTTTATTGTTGAAGTTTAAATGAAGTTTACATTTCAAGTTAGTCTCCCATACAAAAATTTATACATGCATTGTTATGTAACCCTAATTGCTCTCCCATACTGTGACAGCACACTCCTCCTTTCCACCCCTGATTCCCCATGTCCATTCAATCAGCTCCTAACCCTCTCTGCCTTCCCACCTCCCCTCCGGACAGAAGCTGCCCATTTAGTCTCTTGTATCTACTTGAGCTAAGAGGCACACTCCTCACGAGTATAACTTTATGTCCCACAGTCCAGTCCAATCTCTGTCTGAAGAGTTGGCCTTGGAAATTATTTAAGTTCTGGGCTGATAGAGAATCTGGGGGCCATGCTTTCCAGGGTTCCTCCAGTCTCAGTCAAACCATTAAGTCT
>NW_004443958.1:22835382-22853785 GCF_000243295.1 Trichechus manatus latirostris | reverse complement strand
AATATCTCTTGGTGACTTTCTTTTGGGATCTACCTTATGTGGGGTTCGATGAGCATCTTGGATAGATATCTTCTCATCTTTCACGATATCAGGGAAGTTTTCTGCCAACAAATCTTCAACAATTCTCTCTGTATTTTCTGTTATCCCCCCCGTTCTGGTACTCCAGTCACTTGTAGGTTATTCCTCTTGAGAGAATCCCACATAATTCTTAGGGTTTCTTAATTTTTTTAAAATCCTTTTATCTGGTTTTTCTTCAAATAAGTTGGTGTCAAGTGCTTTATCTTCAATCTCACTAATTCTAACTTCCATTGCCTCAATTCTGCTCCTATGAGTTTCTATTGAGTTGTCTAATTCTGACATTTTATTATTAATCTTCTGGATTTCTGATTGTTGTCTCTCTATGGATTCTTGCAGGCTGTTGAGTTTGTTGTTATGCTCTTCTCTAATCTTTTTAATTTCCTTTATTGCATGTTCTGCATTTTGATTAATTTCCTTCCTAATCTCTTGAAGACTTCTGTATATTAATCTTTTGTATTCTGCCTCCAGTAATTCCAAGAAAGTTTCCTCCTCTGGAAAATTTCTAGATTCTTTATTTTGGGAGCTCCCTGAAGCCATCACAGACTGCCTCTTTATGTGATTTAATATTGACTGTTTTCTCAGAGCCATCAATAAGTTACTATGTTTATTTATTTTATTTTTGGTTACTGTATCCTAGCTTCTTGTTTTGTTTTGATATGCCCAAATAGGCTGTTCCTGTGAGCTAGTTTGATAATTGGCAACTTTGAAGCTCTAATGTCCTGTCACCAGGTGGTTAGATGTGTTACTAGGTATGTGAGCTCAGGAGTCCGCTCAGTCCTCCTGTATGGATTCAGCTCAGGTGCCCAGGTAGATAGCCACCAAGTGTGTTGATGCAGGCCCACGCCTACAGTCCTAGACAGGCATGGGTGATTGGTGTAGGCACAGGTATCTGGCTGCAGCAGGGGGACTCACTCTGAGCAAGATAGGGGGCTGACGGCTGCCCCAGAGTGTCCTGGAAGACATGTCCCTGTTCTCTAGAGCACGTAGGTGGGTGGGTTTTGCAGCTGGTCTATGAGCACCCAGTGCTGTTAGCTGTGAGGACTGTGGGCACATTGTATTCTTGGGCCCCTATCGCAGGTGGCTAGGTGACATGGGTGGAGCCACCAGTCCTCAGGCCTCTGATGTGGGTAGGTGAAGACCCTGCTTAATGGTCAGAGCAGTGTCAAAAGTCATGAACTTGCCACTTCACAGCTGAAACAATTGAAGTTAGACTTCAGTATATACCCTGTTGTACTGTGATAATGAGGGCCTACGCTGTTGAAATGGGCCCACACAAGTCTATGCAGGGGGAAAGGCACTCAAAGTCCGTGGATCCCTTATGCCTGTGCCTAGCCAAAGGAGCTGTGCCTACCCTGAGTTCCTGGCTTAGGGGAGCTGGCAGTTCCCCCCCTCCCCAACCCCGTTTGTTAATTTATTCACTCTCCAAGCCTGGGAGAATGGCTCAGGACATGTGACGGATCCTACTTCAGGACCAGGGGACTCGGCAATTGCTGAAGCCAGTCCGGGACCCAGTGCAGAGCAGGGAGTGGGGAGGTAAATGGGAGAGAGGTTTTTCCCTAAGCAGGGTGTTTTTCATCTGCACAGTAGGCTGGACACAATTACTTATCTTTCACTTGTTGAGGGCTGCTTCTCACTGGTTCTGGATGGCCGAGTAGACGCTCAGTGGCTGGGTCTCTCCAGTAGAGAATACACCTCCTGAGCACAGCTGCTTGCCTGCCTCAACACTCACCTCCGAGCTGATCAGGACTGAAGGACTCAGGCTCTCACCAGGTCAGGTCTGGCAAGTCCTCTCTGCTTCTGAACCATCTCTCCCTCACCCTGTAACTCAGTCTGGTTCTTCAACTCTGATTTTGATGTTCAGGGCTCCCAGAATGCCATATATAATTGATACACTTGTTTTTTCAGGTCTTTGTTGTAAGAGGGTCCATCGGAAGTGTCTGGCTACTCCGCCATCTTGGTCCCACCTCCCCAAAGTGAGATGTTTCAACAAACGGATGCAGTACTAGAAGTGCTTGCTGGTCTAAACTAAGAAATTTGGAAGATGACTACCTGGCCAACCAACTGGAAGAAATCCATATTTGTGCCCATTCCAAAGAAAGGGGATTAAACCAAATGCAGAAATTATTGAACAGAATTATTAATATCACATGGAAGTAAAATTTTGTTGAAGATCACTCAAAAGCATTTGCAGCAGTACATCAACAGGGAACTGCCAGAAATCCAAGCCAAATTCAGAAGAGGACTTGGAATGAGGTATATCATTGTTGATATCAGATGGATCCTGGCTGAAAGAAAAGAATACCAGAAAGACGTCTACTTATGTTTTATTGACTATGCAAAGGTATTCAACTGCATGGATCATAACAAATTAGGGATAACATCGTGAAGAATTGGAATTCCAGAACACTTAATTGTTTTCATGCGGAAACTCTACATAGACAAAGAGGCAATTGTTTTAACAGAACAAGCAGTTACTGCGTGGTTTAATATAAGGAAAGGTGTGTGTCAGGATGGCATTCTTTCACCATACTTATTCAATCTGTATGCTGAGCAAATAATCCAAGAAGCTGGACTATATGAAGAAGAATGGAGCATCAGGATTGGATGAAGACTCATTAACAACCTGCTTTATGCAGATGACATAATCTTGCTTGCTGAAAGTGAAAGACTTGAAGCACTTGCTGATGAAGATCAAAGACCACAGCCTTCAGTCTGGATTACATCTCAATATAAAGAAAACAAAAATCCTCACAACTGGACCAGTAAGCAACATCCTGATAAATGGAGAAAGATTGAAGTTATCAAGGATTTCATTTTACTTGGATCCACAACCAACACCCATGGAAGCAGCAGTCAAGAAATCAAATGACATATTGCATTGGGCAAATATGTTGCAAAAGACCTTTTTAAAGTGTTCAAAGGAAAGATGTCACTTTAAGGACTAAGGTGTGCCTAGCCTAAGCCGTGATGTTTTCAATTAACTCATATGCATGTAAAGGGTGGACAATGAATAAGGAAGACCGAAGAAAAGTTGATGCCTTTGTACTGGTGAACAATAATGAATATACCATGGACTGACAAAATAATGAAAAAATCTGTTTTGCAAGAAGTACAGACAGAATATTCCCTATAAGGGAGGATGGTGAGATTTCTTCTCACATACTTTGAACATGTTATCAGGAGGGATCAATCCCTGGAGAAGGACATCATGTTTGGTAAAGTAGAGGGTCAGCGAAAAAAAGGAAGACCTTCAATGAGATGGATTGACACAGTGGCTGCAACAATGGGCTCAAGCATAACAAAGATCATGAGGATGGTGTAGGACCAGGCAGTGTTTCGTTTTGTTGTACATATGGTCGCTATGAGTCAGAAGCGACTAGAAGTCACCTAAAAATGACGATTATTGTTATGTGCTTACTATGTGCCAAACAATGTTCTAAATACTTCGCTTGATGTTAATTTGATTAACTTCTACAGTTTTTTAAAGAGGCAATTGTAGTGTTGTGAAAAGGATGCCTAGGATCAAATTCTAGCTTGTCAATCGTAGCTGATGTTGATTCCTTGATTTCTGCACAATTCCTTTTATGTAGGTTCTTCACTCCAGCCTCTAGATGGAGCTCAAGTCCTCTTTCTTCCCTCCACTTTGAGGGAGGCAGAAGTAGGAGAGAAGTCAGTAACAATCATTGATGATGCTCTGGGGTGGGCCACCATATTGCAAATAGTGCCTGTTGGGGTGAATGAAGGTTGTCATCGATCCCTTACTCTCCCTGCTTCTCTTTTTACCCTCTGTAACCTCAACCCATTAGAATCAAGCAGGACTAGGTTGAGGTCCAGAGAGACTGGGACAAAGAGAAGAACTGGAAGTACTACTTCTAGTCTGCAATGTAAGTTTACAGTGTTAAAAAAGGCTTTGAATTTTCATATCGGCCAACTTTTAGCTAACAAATTATTAGATAGAGTTGCTATGCCTTTTTTGTTGTTAGTTGCTGTTGATTTGTCTCTCATAGTGCCCCCATGTACAATAAAACAAAACGCTGCCCAGTCCTGCACCATCTTCATGATAGTTGATATGTTCAAGTCCATTCTTAAGGCCACTGTGTATTCTGAGTGTCTTCCAACCCAGGGGGCTCATTTCCTATCACTATACAGACAATATCCTATTGTGATCAATAGGGTTTTCACTGGTTAATTTTTGGAAGTGTATCTCTGGCCTTTCTTCCCAGTCTGTTTTATTCTGGAAGTTCAGCTAAAATCTGTGACCTAGCTAGTGTTTGCAAGATCAGTGGCATACATGTCAGCATCGTAGCAACACACAAGTCACCATAGTACTGCAAACTGACAGATGAGTGGTGCTATTGTAGTCACCAAATATTTGGTTCACTTCTTTCCCCCACACAAAATACATGCACTTCCCCTCCATTCATCAATGGAGGTGATCAGAGATCAGCTCCATTGAAGAGAGCAAGCCTCTTTATCAGGTATTCTCTACATCAGGTGTAGTCGTGATTCCTTGCATTTGGAGACTTATGACCTAAAGAGACAAGTTATTTCCATCATGAAAAACCAATATGAGATGAGGGAACATGGACAGGATAACAATACATACTGCCATCTGGAAGGGGAGGTATGCAAACAGATTAGATATTACTAGCTTGTTGTAGTATGCTGCTGAATTGATTATGACTCATGGCGGCCCTACGTGACAGAGTAGAACTGTCCCATAGGGTTTCCTAGGCTGTAATATTTACTCTGTAACAATTCTGAAAAATCTCACTGACCTCCTACCTACCTTGTGAGTGGAGGAAACTCCTGGATGAGGGCTATAATCCTATCTGTGAGTATACCCCTTTCCCACTGTGCTTCGGGGACCCTGCCCACTCTCTGGAGGATTGCTTTATTTCCAGGATCTCATTCTTTTGCCCTGTCTTAAATGGGCACCAGGGAGAAGAGTGATTTTAAGCTTCAAATAATCTTGCTCTGTTTTAAGTCCAGGCTGATAGTTCTTTGGGCAATACAACTCTCTAAGTCACTTAGTAGCCTTTTTATTTTATTTACTTATTTTTTCTTTTCCATCAAATCTGCATGCCTCTCACCATATCAGACCTAATTGTGATATCTGTTATATTTATTTGCGTACTTGCCCCATGCCTCTGATTTTCTACTCAACTACAATTATCTGGAGCCTATCAGCTTTGGTGGGTAAACCACTCCCTTGAGCTCTTTTCCCTGAGCCATTTTGTCCAGTTCATGCCATGACCTTAATAGAGTCTGAACATTCCTATGAAACTTAGGCTCCAGTTGGAGCAACAGATTTATTGAGAACAGAAATGATCATAGTATGGTAAGATGAACAGTTTTGAGTGCTTTCTTTAGTAGCAATATGGCTGGTGAACAAGGGTGGTAACAGACTCAGAGAAGGAATGCCAGTTCAGAGACTGTTTCCATTGTCCAAAAGAACAATCTAGTCATTTATTAAAAAATATGCGTGATCTACTCACCATATTCCTGGCATTATTTTAGGTGTTGGGGATGCAAAAACAAATAAAACAAACCATCTTGAGGTTATGTTTAGTAAAGGAATGAAGACTGTTTGATCTAAAGCAATATTTGAGAAATATTTAGGAAGGTTTTTGGCCCAGGCAATGGCAGATAGTCTAAGACCAAAGCAAAAACCAAACCAGTTGCCATCAAGTCAATCCAACTGTGGTGATTCCATGTGTATCAGAGTAGAACTGTCCTCCATAGAGTTTTCAGTGGATGATTTTTTGTAAGTAGGTCACCAGTCCTTTCTTCTAAGGCACTTCTGGATGGACTTGAACCTCCAGCCTTTTGGTTAGCAGCTAAGTGTGTTAACCATTAATTGCTTGCACCACCCAGGGACTCCATTCTGAGACCAGTGGGTATTATTTCCTCATCCTGGATGCCCATCCTTAGGGAGTATCTCCACCAAGCTCTCAGGTTCCCTTCTGCTCATTCTGTCTCACAAGCACAGGAAATGGCTCATTAAGAGGGGGCCCTCTGGGATTCCTCTAAATTTGATGACATTCTTTTATAGCTCAGTTTTCTCACAGTCTCTTTGACTTCACTCTATCTATCCCTCTCAATGTCAGAAGATTCCAATTGCCTTGCTAACCAGAAGTGAGGTCTTTGATGAAATGACAGTTTGTGAACTTTAAGAATTACAGGTAAACTTTTAATGGGCTATTAGCATTTTGATTTTTCTTTCAGTCACAGGGTCTTTGTTTGGCATTTGATCACTATGTGGTCTCATTCCTTTCAAAAATTGAATGTGGTCTTTCTAGATATTCAGAATGCTCAAAGGTAAATTAATAAACCTTAAAAGAGAAAAATGAAGAAAGAAAACAAAATTATAGAGGGCAGCTGGTGGAGCGATGGCATCAATTACATAATTTTAACACTTTCTATAAGTTGATAGAAAAAATTCCCTCTAGTTTACTAGAACATAACAGCTTTTTTTTTTCTTTCTATGAGAATATTAAAGCTCAGTTATGACGTGGCTTTTAAATTCCTCCATGATAAAACGTCTTAAGGAATCTTTTAGAGTCATAAAGATACTGGTTGGCAACACTGGAATATGATATTTTCTTAGAACAAAAATATAGAATATTCTATAACCTAGTCTAAATATTTTGGGATTATATTTTCTAGAACTAAATCTTGAGGGAAATGATAGTTAATTATTGGATGACTTTTATCAGTCCATCTCCAAAAACCTAAAGTACAATAGGATAACTTCCTTCTGAAGGAAAAAAAATATCCATTTCTTTGACATGATGAAAGAAGTAGCTCCACATACTGCTTGGAATTGAAGGCAGCTTACTCACTCAAAGAGTTATAGGTATTTAGAGTATGAAGGACATCACCATGCCTAATGGAAAGAGATACTGTCTTTCAGGAGTCATTCAGATGGATATCTGAAGTTTACACAGCCATTTAGTCTGCAAAAGCCAAAGCTGTTGACCAAGTTTCGTGACAATGTGTCATCTATTCTCTCCTCCTTTATCTCTTTCCCTCACCCTGCTCAAATGTTTCCATATTAAATCTTTTTTTAAAAAAGCGAATCTTTCTTAATTTACCTTTCTTTCAAGGAACTCGTTTATCTCTCTCTTTGTCTTCGTGACCACATTTCTAGAAGGAATAGACTACTCTTTTTGATTATCTTACCTTCCCAAACTTCCTTAATAATAACAATTAATATTGTTATTGTTAGCATCATCATCATCGTGGAAAGTTAGACATCATAGATCAGCTCTCCGTGCCTGTGCCAGCTGTTTTCCTCTCATGGTCCTGTGTAGTACAGACCCTGATGTCCTAGATATGTGATTTTGGTTTGCCCATCAGATGCACACAAAGATGATTTGAAAGGCAAGGGTGCAATGGGACTGGGCTTCTGCTTTCTTCTATCCAGCTCCATCTTGGAAGTTTTCTGTTTTCCTGAGGCCGTACTGGCACCTTTCAGTGTTTGGTCACCAGCTTCATGGTTTTGAGATGTAGGACATGGGGATTCCATTGCACTGGGACAAAACATTGCAGGTGTAGCAGACTTCAAGTCCTGCCTCAGTAGTAAGTGCCTCTAGATGGTGGCCATGGCAGCCTGGATCTGAGGCAAGCTGTTGCAGTGGCAGAGCCCCAATTCAGCAGACTACCAGGTCCTAGAAGAGGTGGCAGCTCTCTTGGTAGCCCTGCTCTGAAGTGTAGCTTGAGGAGCTATTTCTGAAAGCTGAAACTAGACTCTTTTTTTTTTTTCCATAGCCCTCCAAATGACTCTGTAATCCATTGAATACCCTGCAATAAATCCCTTTATGCTTAAAATAGCTGGAATGAATTCTTTCTCTGCAACAGTTGTTGTCGTTAGGTGCTGTCGAGTTGGTTCTGACTGATAGCAATCCTATGTACAACAGAACAAAACACTGGCCAGTCCGGTGCCATTCTCATGATCATTGCTACGTTTGAGCCCATTGTTGCAGCCACTGGTCAATCCATCTGGTTGAGGGTCTTCCTCTTTTTCACAGACCTTCTACTTTACCAAGCATGATGTCCTTCTTCAGGGACTGGTCCCTCCTGATAACATTTCCAAAGTATGTGAGATAAAGTCTCATCATCCTTGCTTCTAAGGAGCATTCTGGCTGTACTTCTTCCAAGACAGATTTGTTCATTCTTTTGGCAGTCTATGGTATATTCAACATTCTTTGCCAACACCATAACTCAAAGTTGTCAATTCTTCTTTGGTATTCCTTATTCATGGTCCAGCTTTCACATGCACACAAAGCAACTGAAAACACCATGGCTTGGGTCAGGCATACCTTAGTCCTTAAAGTTACATCTTTGCTTTTTAACACTTTGTAACACTCTGCAACAGGACTTAGACAAATTCAGCATGTATCACTTTTTTACCTATTTTATAACTTGCCATTTTCCTCCAACTCCTGCCCGGCAGTGTTTCGTTCTGTTGTACGTATGTTTGCTATGAGTCAGAACCGACTGGTCAGAACCTAACAACAATAAGAGAAAAAATATTTATACTCCCTACAATGTCTAACATAAAAGGAAGGCATCTGTTTACCAAATACATGATAGAAGGTTTTACTTGTCTTTATTCGTCCCTTGTTGTAGTATATGTATATATATTTTTTCTATTTCCCTCCCTAGAATTGTTTTTTTAATAGACTATGAATGTGGAGAAAGATTTACCTATCAAATAGAAACACTTAATTCACAAGGCTGTTAGGAAACTTAGGTTATACAGTTATGATTTTGAAAATAAACTTCCATCTTGCTCTCGCTTCTATTTCCTAGAGAAATAGAGGATTCTTCCTGCGTGACAAGAAGCCCTGGTGGCGCAATGGTTAAGCACTGGGCTGCTAATCAAAAAGTTGGCAGTTCTAACCCACCAGCCATTCCACAGGAGAAAGACCTGGTGACCTGTTTCCATAAAGATCGCAGCCTTGCAAACCCTCTGACGTAGTTCTACTCTGTCCTGTAGGATCGCTATGAGTCAGAATCAACTCAACACCAAGGTGTTTCCAGCATGACTACTTTAGAAATGTCCCAGATCATCAGACAATGATAGTGCCTGATCTGTTGCTTCACTGCAATTGAAGAATTAAAACATTTAGAAATATTTATCTGCCTCTTTTTTTGAAATGATCATAACAACAAAAATCAAAATCTAATACAAACTTCTCATCAAATGCATGTATAGTCAGTTACTAGTAATTAATACGATTTTTTAATGTATCTCAGTGAGTGGACATGTTTTATTTTCTGTCTATCTATCTGTAGATCTGATTCTTTGCCTTCCTTAGGAATGTTTTGTAATCTTTTTAGTGGAAAACTTTGGCATTACTCTGTTTTAAATGAAAAGTAACATACATGAGACATTTTCGCAAATGAAATCAGTTTTGGTATTTGTTTATAGGTAGTGTTTTGATTTTAGTAGAATGCCTCCATTCAGATTTGATGATGAAAATTTGCTTTAAAAGCTTTCCGTAGAAAGTGACCTGAGAAACATTAATGTTAAATAAAAAAACTCAATTTGTTTAAAAAGTGTTTAAAAACCCTGAAAACACATCCTCAAAATATAAACAAGAGTAAACTATATGAGGTAGAATTGTGGATATTTATATCTATTTCTTCTTTATACTTTTTTGTATTTTCAAATGTTATATAAACCCATGTGGGTTTTCCTGTGTACTGAGAACCTATCACACTGTATGATGTATAACTGGCAGTTAATACATATTTATTAAATGGTTGAATTAATAAAATCACTCTCATTTATGATTTGCCATGCTGTAGTTCCTGATGGAGTAAAAATTCTGGGAACACATTAGTGTTGGTAGATCTGCACCCCAATAATCCCTAGACCATGACACAGAGGGGGTCCTAATGTTATTTATCATGATTTGTGTAGCAATGTTAATCATGTTAATAAAATTAAAATCATTTACATCTGTCATGTATTGAATTGTGTCCCCAAAAAATGTGTGTAGCAACTTGGCTAGGTCATGATTCCTAGTATTGTATGATTGTGTTATCTGATGTGAAGTCCTTATGTGTTGCAAACTCTACCACTATGATGAGATTATATGTGATCTTCTCATGTGTTGTAAATTCTATCACTGTGATGAGGTTATACTGATGAGGTTGACAAGATCAGTGTCTTAATGCAATCTCTTTTGAGATATAAAAGAGAGAAGCGAGCAGAGACACATGGGGACCTCATACCACCAAGAAAGCAGTGCTGGGAGCAGAGCGTGTCCTTTGGGCCTGAGGTTCCTGCGCAGAGAAGCTCCCAGACCAAAGGAAGACTGATGACGTCAACTTTCCTCCAGAGCTGATGGAGAAAGGGTTCCCCTGGAGCTGATGCCCTGAATTTGGACTTGTAGCCTACTGGATTGTGAGAGAATGGACTAAAGAAAGTTGAAACCATCCACTTGTGGTATTTCTGTTGGAGTAGCACTAGATGACTGAGACAACATCTATGTAGAAATTTACAATTTTCCGAGTACTTTCATATCCATGGTTTCATACATTACAATAGCATCATGAGGATTCTGACATGGAATGCAATAAAGAAGTAGCTAGGCTTCTGAAGGCCCAACTGTTAAGGAGACATCTATCAAAGCTACAAATTCAAGAGTAAATTCTGCAGAGAAGTCACCAGCCCAACAAAGTGAGAACTACAACCTCCACATGGAAATCTGGCCCAGGTCATCTCTGGTGAGCTTAGCTGGATCATATGGAATAAGAAGGATGAATTTGGCCTAGACTGCATCAATCTAACCACTGGAAAAATCTGCTGCAAAATAACTTTTTAAAGTTTTAAAAAGCAAAGATGTCTCTTTGATAACTGAGGTGCAGCTGACTCAAGTCATAGTCTTTTCAATTGTCTCATATGCATGCAAAAGCTGAACGATGAAAAAGGAAGACAGAAGAATAATTGATGCATTTGAACTGTGGTATTGATGAAGAATATTGACTATACCATGGAATGTCAAAAGAATGTTGGCAAGACTTTAATTCACTTACTTTGGACACATCATCAGGAAACCAATCACTACAAAAGGACATCATGTTTGATAAAGTAAAGGACCAACAAAAACTGAGGGAAACCCTCAATGAGATGGATTGACTCAATAGCCACAACAATGGACTCAAATATACCAACAATCATGAAAATGGCATAGGACCAGACACAATCAGGTGACACCTTTAGCAAGGGTTAAGGCTTTTCTTTTCACCAGATTTTCTGTCTGGACTTCTGTTAAGGGCTAGCTAAGGAAGTGAATGGATGAATAAATGAATGACCATAGAGTCTTGGTAATTCTTAGTAGAACTCGAACTACTGATTTTATTTTATTTTTTTTCCTGATGGATAGCAAAACTGTCTCAGGCTAAATATCATCTTTATTTAATTTCAAACTTTTGGCTTGTGATTTTTCCACCTGCACTGGAAGGGTCACTGAAACTTTGCTCCCCAAGCATCCTTTGAAAGAATGAATGTAGTTAATTCTCAAAAGTCAAATTTAGTTTAACTAGAAGATTTCTTACCAAGGGCTTTTTGTAATTGATGTGTTTTACATAAAAGGAGCATTCCGTCCATTCATGGGTTCTTAACATAAAAGGCACTGCATTTAGGTAGAAAGACTACAATTTGCCTGGTAATTTTTCATCACAATTGGAGTCCTTTATCTTCTGTCCATCAACACTGGAAATCCAGGAGGGCTTTATCCTCTCTACTTATGTAAAGGGGGCGGGAGGGGTGGGTGTTGCAGGGCAGCCATTAGGAAGACAATGCTAGAAATGTTTGTATCTTCCTTTATGTGCCCTGTCTACACTAAAATGTGTTTCCTGATGGAAGAGAATCTATTTCTGTTATAAATAAATATGCATTTTTAAGCTGTAGAAAGTGAATTATCAAAATGTGTAAACCCGTTTTAATTGTACATACTCTCTAACTTCATGCTGAAATGAAATGGGCACTTTAATCACCTACCAATAAACCTTGCCTGCTGTATATACTCCTTCTTCAGCAACTTTCATAGAAAATAAAGGTTGTGATTCTTATTTTCCTCATCCTTGGAAATGTGATGTGAGAGCTCTCAACAAGCATAAAACCATGGTCAGAAGCAAAGTCTACATCAGAAAAAATGAAAAGTAAACATTGACTCATAAGTCTTTAGTCACACAAAATTAGATACCTGTGCTTCAGAATTAGTCAATGCACTTACTTGTTGAGTAGGTGATGGGATCACAATGAACTACTCAACCCTCACTAGAGCTTAACATTTTTACAAAGAAAGGAGAATTACCATTTCTTGCACTGAAAGACCTTGTTGTTTTAGATAAGGAGCTGGAGGTGCAGAGAGATTAGGTAACTATCTCCATTCCTCCTAGATTATAAGGGAAAAACAGAAAATGGGGTGTTGAAAAGGGATCAGTCGTCTAGTACTTTGTACACTCTACCATACTACGTTCTAAATCAGTTCAGTTCTATAGATAATTATTGTTCCCTTCCATAGCCTTAAAGATCATCGAAAATTGACCAGGAAGGTGAGAGGGAGAACATTCAAACCAATGGTGAGGATGTGTGCTAATCCACAGGAGTATAAAACAATATAGTAATTGGAACACAATGAAGTTTCAACTAAGGTTGAACTGAGCAGCAGAAGGTGATGCTGGAGAGAAGTAGAGCACAATCCCTGAAGAATGCTATTGGCTGTGCTAAGGAATTGGAACCTTAACCTGAAAGCTATAGGGAGACACTGGAGAGTCCCCAGCATAAGAGGACATTGTCTGTCTATCTGACTATCCATCTGTCCATCCGTCCATCCATCCATCCGTCCGTCCATCCATCCATCCGTCCATCTCTACGTGTGTGTGTATTTAAGAACACCATGACAAGGGTGCAGAGGGTGGATTTTAGAGTGATGCAACAAAGGCAGCGAGACATTACAGCAGGTCTGATGTGTGTGTACAAAGAATTGAGTCAACTCAGTGGCAATGGATCTAGAGAAGTGGTGGTGCCTCTGCATGATATTTAAAGACAAGCATTAAAGTGAAATGAATTGAATTTCAAGAGAGAAAGGGGAAATTTAGAAAGACTTTAGGATGTCTGGCTTGAGCAGCTGGGTCACATTACCAGTAACTAGGATAGAGAATGAAGCAAAGGAAAACTGGTTTTGGGTAAAGATTATTTGTTCAATTTTGAACATGTCAAATGTGTGGCATATTTAGAGGACAGTGTCCATCACAGGGTCAGTGCACAGAACAATTTGTTTATTCAATCGTGGCACATAGAGAGCCTAGACTGAAAATATGGGCTTGGAAGTGCTCTGAGCTCTGGGTGAAGTGAGGGAGGACAGGCAAATCAAGGAAGAACTCAGGGAGTAAGTGATGCTTCAGCAAGAAAAGGCCAAGCTAAGGAGCAAACTCATGTTAAAACAAAAAAAAGTATCCTGACATCAAGAACGTTGGAAACTAGAGCAAATAGTACATGCAGGTAATTGGGAGAAGCTGAGGTTACAATGAAAGTGTCTTAATCATCTAGTGCTGCTATAACAGAAATGCCACAATTGGATGGCGTTAACAAAGAGAAGTTTATTCTCTCACAGTCCAGTAGGCTGGAAGTCCGAATTCAGGGCACTGGCTCCAGGGAAACGCTTTCTCACTCTGTCAGCTCTGAGGGAAGGTCTTTGTGACGCATCAGTCTTCCTTTGGTCTGGGAGCACCTCAGCGCAGGAACCTCAGGTCCAAAGGATACGCTGTGCTCCTGACACTGCTTTCTTGGTGGCACAAGTTCCCCTATCTCTCTGCTCACCTCCCTGTTTCATATTTCAAAGAGATTGGCTTAAGACACTATCTAATCTTGTAGACCTTATCAATATAACTGCTGCTAATCCATCTTATTACATCATAGTGACAGAATTTACAACACACAGGGAAATCACATCAAATGACAAAATGGTAGACAATTATACAATACTGGGAATTATTATCTAGCCAAGTTGACAAATATTTTTGGGAGACACAATTCAATCCATGACAGAAAGGAAAGAACCAGACCGTGAATAAGCCTAAATGCTAAGCTAAAGAGGTAGAAATTTATTACAAAATTTGTGGAGACCATTTGGGGAGTTTAAGACAGGAGGGACAATCAGATTATCACCCTAAAACCCTCTTTCTAGCAGCTGAAGAGAGGCTGGCTCAGAAGCAGCACAGAAGACTAGGGGCAGAGACCAGTTATGATGCCACCCATTATTTTATGACCTTGTCATTTATACTGAGCAGTTAATTCCTTTGAAACATTACCATAAACATCTTTATGAGTTTTGACAATAACATTCTATTCAACTATACTTCAAAAGGTGACTTTTAATTTGGATTCCTGGGGAAGTTTTCTTACTATTTTGCACTGACTTCTGATATTTGCTTCCAAGTGATTAATTTTACGTCTTTTGCAGAGCACAATAAGCACAGCTGTTTAGTTTTATTTGGGCAAGGAAAAATAAAAAAATACACAAAAGATAAAATAATAAGAAAGAGGCATTGGATCATGGTTCCGCAGGCAGAATTCCGATGTACCACTTCATTGACACTAGTATGTTCGATAGAAAGATGAGATTAAGTGTTTATAACAACAATAACAAAATGAAATAATTCTCTTTCAAATCTAAAGACTATGTAATATTACATAAAACCAAGAACATAAAGCAAAACCAGTTGTCGTCCAGTGGATTCCGACTCATGGCAACACCGCGTGGGTCAGAGTAGAACTGTGCTCCATAGAGTTTTCAGTGGCTGATTCTTCAGAAGTAGATTGCAAGGCCTTTCTTCTGAGGTGCCTCTGGGTGTACTCGAATGTCCAGCGTTTCAGTTACCAGCCGAGCATCCTAACTGAGCAAAGGAAATAGATTTTGAAGGACTCCCTATGACATTGACCTGTATTAGTGGTCTAGCTTCTGTTGTTGACCTGGTCTATTTCTCTCTTATCTGTGGGTGTCTTCAGGCCCCATCACAGCTTTGCATTGTTCTCAGTTTATTCTCAGTAGTTAAGTTGCTCAGGTGTTAAGTGTAACATTGATGCCGGTTTGTTAAGCAAAGCCTGGTGTCACCAACAGCTCTCTTAAGTTCACCAGACCATCCTGTTTTACCAGCCTTTGGACAAACCCGACTTAGCACAGATTTCAAATTTCAGTTTTATATTCTCGCTGTCACACTTTCTGCCTCTATATGTCGTCTTTGCTTCCCACGTGTCCCACGGCTCCTGAGTTCTTCTCTTGGTTTTCATACCAGATAGCCTAGTTAGTGATGCCGGTTACCGGGCCTGCTCCTTTACAACCAGACTGGTTTAACTCAAACCAGTGATTATGAGAATAACTTTATTACTTTGTGGTTAAAAGCAAAACCACTTTGTGTACATAATCTCATTGGATTCTTACAATAATCCTATGAAGAAGATATTATTTGACCTTCATACAGATAAATACATGACTCAGAGAGATAAAGTAACTCATTTTATGAGGGAACTGTTAATAGGAGGGGAGTCTCTGGGTACTGCAAATGGTTAACGCCCTTGGGTGCTAACCGAAAGGTTGGAGGTTTGAATCCACCCAGAGTTACCTAAGAAGAAAGCCCTGGTGAGCTACTTCTGAAAAATCAGCCACTGATGACACTGTTGCCCACAATTTTACTCTGACACACAAGTTGTTGTCCATTCGACAGCAACTGGTTTAATAATGGGAGGAGGAGACAGGGGTTCAAGTCCCTGATCTTCTGCTTGGCTCTTGTGGGACCTGGAGTAACTCCTTTTTCTTCCCTGAGATTCCTTTCCTCACACATCAAGACTAATGACCTCTAGTCATCTTGAAACTTTATCATTTCAGGACTACTAAGTCATCACTGCTCTTTACACGATATGAAGTTTCATCTCTAATGAGACAATAAATGCTTATGTCCCCTCCCTAACTTTGTCTCAAGATTGTTGTTATTGTTGCTGTGAGGTGCCATCAAGTTGGTTCTGACTCACAGCAACCTTATGTATAACAGAACGAAACAGCGCCTGGTCCTGCGTCATCCTCACAATCGTTGTTATGCTTGAGCCCATTGTTGCAGCCACTGTGTCAGTCCATCTCGTTGAGGATCTTCCTCTCTTTTGCTGACCCTCTACTTTACCAAGCATGATGTTCTTCTCCAGGGATTAGTCCCTCCTGAGAACATGTCCAAAGAACATGAGACAAAGTCTCGCCACCCTCGTTTCTAAGGAGCATTCTGGTTGTACTGCTTCCAAGACAGATTTGTTCATTCTTCTGGCAGTCCATGGTATATTCAATATTCTTCTCCAACACCATAATTCAAAGGCATCAATTCTTCTTCTGTCTTCCTTGTTCATTGTTCAGCTTTCCCATGCATATGAGGCATTTGAAAACACCATGGCTTAGGTCAGGCACACCTTAGTCCTCAAGGTGACATGTTTGCTTTTTAAAACTTTAAAGAGGTCTTTCATAGCAGATTTGTCCAAAGCAATGTGTCTTTTGATTTCTTGACTGCTGCTTCCATGGGTGTTGATTGTGGCTCCAAGTAAAATGGAATCCTTGACAACTTCAATCTTTTCTCCATTTATCATGATGTTGCTTACTGGTCCACTTGTGAGGATTTTTGTTTTCTTAATGTCTCCATATGGAAGACCATAATCTTTGATCTTTGTCAGTAAATGTTTTAAGTCCTCTTCACTTTCACAAGCAAGGCTGTGTCATCTGAATATTGAAGTTTGTTAATGAGTCTTCCTCCAATCCTGATGTTCTGTTCTTCTCCATACAGTCCACCTTCTGGGATTATTTTTCTCAGCATATAGATTAAGTATGGTAAAAGGATACAACTCTGGCACACACCTTTCCTGATATTAAACCACGCAGTAACTGCTTGTTCTGTTCAAACAACTGCCTCTTTGTCCATGTAGAGTTTCCTCATGAAAACAATTAAGTGTTCCGGAATTCCAATTCTTCGCAATGTTATCCATAGTTTGTTATGATCCAATCAGTCGAATGCCTTTACATAGTCAATAAAACACAGATAAACATCTTTCTGGTAGTCTCTGCATTCAGACAAGCTCCATCAGACATCAGCAATTGTTTCACATCCTCTTCTGAATCCAGCCTGAATTTCTGGCTGTTCCATGTGGATGTATGGTTTCAACCGTTTTTTATCTTCAGCAAAATTTTACTTATGTGTGATATTAATGATATTGTTCGATAATTTGCACGTTATCTTGAGTACAGATATGGATCTCTTCTTGTCTGTTGGCCAGGTAGCTATCTTCCAAATTTCTTGGCATAGAGAGTGAGAACCTCCAGTGCTGCACCTGTTTGTTGAAATATCTCAGTTGGTATTTCATCAGTTCCTGGGGCCTTGTTTTTTGCCAATGACTTCAGTGCAGCTTGGACTTCTTCCTTCCATACCATCAGTTCTTGATCATATGCTACCTCTGAAATGGTTGAACATTTACCAATTATTTTTGGTACAGTGACTCTGTGCATTCCTTCCATCTTCTTTTGATGCTTCTTGTGTCGTTCAATATTCTGACCACAGAATCCTTCAGTGTTGCAACCTGAGGCTTGAATTTTTTCTTCAGTTCTTTCAGCTTGAGAAATGCCAAGTGTGTTCTTCCCTTTTGGTTTTCTAACTCCAGGTCTTTGTGCATTTCATTATAATACTCTACTTTGTTTTCTTAAGCTGCCTTTTGAAATCTTCTGCTCAGCTCTTTCACATCATCATTTCTTCAATGTCCTTTAGCTACTCTCTGCTGAAGGGCAAGTTTCATGGTCTCTTCTGACATCCGTATTGGTCTTTTCTGTTTTCCTGTCTTTTTAATTACTTTTTGCCTTCGTCATAAATGGTATCCTTGATGTCATCCCACAACTCGTCTGGTCTTGGGTCATTAGGGTTCAATGCACCGAATCTATTCTTTTTTTTTTTTTAATTAATTTGTAACTATGTCATGTGATGTATTAATACGTTCTACTTATAAACATTTAAACATTACAAATCATACGAAAGAAAGTCTGCTTTGATCATCACCTCCGATGCTGATTGCCTCCACCAAGATAACCAGTGTTGCCACATTTTCCGAAGTACATTTATGTACATCTTTACGTAGCGCAAATGGTTTTTACTTGACTACTAACCTAAAGGTTAGCGCCAAGTCTGTTCTTGAGATGTTCTCTTAAGTCAGATGGGATACACTCAAGGTTGTATTTTGGCTCTTGTGGACTTGTTTTAATTTTCTTCAGCTTCAACTTGAACT
>NW_004443958.1:22832407-22834050 GCF_000243295.1 Trichechus manatus latirostris | reverse complement strand
AAGCAAGGGTGTGATTTGAGTAAAGATATAATTAAAGTTGTGACTTGAGTAAGGCTGTGACTCAAGATACACCTCACACTGATCCTGCCTCATTGACATATACCCATTGCCATCCAGAGGATTCCAACTCATAGCGTCCCTATAGGACACAGTAGAATTGCCGCATAGGGTTTCCAAGGAGTGGCTGGTGCATTTGAACTGCCAACCTTTTGGTTAGCAGCTGAGCCCTTAACCACTACGCTACTTGGGCTCCCATTGACTTATAGAGGTTAGGATTTAGAACACATCACAAAATGGAGGATAATTGTATCAGATCACAAAACGGAGGACAACCACATAAAACTGGGAATCATGGCCTAGCCAAGTTGACATATATTTTAGGGGGACACAATCCAATCCATTACACTTGTTAATATTCAAATACTCTGAATATCAGAAGTAATTGTCTATCACGGTCCACTGTGTAAAATATGTTTTTAATCACTAGCAGAATTCTCTCTGCTTATTAAATTAAGCCATGTTAGTGCATTTGGTTGTTTTAAAAACACTCATTTGTTAATAGGCATCTAAAATGCACAGACTATTTTATGCCTACAAAATAGCAACTAAATTATGATTTCTTTTGAAAAAATATTTTCTTTCCTAATTAAAAATATTAATGTGCTTTTTAAAGCACTTGTTTTATTGAAAGCTATTTAAGGAAAATTTAGACCTTGAAACTTAATAAATTTGGAAGAAAGAGAGCCATCTCCACTAAAAGGGTAAAAGAAATATTAATTACCATATACTCATTATATGTTAGGCATTGTATACCTGTTCTCTCAGTTAATCATCATGAATACATTTAAAGCTAACCATTTTCCTATCTCTTTTTCAAACAAAGAAGATGAGTTTCAAATAGGATGTGTGGCTTCTTCAATGTCATATAAGTGGAGTTCAATTACAAGATTATCTGACTTTAAAATATGTTTTTCTTTTATTGGGTCACACCATCCACTAAGGCAAGGGTTTTTCATTCAAACATTACTTGTAAGAAATAGTAGCTTAAATGGGAAAAAAAAAAATGTCTTTGAACAGGGAAACTGCAGACCAGTGATTTCCTTGTATGGACTACCATAGATAGATATATAGAGGTACAGATTATAGATGAATAGATAGCAGATGATAGATAAATGAATTAATAAATTAAGATATCAGGCAAATGAGGGCCACATAATACTGATTGTTGAATCTTGTATAGGTAACAGATAATTACTACTCAGAATGGCTTGGCAGTGAGTGTATTTCTAAAAAAAAAAAAAAGTCCTGAAATCAAATTCTGATTTTTCTGGCTACATGATATGGGACCAATTACTAGCCTCACTAAGTCTCAGTAGAGGCATCTTTAAATTGGACGTAATGATACCTACTCTTCAAGTCGTTGTAAAGGTTGAGTAAGGTAATATATGGGAAGATTAGGGCAGTCCCTATTTATAGAGATGTCTCTGACTGCCTTATATAACGCAGCCTCCTAATTTTGCAATCCCTTTTAACTCATTACATGAGTTTTTTTTTTTTTATTACATGAGTTCTTAATTAATTCATTACATCATCCTGAAATGAAATCATTATGTTTTATTGACTGTTATGTATGATGTTCATTA
>NW_004443958.1:22829852-22831136 GCF_000243295.1 Trichechus manatus latirostris | reverse complement strand
TGTTGGTGAAGAGCTTACATGTAAAATCAAGAGCTCTGCTTGGGATAGGTTGAGTTTGAGATCCATCTAAGTGAAAATGTTGAAGAGACTGTTAGGTATATGAGGCTGAAATCCAGGGGAGAAATCAGAGCTGTAAATATGACTTTGGTAGTCACCACAGAATAGATAGTACTTAAAGCTATCTTCTGGATAAGATCCCAGAGGGGAATAAACAGAAGAAATAAGGTCAGAGAGAGAGAGAAAGAGAGAGAGTCCCCTATGATTTCTCCTTTGAATTAATGGTTTTAAAAAAGTGTATTTATTAATTTCCAACATTTGGGTTGTGTTTTCTTTTTTTTATTGATTACTAGCTTAATTATAATGTAATCAGTAAGCATTCTCTATAGAGTGACAATGCTTTGGAATTTAAGTGTTTCTTGACGTTCAACATTATTGCATTTTTTGGTATACATTTTATGTGTGATTGAAAACAATATTATTACATAGGTGATTGGGTGCAGAGTTCATTAAATGTCCTTTAGGTAATATGATTTTTTGAAGCCTATAAAACACCTTATTAAAGTAAGCTAAATTTTTCCCTTAATTTCTACACATTATTACTGAAAGAAGTTTGTTAAAATTCTTCTTAATGTGTTTAATTGTCGTTAAATTTCTGTCAGTGTTTGCATCATTACTTTTCAGTCAATGTTAATAGATTTAAAAAATAAGAACATCATATCTCCCATGAAAAATGAAAATTACATTATAATGTCTTCCTCTTTATATGCAATAATTTTTGCCTTAAAGTCTACTTGTATTCCTGGTTTCTGTTGATGATAATATTTTTAGTGTTTGAATGGCATCTTTTTAAAAAAGTTTTCTTCTGATATAAAACCATTCTGTATTCCTATGTTTTATATTTTCTCTTGTAACCAGAATACTTCAGAACTATATTTATATATTGGACAATCTTTGTTTTTCAATCGAGTTTATTTTTTCCTTCCTGAAAGAATATAATTTTATTATATAATTTAGAGCAAGTCTGTTAGTGGCAAAATGTCTCAATTTTTGGTTGCATGAAAATGGCTCTATTTATCTTTGTTTATGTAATATATTTTCACTTTGAATACCATTAACCCGTTGCCATTGAGTCGATTCTGATTCATAGCAACCCTATAGGATATATTATTTTATTTTCTTCTGTTCTTCATGGTTTCTGTTGAAAATTCAGCTGTCAGTTTAGCATCATATATTTAAAGATTTTCTGTATCTTTTTCAACTGGTTCTATTTATTATTTCAGAAGA
>NW_004443958.1:22814196-22820446 GCF_000243295.1 Trichechus manatus latirostris | reverse complement strand
AAAGAAATAATGTCTAAAAACTGACCATGTGCCAGCCATAGGATTCCTAAGGAGTCAGAGGCAAGCACTCAGAGATATATCGCTATTCGTTTAGTCTATTGAGCTACTGCTCATGATTAATTTTGAAAGTGAGCCTGAATGTGGGGGCAGCTCTGGGCTGTGAAGTGAGAGTGGGCAGTCGAATCCCCAGTGAAGCCCTCTTCTCTTCTTCTCCTTTCCTGGGTTCGCTCTAAGTTACGTCATCCATCAGCATGGCTCAATGACTCTCTCCATGCCATATCTCTTATATTTGTATCTTTACCCCTGATTGCTTCTCTGAACTCCTGACTATCTGACATCTCCTCTTAGGTGTTCGAAAGGCACCTCAAACTGAGGCGTACACAGTATATGACTGCTGCCACCAAGGCTGGTCTCTCTGGTGTTTTCTCACCTGGTAAAAGCCTCTGTTCTACACATGGCTAGTTGTATGAAGTAGAAATCAAGAGTTACCCCTGATACAGCCTTTTGCCTCACCCCCAATATTTAATCTATTAAATGCATATGTAGATATATCTGGGTGTGGAAGTGTATAAAACCTAGGCACTTTTTAACATACAGAGTCCATTTTGCTCATTGTTATGTTATGAGGGTCTAACATAGCTCCTGGAACCCAGGAAAGAGGGAGACAGAAACAGAGAGAGAGACTTAATCAATCAATAAACAAACATTCTGTGTATGTCCTCCACCTGTTCCTTTGTCCTTCTTGCTGGTTGGGATGTGGATTTGGTTGTTGGACTGGAATAGTCATCTTGGTCTGTGAGCTGGAAGCTGTGAACTAAGGGTACTAGACCAACAATAAGGAAGGATCTTGAGTCCCTCACAATGATGGAACCACAATACTAACTCTGGATTGCTTATGTGTACCAGACCTCTATCTTATTTAAGTCATTCTTATTTTGTGTTTTCTGAGTTTTTACTTATATAACTAGCATATTTACTCATTCTGAAGACTTCTGGATATTTTCGATCTGTATTACTTTTGACTTCTATTTAATAGACATTCGTAAGTCCCCAGAATGAATGTTCTAGTTTGAGAAGATTATGTTTGCTCTGAAGCTTTTCTCTATTTTCCATGCGAGGTTGACCTGTTGTCATGCTCTGTTCTTCCAGCACTTAATATACACATCCAATGTCCCCATGCCTATGCTCAAGTTTTGCTTCTTACCTGGAAATGCGTCTGGTTTCCTCTAGTTAACTCTTCTGGCATCAGGTAGGTGTGCTCAAAATATATATTGAATAAGTGAATTTATTCACAGAGAATAAATGAATACTAAATTTTGATTCTGGGTTTAAATGCAATAATGTGTCCAGGAAAGGAGAGATTCCTGTGGGATGCAGTATTCAGGGAGAGTTTCCTGGTGAGTATTGAAAGTGAAATGGGCCTTGAGTACAGAAAGGAGTTAAATTCAAGAAGCCAAGGAAGAAAACAGAAGTTTTTCTCTTCTGTCATTCTTTTTAAATAAAAATTCCATAAACCAAGAAACAATGTTGGAAATGAGCAGAGCTTTGCTGGATATTCTTCCTCCTGAGTTGGTATCACCTTCCCTGAGGATGCGCTCGCTACACTCGCTCTAGCTCTTGATTAATCATTGCTGATCTCAGTCACTCCATCTTCATCCTGCCCTTTAACTTGGGGGCCACTCATCTGGAATATCTGGTGTTGCTATTTGTTTTTGCGTAACAATTCCCATGCTGCAATCAATCTGCAGATAATTGAGATGTAGTGTACGTATCCACACTTTCTCTTTCCTCCTGGTAACCTCTCAAGCCAACTATCAATGGGATGCAAGTTAATAGCAACAGTCATTTTGCTTTAAATCTCAAGACAACTTAACCAGGAAAACAAAACCAGGAAAAAAAAAAAAAAAACAGTTGCCTTTGAATCTCTTTCAACTCACGGCAACCCCATACGCGCAGAATAGAACTGCTCCCTAGGTTTTCACGACTGCGACCTTTTGGAAGCAGATCACCAAGCCTTTCTTCCAGGCATCTCTGGGTGGGTTTGAACTGCCAGCCTTTGGTTAGTAGCCATGCATGTGCTTAACTGTTGGCTCTACCCAGAGACTCCTCAACACAACTTAAGGTCACTTAAATTCTTAATTTGCATTTTAAATGTGTGGTTGTTAGGTGCCATCAAGTTGATTTCAACTCATAGTGACCCCATGTGACCTAGTGGAACTGCTCCATAGGGTTTTCTAGGCTGTAATCTTTAGGGTAATAGATTGCCAGGTCTCTCTCCCGCAGAGCCACTGGGTGGATTCGAACCACCAAACTGTTGGTTAGCAGTTGAGTGCTTAACCATTGACAATCATTTCCTAACTAACGCCCTCAACTACACAAAACAGACAAAATATTTTTTAACCTTTTTTTTTTCCTTTTTAGTCTCTTTTTTTTTTTTCTTTTTCAGTCTCACCCATTATTTTTATTGTGATGAAAATATACACACCAAAATTAACCATCTTTAAATGTGGTCAGGTCCTCAAATTTTAAATCAAAACAGCCATGCTCTATTCAAGGCTCTTCTAGATTTTTGCTTTATTTTGGCCAAGTTATGGGGGCTCCCAGGGCTGGGCCTCAGATTCCTTAGCAATAACTGGAAACGATAGTAAACAGCTCTTGATTTGATTTCTTATCAGATTTCCCTCTGAATGCTAAACTCCTTGGGAGCAGAGCCCATGGCTTATTTAACTTTAGTTTCATTCCAAGCAAAGTACTACGTTCATAGCAGGCACTTTATTCATATTTGAATGAATGCATTTTCATTAGGTGGATTAATTTACATAACACTAATTAACACAGGCAATTCAAAGAGCAAGACAAAAGGGATAGAAAAGGGGAGAAGAAGGATACTTCTCAGGGGTCCCAACCATGATACCCTGTATGTCCTTTAGCACTTAGAGACACACTTTCACTTCCAGCAGTAACATTTGCTCAGTCATAGAAACCCCATGGTTCCATCCGTTCTCCAGCCTAATATTATTGCCTCTAAAGCTGGTTATGCAAATTGCTGCAAGCTGTTTCTATTTCTGCAATTATTTTCTAAAATGGTGTTTCCTGTGAGAAGTTTGTCCTTCTTTTACCCTTCTTCTTTTTTTTGTTTTATATTTTAAGCAGCATGCAGTGAACGCAGCTTAGGGAATCTTTAAAGTTTCAACTGTAAGGTTCCCATGGGATCTTCTATAGAAAAGAGAGTAAAAACAGTCAACATTAATATACCTTTGCATATTTTTATAGCACCAGAGCTGAATTAAGTACAGGCATACAGAAACAACATTAACTTTTGGTGTTGCAGATAAAGATCATTGACTCAGCATGAAATGAAATTCTTACAGAAGTTGTCTGATGACAGCAAAAAAAAAGGAATCAGAGGAAAATGTCAACTTGGTGATGCTTCGTAGGACAGCGCTGTGAATGCTTGTACATGAGACACCAATAGTATTTTGTCCATCCAAGAATTTTCAGAAAGCACCTGCCTGCCCTTTGTCTCTCTGTCCATGAATCAGAATCCCAAGTGGAGACTGTTAAAATCAGATCCCTGAAACAGACTGCACCGCCGTTGGTTGGGTTGTTGTTGTTTGGTTGGTGGTTAATTTATATGGGACGTTCCACGTGCAGCCAGGAAGATCAAATCTGTGTAGAGAAGTGTTATAGGAAGACAACTGATAAGCAGTCGCAGGCAATGAGGTAGTCATAAATTAGGGGAAGGAGACAGAAACAATGCCACAAGTTAAAAAAAACAAACAAACATGTAGCCGCAGCTTGAGGGTATTATAAAGGGTGTAATGTTGTCGTTGTCAGCTGCTGTGGAGGCAGCCTTGACTGGTGGCAACTCTGTGCACAACGGAAGGAAATGCCACCGGGTCCTGTGTACCTTTCCCATGATTGGTTGCACATTGGACTGTTGTGATCCATAGGATTTTCATTGGCTGACTGTTGGAAGCAGAGCACCAGATGTTTCTTCTCAAGTGCGCAATGCTAATTTTAGTTGTTGTGGAGTTGTTTCCAACTCAAAGCCACCTCATGTGACAGAGGAGAACTGCCCTATAGGGTTTTCAAGGCTGTAATCTGTACAGAAGCAGATCACCAAGTCTTTCTACCGCAGAAAGGCTGGGTGGGTTCCAACCACCAACCTTTCAGTCAGCAGCCGAGGACTTAAACATTATGCCACCAGGGCTCCTTAAAGAGTGCGATAAAAAGAAAAACCCATTGCTGATGAGTCGATTCCGACTCATAGCGACCCTATAGGACGGAGAAGAATTGCCTCATAGGGTTTCCAAAGCTGTAATCTTTACAGAAGCAGACCGCCACGTCTTTCTTCTGCAGAGCGGCTGTTGGCTGGTGAGTTCCGACCTTTCAGTTAGCAGCCACACTTTGAACCGCTGCATTACTGGGGATCCTTAAAGACTGCAATAGGGCTGCACAATAGCTTTCCGTACTCTCAAGAGTTTAGTCCCCAGCTTCTTTAAGACTTCGTAGAAGGATGGAGGAGTGGTAGGGTGGGCACAGGCAGAGAAGCTTCTTTAATGAAAAGATGTAAATACGCACTTTCATAATGCTGACGGCTTCTTTGTAGAGTTCAATTGAATCCAGCAAGATTACTCCTGCCCCAAATTGCTTTAGATACGGTCATATTTATTGTGTGTTATCATATTGTAAATTACTTCTCCTATTTTATCCTTCTTTGTTCTTAATCATCAGGCACCTCAGCCCATCAGTGGCAATTTCAAGGAAGATTTTCCGTTGTGTGTGGGGTATCAAATCAGCATTCCTTTTGGGTCTGGCCTTTAGGAGACACATTGATGCGTTTACTTTTTCACCAGCCACTCATTTAATACACTGCTCTGTGGCCCTGAGCTGGCGGGGGCACCCAGCTGGGAGCTGAGTGACAAAGGGGTGACTGACACTCCACCCCACCCCCTGCCCAGGTGAGACTTTCATAGGTAGAAAGCCCAGTGAAGAACAGAGTCTGACTTCTCCAGTTAAAGACAATAAACAGGAGGCTCAGAGAGGTGAGGTAGCTTTCCAAAACTCACATAGCTCAGCAGTGGCTAAATAATAAAACTTTTTTTACAGGTCTATTGTTGCTTCTTTACCACATATTTATGTTAGAAGCCATATATACTAATAAATAAGGAAGAAGAACTCTGATGACTGACTTCCCTAAATTTGCCCACATTCACTGGAACCACACCTGCACTACTTCTGTCTCAAAAATTATGCCTTTCTATTGATTGGAAACCAAGGACAGTCCTTAAAATTTATGCAGGACAAATTAAAAATTAAAAAGAAAGAAAAGATCAAAATGGATGTCAGAAAAGACTCTTAAACTTGGTCTTGAACGTAAAGCAGCTAAAGCAAAAGGAAAAAAAATGATAAAGTAAAAGAGCTAAACAGAAGATTTCAAAATGTGGCTTGAAAAGACAAAGTAAAGTATTATAATGAAACGTGTAAAGACTTAGAGTTAGAAAACCAAAAGGGAAGAACACGGTCGGCACATCTTAAGGTGAAAGAACTGAAGGAAAAATTCAAGCCCCGAGTTGCAATCGTGAAGGATTCTATGGGCAAAAAAATTGAATGACACAGGAAACATCAAAAGAAGATGGAAAGAATACACAGAGTCACTGTACCAAAAAGAACAGGTCAACATCCAACCATTTCAAGAGGTAGCATATGAACAAGAACCAATGGTACTGAAGGAAGAAGTCCAAGCTGCACTGAAGGCACTGGTGAAAAGAAGGCTCCAGGAATTGATCCAATATCAACTGAGATGTTTCTACAAACAGATGGCAATGCTAGAAGCGCTCAGTCATCTATGCCAAGAAATTTGGATGACAGCTACCTGGCCAAGCAACTAGAAGAGATCCATATACGTGCCCATTCTAAAGAAAGGTGATCCAACGGAATGCAGAATTTATTGAACAATATCATTAATATCACATGCAAGTAAAATCATGCTGAAGATAATTCAAAAATGATTGCAGCAGTACATTCACAGGGAACTAACAGAAGTTCAAGCTGGATGCAGATGAGGATGTGGAATGAGGGATATCATTGCTGAGGTTAGATGGCTCTTGGTTGAAAGCAGAGAATACTAGAAAGATGTTTACTTGTGTTTTCTTGACTATGCAAAGGCATTCAACTATGTGGGTCATAATAGATTATGGATAACATTACAAAGAATGGGAATTCCAAAACACTTAACTGTGCTATG